>NW_024080603.1:375798-682066 GCF_014754425.2 Oryx dammah | reverse complement strand
CGAGGGATGGGCTGCGCCCCCAGCATCCACGTCTCGCAGAGCGGCGTGATCTACTGCCGGGACTCGGACGAGTCCAACTCGCCCCGCCAGACCAGCGGCGTGTCGCAGGGCCCCGCGGCCCCCCTGCACGGCCTCTTCGTCCAGACCGACGCCGCCGACGCCATCCCCCAGAGCCGCGCGTCCGGGTCCCCAGGCGCCGCCCGCGCCCGCAGGGCCCGCGGGGAGCTGGGCAGCGGCAGCAGCACGGGCTCCGCGGGCGCCGCGGCGACCACCTGCAGCGGCCGGAGGCGCCACTGCTGCAGCAGCGCGGAGGCCGAGACCCAGACCAGCTACACCAGCGTCAAGGTAAACGCCGGGCGTCCGCGCGCGCTGCGGGCGCCGGCCGCCGCGTCCCGCGGGCAGGGGGCTCCGGCGGAGTTTAGTGGCCTGGTTGGTTTGGGGAGACGGTCACTAAGGAGGAGTTTACTTATCATTTGGGAGGGGGGTAGTGAGGGCCCCGGAAATGGGCGCGTTAAAGACCCCTGGAGGGGTCCTGAGAGCCGGTTTGGGTGGGGGGGGGGCGGGTGGAGAAGGGAAGCAGGTGGGCTGGCCTGGTTCTCACCGAGAAGGAGCAGGCTGGACTGGGTCAGCTCTGGAGGAGGGGTGGGCATCGTCGGCAGCCTTCGGAGACGAGTTCCACTGAATGAAATCCGAGCTCCGGGCTGGATTTGCGTGGCTGGGAGCTGAATGGTGCAGACTCGGTGCCACGGTACTACAGTGCCCTCGTGTTCAGATTTTTACCTGCAGACACCGGCCGGGTTGCATGGAGTCTCAGCCACAGGGGCCGAGTGTGGGGATTTGTGAATGGATGAGAGGGTGTCTGTTCTCAGGAGGCATGGAGGAAGGGAATGGAGGAGGAGGACCGGAGTGGAACCTGTTGTTTACGACTTCTTTGGGTTGGCTGCGTGTCTGGAACAAAATTGAAAGAACCTGGCAGGGAGTTCGGAGGGTCGGCTGCGCTGCCTTGAGGGCAACTGATTTCCAATGCAGTGCAGCTGCCTGAAGATGAAGATTCATTCTGCACATTCATCTTATCTTTCAGGAGAATGAAAATTTGAGCCACTGGAAAACATTAAGTGATTAAAGCAGTCACTACATATTTCTTAGTGCCAGAAGAAAAATGATTTTTTTTTTTAACCAGTGCCCTCCTGTGTGTTCTCAAAATACTGTAAAATCCAAGAGGTTTTTCTTTGTGTAAATCTGGCCACTGGGCCTTTTATCCTTATAGCAAACAGAAGGATGGTGCTATAGTACAGAGGGAGGGAAATGTGTCTCTCTCACTGTTAATGTAAGAGAATCAACAGCTTTTACATGGTCAGTTGATTACCAGGAATTGTGTCACTGATTAAAGGCACCATTATATCTTTACTACTTGAAAAGTTATTCAACGATTGGCCTAGTGTGAGGAGGCTCCTGGTCTTCATTGGATAAAGTCAGCTCTCAGGGGATGGGTGAAGAGAAGATGACGTGTGCTGACTTCCATGACATGGAAGAGCAAACGCTTCTTTTAGTGAGCTTGCAAACACTTCTTTTAGTGAGCTTGCTGTAACAGCATCTGATTTTGTAACATGAAGCTTAACTGATGTTTATAAGTTAGAGAGTTTCTCTGGTAATAATCGTATAATAGAGTATGATAATATAATCATCATTATAATACAAACACTAATTATTGAGCACCTACTATGTACCAGGTAGACATTTTCTAGCTTTTGAATGTTAACTGTTTACTGATAGAATATCCAAGAACTAGAGACCTGGATCCATGACAGTTCTACGTACTAATTGAACATTTGTTATAAGGGAGCATGCTGAACACTAAGTTTTTTTTTTTTTTCCCCACACTGGTTCACATAAAATTATCATTAGAAGTAATTTCAGGGGATGAAAGTGTTTTATTTGGTGAAGTAATTAAATTGGAATGTTGCCAATAATGACTGTCCTTTTGCCTTCTTGTTGAAAAGGAAATCTGATGACGGGAAGCAGTAGTTCAGAATGATGACAACTGATGAACTCTAGATACTCTTTTTGGTTTGCTTAAGAGGATTTTTCGCCTTTCAGAGTAGCAAGAATCCCAATTTAGTACGTGGCAACTTCAGTTACTCCATGTTTGTTCAGTAGAAGAAAGAATAATGAATGAACTCATTCTCTGTGTTTTAGTACTTCTCTCAAGAGGCTCCTTAGAGACCAAATGAAATAAAAACTGGAGGGGAAATGAGTCCCAATTATTAGCAGTTAGTATGAACTTGTATATATATCATTGCTACTTGGCTGAAGTGTTAAAAGGCTTGACCTGGAGAGGAATTTAACTTACTCTGCATTGTCAACCAGATTTCCAAACAAGAGCTTACTTCATTCCAACCCATTGCTGCAGATGTTGGACAAAACTGCTGGCTCAGTTTATTCAACATACTTTGCATGTGTAGAACGCAGAAACTACAGATTTGATATTACATGTGCAACCAGAATGATTATTTATACTAATCACATAGAATTACCGTTACAGAATTAGTTTAAAATATTTAATACTATCTTTTAGGATGTGTGACTTGGTGTTATAGTATCTTTTTCAATTTTCACCTGTTCCACATTCTTCTGTAGATGAGGTAATTTTATAAAGACATTACTTTCGTTTCTTCTTAGAAGAATTCTTCCACCTTAGGAGTTTGAGACAATTGCTAGTCATGCCCCCTGCCCACCACTGCACTCACCCCTCCCTTTTCCAAAATGCTCAGGTGGAAAAGTAAAGTGCCATTTGGTCTTGTTTACAGTGGTGGTAGGGTTGTAACAGTTTTTTTTTTTTTTAATTTGCTCTTTGTACATCAATTATAAACCATATTTTCATTATCTCCCTGGTCTCTGGTATTCTCCAGAGTGCAGAAATGCATGCTTGATCTCTCTCTTTTCTAGCAAGAATTCATCTCATTAGGCTTTTAGAATGATGAAGCATTATGATGTCAAACATGATGTCGACAGGAACCTTCCTGAATACCTAATTTACAAAAAACGATGAGCATTAATAATTCATGTGCACTACTGTGATATCATGTGGGTTTCCAATTCTGGTAAGAAGTTAGATTTGTCTTCCAATTGCTGTAAAAAATGCAGCTTCCTAGCAATTTGTCTCCCTCTTGTTTGCCTTTTTAAAAATCATGCTCCAACAGGAGAATCCTGCAGAATGCTCACTGCTGAGACTGTGCCAGTTTTGCAATTCTTGTTCAGAAATCCTCAGAGGAGATGGTGGAACCTCTCCCTGGGAAGATCTGGGGATTCTTACAAGTTTTCTTTTCCTCATCCCAGCTGTTGTGCCTGGGGAGGATCCAGGATTAGGCAGCCAGTTGTAGAAGAGAGTCTTGACTGACAAGTCAGTCAACTTGCAGCCATCTCTTATGAGGCAAACTATTTTGTGGATCAGACACAGGAGGTTCTTAGTTTCCAAGTGATTTTGTTCTAGTAGGCAGCCTTGCCAGTTCCCGCGTCGCCCCCCATTCATTGTGCTCAGCCATTCATTCAGTCAGTGTTGTACCAGGTTCTGCTGTACTGTGGATTCAGGGAATATCCATGAAGCCTGGTAAGCAAAACCTAATGAGGATGGTCAGTCTATTGCAAAAGGGTGCCTAAGCCAGTGATTCATTGCTTTTGTATTATCCGTGTTCCATGGCTTTCCAAATCAGTGAGGATAATCCCACGTTGACTATCTATAAAGGGAAAATAGATAATTTTCTGACCTTATAGTAAATAATGAGTGAGATTTTATTTCAGTTCAGTTCAGTCGCTCAGTTGTGTCCAACTCTTTGCGACCCCATGAATCGCAGCACGCCAGGCCTCCCTGTCCATCACCATCTCCTGGAGTTCACTCACACTCACATCCATCGAGTCCGTGATACCATCCAGCCATCTCATCCTCTGTCGTCCCCTTCTCCTCCTGCCCCCAATCCCTCCTAGCATCAGAGTCTTTTCCGATGAGTCAACTCTTCGCATGAGGTGGCCAAAGTACTGGAGTTTCAGCTTTAGCATCATTCCCTCCAAAGAAATCCCAGGGCTGATCTCCTTTAGAATGGACTGGTTGGATCTCCCTGCAGTCCAAGGGACTCTCAAGAGTCTTTTCTAACACCACAGTTCAAAAGCATCAATTCTTCGGTGCTCAGCTTTCTTCATAGTCCAACTCTCACCCCACCTTTAAATGGAGGGATAGAGCTATTTTGAAAAAAAAAAAAAAAAAAAAGATTTTTGTTAAGTCAGTAGTCTCAAGCTTTAGTGTACCTCAGAATCACCTGGAAGGCTTGTTGAACTACTGACTGTTGGGTTCCACTCCCAGAGTTTCTGATTTAGGAGCTCCTGGGTGGGGCCCAAGAGTTTGGATTTCTAACAAGCTTCTAGGAAACACTAGTTTTGCTGACCTGGGGACCACAGTTTGGGAACTACTGTTTTTAAATGAATTAAATTGTCTGTGGGTCAGAAATTGAATTAGGTGTGGCCACCTCCAGTATAGTGTATGGTTCCACACTGTGTGTATTCGGAGTACTATTCACCACCCTTCCTTCGTCTCGGTGGTGGTTGTCGCTAAGTTGTGTCTGACTCTTGCGACTCCATGGACTGTAGCCCACCAGACTCCTCTGTCCATGGAATTTCCCAGGCAAGAATACTGGAGTGGGTTGCCATTTCCTTCTCCAGGGGATTTTCTAGACCTAGGGGTCGAACCCCCATCTCCTGCATTGCAGGCAGATTCTTTACCAGTGAGCCAACAGGGAAGCTCCCCTGCCTTCATCTTAGTTTACTTTCGTGATGTGGGCCATCTGTCATCTCTACCCTTGAAGTCAGGCTCTGAGCCTCCAGATATGGCTGGGAAGTCTGTAAGTGGTGAGAGGGCTGGACCCTGTGTAGCCCATTCTGGTTTCCTGAGGGGCAGACTCCCCTAGGATCCACTGGGGTTGACAGGTCCTGGTGTCTTGCTTTGTCGTCTCCGTCACTCACATGCCTCTGCTCTGCTGGGGCTGCGTCCTGCACGATGGGAAATTGCAAGGCAAAGGAGCAACTTAAAATGGGCTGACGTCGGCTCTTAGAGTTCTTGCTAGTCCTTTTCACCGTGCTGTGTGTGTTTAGTTTTAGGAAATCCCTAGTTTATTTTCTGCCGTAGCTCATTTCATCACAATTTAGCGCCCCCTCCCTTTGTTCCAACACATGAACTATAGTCATTGAGCAAATTTTCCTGGTTTTCACTGCTTTCTTCAGTAGTTACACTCATTTTTAAGATCTATCAGATATAAACTAGTCCCTGCTCTTTTTACAGTGGCATCATTTCTCCTGTTAAAACTGGATGGCTGCATAGATCAAAGAGCATGCGTTCTTTTCAATATAGGTACGATATTAATATTTCTAATACGAAGCAAAAACAGCCCTTATTTCAAGCAGTATTTATTCAGAGTATTTGATAACTATGTTTCCTTGCTTGTGTGTGTGTGTGTCAGGCTCAATCATGTCCAGCTCTTTGCAACCCCATGGATTATAGCCGGCCAGACTTCTCTGTCCATGGAATTCTCCAGCAAGAGTACTGGAGTGGGTTGTCCTTTCCTCCTCCAGGGGATCTTCCCGAGCCAGGGATCAAACCAGCATCTCTTGGGTCGGCAGGAGGATTCTTTTACCACTGAGTCCCCTGGGAAGCCCTGTTTCCTTGGTTAATTCATCATGAAAAAGTTTAATGCCTTTTCTATACTTCAGTTTTCATATCTACAAAATAAAAACAATACATGATCTGTCTACTTATAAAGACTTTGTGACTTAAAAAGAGTAAACTTGAAAGCACTTTGTAGAATGTTTTAAGGGTGGAATCCTACCGTTAATGCTGCTGCTGAGGCCGATGATGATGAAGACAATGAGGACAGTCCATGGGTCCTTCTGTAATATCTTTTCCATGAAGTTTTATGTAACATTGAAATAATTTATTTGATAAACTAAAGTTAGCTAAGTAGACTTAATAAGGAAAAAGATATATCCCTGGGGCGGGGGGGGGAACCTATCAGGTAATGCTCCCTTTGGACTTTGGTAAATCTGTCCTCAAATCAGAAAGTAAGAGAGCAAACTGCTCCTTTTCAGAGGTGATGCTTTTCTACTGAATCCCACCCTGGTGGACACGAGGCAGGACATGGGCTGCAGCAGAGCAGGACGTGCTGGTGAGAGCCGGGCAGCTCCTGCGGGACCAGGTTATGATGGCTGAAGGCCAGGAATCAGAATGGGAGGGAGGTGGGGAGGAGTCCTGTAGCACCAGGGAAGAGAGAGTTCAGGGTCTGGGAAACCAGCAGGGTTGGGGGAGGAGCTGCTTCTTCAGAGCCGAGTGGGCAAGTAAAGTCTAAAATCCAGGGGCTCGGAAAGCTAACAGGCTGTTGAACTGGGTTGAGACTTCTGGTTGGGGAAAAAAGGGAGATGCTGGTGAGCAGTCAAAGGGCTATAAGTAAACCCTGCACCTAAGTGAGGCAAGACCAACCAACCAGTTCTTCCTCAGACCTGATCAGATGGTGTCTGGACAGGAAACAGATTGTGTGTCCACAAAAGTTTAAGGAAATAATGTAATGAAGGGACTATTACAGGTGTGTTGGCAAAATGAAAGGAAATTAGCAAATGATGATGAAGCATCCTAAGACTAGAAAAAGAGCACAGTTACCACCGAGAAGAAGTGCAGAAGGGAATGGTTATGGGGACCTGAGAAACCAACCCTATAGGGTAGGGCAGCCCCCGAAAGCTGTGGCCTTGCGGAAGAATGCAGTGATTGGAGGCCTGTACCTGGGCCAGGGGACCTCCGGGAATAAATATCTGTAAATACCCCTGTTGTCCTCCCTTTCATTGATCTACAGATTGGTACCATCTTTGTCCAAACACATTTGGAAACCAGAGGGCAAGGAAGTCCATTGATCGAGGTTTTCCAGAACAAGGGAGAATATATCCTGATCATATCCCAGAAGGCCTGCTGTAACCAGTTCTAAAAGATGTCCAACGTCATTGGAGATACCGTGGGAAGTTCAAATTGAGATGGGTAATTTTGATAATTGTTCAAAATAATGGCATTTTTAAATGGTCACTTAGTGTATTGTTTATTTCTCTTGTTGGATGATTAATGATATTAAAGTATATCCACTGATCTTGTGTGCAGACTTCTAAGATACTGCTGAAAACATCTCTTCATCTTCAGTTCACTCTCCACCCTGACTCTGCTTAGACATTCTCTTAGTTAGCTCAGGGGTTGGGTGGGGGCTGCTCTAACAAAATACCATAAACAGAGTGGCTTAAAGAACAGACATTTCTGTTTTATTTATTTTGACAGCACTTTGTGGCTCGTGGGAGCTTAGTTCCCCAACCAGGGATCATACCCGGGTCCGCATCAGTGAAATAAACAGCAGAGATTTTTTTTCTCCCTATTCTGGAGGCTGGGAAGGCCAAGGTCAAGGTGCTTTGTGAGAGCACTTTGCCTGGCTTCCAAATCTCCTTGTGTCGTCACATGGCTGAGAGCAAGCAAACTGTGGTCTCTCTTCTTCCTCTTAGAAGGATGCTAATCCTGTCATGGGGATCCCACCCTCATGATGTCATCTAAACCCAATTATCTCCAAATATCATCAGGGTTAGGGCTGCAACATAGGAATTGGCGGGGTGGGGTGGGATTCAGATGTTCCACCCATAACAGGAATGTTTCTGTCATCTCCTCTGTTCCTTGCCCACTGACCTCTCTCCACACAATCTTGGAGCTCAGAGGTTGGGGGTGGGGTGAATGCACTGTAAGTAAGAAGTTCCCTAAGTAAAAACCAAGCTTAGCCAAATTTACTCTATTTTTACTCAGTTTATACTTTATTGTTCTCTATACTTTCTTTCCACAGTCTCAAAACATTAATAAGCGAGTTTATAATGTGTTTATAAGCTTAGATTTTCACTCAAGAATATGCATATTTAAAACATTCAAAAATACTTCAGGTGTTACCACAGGGAACTCTGCTCAGTGTTGTTATATGGCAACCTGGATGGGAGGGGACTTTGGGGGGAGTGGATACATGTCTATGTGTGGCTTAGTCCCTTCTCTGTCCACCTGAAACTCTCACTGTTAATTGGCTATACCCCAATACAAAGTAAAAAGTTCCTTTTTTAAAGAATAAGTGTCACCCTACTATATGTATATAGATAATCGACAAGGACCTACTGTATAGCACAGGGAACTATACTCAATATTCTTTAATAGCCTATATGGAAAATGAATCTGAAAAGTAATGGATACACACACACACATATATAAATATATAACTGAATCATTGCTGTACACCTGAAATTAACACACCAGTGTAAGTCAGCTATACTCCAATATAAAGCAAAACTTAAAAGTGTAAAATCATAGGTGTTACCAATATCTTATAGTGAAAGTCTGGGTAGCTATTATGTTTTAATGGAAAACACCACTTTTTAGTAAGTTGCAATGTAGGTTAGTTTAGATTTGGTTGCTGCTGCTTTTCCCCTGGTTTCTCTCTTCACCCACTGGCAGATAAAAGCCATTTTTTACCCAGGATTTTGCTGCTTCATTCTTTCCCATCAACTTTTTCAGCTCCTCCTTTGTGCCTCCTCAGGCAGAATAGTTTAGGGGCCAGTGATTGGCTTGATGAGCATCAGGAGATGACTCTGCTTTTGGATAATCCATCACTGGAAGAAAGCCTCACGGGTTGTATCTTGTTTCCAAGGTGATTGCAGTTTCCTTGTGTGGTTTGTACATTTTGCAACAAGGTGTGTAGAATAGATCTGGTAACATGAGCTATTAAATCTTGCTATTTGCAGAGCACTTTATATATTGATACATTGTTTTACCCATCTATATAAAAGCACTATGAGCTACAAATTACCCTTCTTATTTTACAAAGGAGGAAGACAGGGCTGCAAGAGGTACAAGGCATGGCTCTAAACCCGGCTGAAATTTAAGTAGGAGATGTCTGAATCCAACTCTGAAGTTCTTAACCACTGCTTTGTTGCCTTTCACACAGGCCGAAAGGCCCAAGCATGGCTAGTGCTGGAACTGCAGTCGTTTAGAACACAGTGGTGTGGTGGTGAGGGAGGGAAGAGCAACCAGAGGGCCTAGTGGGTGAGGTTTTTCCTGTTACAGACCCACTCTCTCCCCCTGTATTAGCTCAAACTAGAGCGTTGCTTTGAAATGAGTGGAGAATGTAAAATGCATACAAAATTGGAGATGCTTTGGCAGAACACATTGCCCATGTTACTTGGCACTTTGTAAATATTGTACAAATACTAGCGGCTAATAACCTCATGGTTGCTATGATTTCTGTTTTTGTAATTAAGATAAAATTTTGCTGATTTAGATATTTTGAAATACCTTTTCTATTGGAAAATGTATCCCACTTTCAAATAGATTGATTTGACCACCGTAGGTGACTAACTGGATTTACATATAGACATGTTACCCTGAGGCTTCCTAGGTGGCTCAGTGGTAAAGAACCCACTTGCCGACGCAGGAGACATGGGTTTGATCCCTGGCTGGGGAAGACCCCCTGGAGGAGGGCATGGCAACCCACTCCAGTATTCTTGCCTAGAGAATCCCATCGACAGAAGAGCCTGGCGGGCTGCAGTCCATGGGGTGCCAAAGAGTCGGACAAGACTGAGCCCTGAGCACTGTGTTACCCTGAAGCTTTGGAAACCGCTGGGTGTGGTCTCTGTCGATTGGATTTCCAAAGGAGATGACACAGTAGGATCTTGACAGTGAAAGGCCCAAGCTGGCATTTGGGTTCCTTGACTGTTGGACCTGCATAACCCTTCTGCCTTTAAAGGGCTGTTGAGGTGGTTCCATGTGAAATGCTTGTTTGGTATCACCTGAGGTTTTGGTCTATAATTGAGCTTAAAGCCAGTTGGCAAAAGCTCTGCTGGGTTTTGTGTTGCAGCATTTCTGTATGATGTAGCTGTCAGATGTAGTACATTGTTGGAAACATGGTTCTCTGTAACTCTAACACTGTGGCCTCCTAGAGGGAGAGGTAGAATGGTTAGCTACAGGGATTCGGTTGCCTGTGTGAGTCACAAAAAGGAGGGAAGACCCCAAATTTTGGACATTTTTATAGGAAGACTTTTTGGTAACATATCACTCAGGTTAACATGGATAAAAAAAAAAAAAGTGCCATTTTCTGACGTCAGAACCACAAATAACATTAAAGCTCTGAACCTGAAAGGTGATGACTTCAGGGTGGATGGAGCTTTTGTCCTCAGAGTCCCTGCTGAGGAAGCATCAAGGACAGTCGCCAAATGGAGAGGAAGGTACCGGTTTATGAAGGCTGGTAAGGACCCAATCAATGTGGCACCTAGTGGTAAAGAAGCTACCTGCCAGTGCAGGAGACATAAGAGACACTGGTTTGATCCCTGGGTCGGGAAGGTCCTCTGGGGGAGGAAATGGCAACCCACTCCAGTATCCTTGCCTGGAAAATGCCATGGACAGAGGAGCCTGGAGGGCTACAGCCCATAGGGTCGCAAAGAGTCGGACATGACTGAAGTGACTGAAGTACACACACAGTGACCTAACAGCTTAGACCTTACCCACAAGTGGTCTTTGGGTCATCTGAGGCGTTTCCATTTTCAGCTTAAGAAACTGATGGAAAGTCTAGAAGCTGGGTGACTGTGAGCAAAGCAAAACGCATTCCCTTGGGTGTTGTTTCAGTAGCATCTGCAGTGTTGTGAACTGAGCCGGAGCTAGAAGTTTCTTTTTTCCCCACAGTCTGATGCAGACTCTGGCTACCACATCTCCTTTCTAGAGCTCTCTACAGAGAGGGATATCCGAGACAGTGAGGGCCAGATGGAGAACAGAGCAGGGGACCTGTTGTGTCCCTGTGGTCAGCCTCTCTGCCCACGCCGCCAGCCACACGTGGGGCTCAGGTGAGCTGCCACCTGGGTGACAGCCCAGCACCTCTTCCTGCAGTGGTCAGGCCCTCTAGGAGAGTGAGGCGTCAGGACTGTCTGTCTCTGATCTTGGGGATTTCCTCTTCACCCTTTTGGGAGGAGCATGCTCCTTGCCCCTCATCTCCCAGGGACCTGGCTTGGAGGAACGAGGCAAGCAAATGCTCTCCTGCTGGATGTTGGTGGAGATTTTCAAGAAGGGAGAAAGAAGAGCACATGACCAAAATCAGTTTTGTGTGTCAAAGATGAGAACGTTGAAACTGAAAAAAGAATCAGGAAATGCTTTGAATGAATGTAAAAGGGGGGCTTCCCAGATGGCTCAGTGGTAAAGAATTCGCCTGCAATGCAGGAGACAAAGATTTGATCCCTGGATTGGGAAGATCCCCTGGAGAAGGATGGCAGTCCACTCCAGTATTCTTGCCTGGTGAATCCCATGGACAGAGGAGCCCGGTGGGCTACTGCCTGTGAGGTCGCAGAGTTGGGCATGACTGAGCTACTAAAAAAAACAATGTAAAAGGTAACCCTGTTATATGCAGATTATACGACAAACATACTTTTGGGAAAGGGTTTTCATATAGAAACAATGTTATACGTGGCATCTAGGTTTCTAGGTTAGCCCAAAATAAGGAGTTGGCCCATTATGTGGCTGGAATATATTTATGGTTTCGTGAAAGAAACATACAGTTGAATTAGAACTAGCGTTTCGTTTGTATGCATGCCCTTCGGGAGAAGTGGGTTTAATGAGAAGGTGATGAAGCAGCTGAGGAAGAAGCTGTGAGTTCCCCTTGGGGAATCGTTATCCTAAGTGACCTTCGGGGTTCTGAGGAGGTAAGGGGCTCAGGTGGTGTTTTGCCCCACGTTGGGAGGGAGAGAGCTGGGGTGCAGGGATCTCCAGGGGCTTGACCAGGACCCCACAGCTAGGGACCCAGAGATCGTGCCCTACTCTTTTCACTATGCTGTTTTACCCCCAGAGGCACTCAAGTGTCTTGTTTCGCTTAAGCACTTAATTTCTATTTTATCTACAAATATTTCAGTCTGTATCTTTAAAATCTAAGAATTCTTTGTTTCAAAAAGTCGTAAAACCTTATATACCAAAAGGTTTAGTAACTACTCTCTTAGTTCCAGCTGCTATAACAAAAATACCCTAGACTGGGTGGCTAATGGACAACTTCTCACAGTTCACGGTTCCAGAGGTCAGAAGTCCAAGGTCAGGTGCCTGCAGATTCTGTGTCTGGCGAGGAACTGCTTCCTAGTTCATAGACAGTCATTTCACTGTGTCCTTACATGGAGGGTGAAGTGAAGGAGTTCCCTGGGGTCACTTTTATAGGGACATTAATCCCATTTGTGAGGGATCTATGTTTATGATCTAATCCCTTCCCAGAGCTCCTACCTGGGAGTTAGGATTTCAACATATGTATTAGGGAGGGGCAGAAACAGTCAACAGCAGCTACTTAATATCAATCACATTTTCTAATTGTCTTCTTATATTTTACGGTTTGTTTTGGTTTCCATACAATGCCTACTCATTGCAATTGGTTGGTCTGTCTCTTAAGTCTCCCTTAATCTATAGGTTCCCCGTCCTCCTCCCCTCTTTCTCCACTTGCAGTTACTTTGTTTAGGACGGTGGGTTTGTCCTGTATCTATTCCCCAGTCTGCATTTTACTTTTTTGCATTCCTGGTGAAAAGTAACATGTTTCCCTGCCTTCTGTGTTTGCTAGAAACATGCAGTTAGATTTAGAGGTTTGATCAATTATCTCAATTGGGGGAGTTGGAAGTGGGGTGAGAATATACTTTCAGTGATATTGTGTTCTTATAGTAGGAAATACACAATGTATGGGGAGTTTGTTTGCTTTTGGGGGTTTGCTTTTTGCTGTGATTGTCTTTTTGCAGTGATGCTAAGTCTTGGTCTTCTCTGGTGGTTCAGTGATAAAGAATCTGCCTGCAATGCAGGAGACCTGAGTTCAATCCCTGGATCAGAAAGATCCCCCGGAGAAGGAAATGGCAACCCACTCCAGTATTCTTGCCTGGAGGATTACATGGGCAGAGGAACCTGGGGTCGCACAGAGTCAGACCCGACTTAATGACTAAACCACTGTAACTAGTGTTAATGAACATTGCTTACATCCATTCCACAGTGGGGGTGTCAAATGGTGAAATTCTGGTTCCATCATTTCCTTCACTCATTAGCTGCAGCATCTCTAAGAAGGAAAACTTCCCCTCGTCAGTTAGTTGGTTTCCCTGGGATATAGTTTGTATGGGAAAGGCAGGTTAACTGCGTCAATCTTCTCTCTCATTTCCAGTTTTCAGAATAATGAGTTGATTTCCTCCCATTCTCCTGAAGTCACAAAGATGTTTCACTTGTTCCTGTTTGCTTAATAACATGATACTTTTTAAAAATCAAAGTATAGTCAATGTACAATACCATATAAGTTAGTGAATAGTGAAAGTCACTCAGCCATGTCTGACTCTTTAAGACCCATGGACTGTACAGTCCATGGAATTCTCCAGGCCAGAATACTGGAGTGGGTAGCCTTTCCCTTCTCCAGGGGATCTTCCCAACCCAGGGATAGAACCCAGGTCTCCTGCACTGCAGGTGGATTCTTTACCAGCTGAGCCACAAGGGAAGTCTAGCATATAAGTTGCAGGTGTACAATACAGTGAGTCATATTTTTAAAGGTTATATTCCACTTGCAGTCATTACAAAATATTGGCTGTATTCCCTGTGTTGTACAATATGTCCTTGTAGCTTATTTTAACACATATACTTGATGTGTGCCAATCAGTTGCAGTCCTTAATACTTGGATGCACAAATTGTCCATTCTTGGCTGGAGGGAGCTAATGCAAGTTGGTGAGGCATTTTTCTTGAGGAAAATAGTTCCAGCTAAGCTGACTAAGTTATGTCCATCTTCGAAAAAACGTTCTTTGTCGGTGAGGTTCGGTGACCACCTGGAGGTGTCTGCATAGGCACCCCTAGTCATAGGCAGCCTCAGACATCAGGGCAGCTGTTACAGTGGAAGGATTGAGGAAGGAGGTAAAACTTCACACAAGAGAGCTTCCTTTTCTGTTTTCTTTTTTTACAATTGAAGTTTAATTGACATATAATATTATGTTAGTTTTAAGTGTACCACGTAATGATTCAATATTTGTGTACATTATGAATTGATCACCGCAAGCCTCGTAATCATCTGTCGCCATACAAAGGTATTACAGTTTTATTGACTACACTCCCTGTGCGGTACATTACATCCCCTTGACACTGTTTTTTATAACCGGAAGTCTGAACCTGTTAATCCCCTTCACCTAATTTACCCACGCCTCAGTCCTAAGTCAAGAAGTCACAGCAGTGTGGTTGTGCTTGTTGTCCTTGGTTCTCAGCTCCATTCCTGCTTTTCCATGTTCTCCTTTTTGTTATGTGGGGCTAGAAGCTGCAGACTACATCTTCCAGACTCTTTTGCCAGTGGGTCTGCACTTGGATGCTGCAAAGAGGAGGTGCTGGTAGGGAAAACTGGGGTGTGGGAGAAAGGAGGAGACAGCAGCAAGGGCTCCTGCTCAGCGGCGCTGGCGCGGCTTTCACAGCTGGTGCCGGCGCCACTGATGAGCGTGCGTGGCGGGTGGGTGCCGCCCTGCGTGGGAGCAGTTTCTGGTCTCTGGATGCTGCCCTTTGAGTTTCTGTTTCTTCAGTGTATCTCCATGCTCTTTTGGGCTCTTCTCTGCCTTCCAGGGCCTTGTTAACGATTCTCTGCACCTGTCTCCCTCTTCCTAACATCTGTAGAGGAGTTTTTGTTTTTCCCACTGTACATGGGGTCTCCGGTCAGGGAGACCCAGGTCTTAATCTCATGTGCACCGCTTACACTGTTCCATGGCTTAAGTTCTTTAATTTTCTGTTTCTCCCTCTCTCTAAGGAGGATTGTAAAAGTAACTGCCTCACAGAGTTGTTTGAAAATGATTTTACACACACACACACATACACACACATTATTAGCTTTGAACATAACTGTCAATACATGTTAACAAGATGCAAACTAGGTTTTTTTTTTTGACTGTGCTGGGTCTTTTGTTGCCGGGGTGGGTGTTCTCTGGTTTCGGAGAGCGGGGCTACTCCATAGTTGAATTGTGCGGGCTGCTCATTGCAGCGGTCCTCTTGTTGCAGAGCGCAGGCTCTGGGGCATAGGCTTCAGTAGTCAAGGCTCACAGGCTCATTAGTTGTGCCTTACGAACTCTAGAGCATGGGAGTTGCTCTGAGGCAGGTGGAATCTTCCTGAACCAGGGATCGAACCTGTGTCCCCTGCATTGGCAGGTGGATTCTTAAGCACTGTGCCATCAGGGAAATCCACAGACTGATTTTTGAAGGCTTGTCATTTAAATTTTTTATTATGGAAAAGTTCAAATGTATACAAAAATAAAGTAATGCAATGAAACTTTATGCAAATATTACCCAGCTTCGACAGTTATAAAATTGAGGCTATTCTTTTGCATATACCACCCACTCTCCCCCCTACTCTGGGATTATTTTAAAGCAAATCTAAAACATCATATTATTTTAACCATAACTAACTCTAAGAGATCGTGCTCAGTTGCTTAGTCGTGTCCAACTCTACACCCCTATGCACTGTAGCCTGCCAGGCTTCTTTGTCCATGGAATTTTCCCAGTAAGAATGCTGGAATGGGTTGCCATTTCCTTCTCCAGAGGATCTTCCTGACCCAGGGATTGAACCCACGTCTCCTGCATTGCAGACAGATTCTTTACCCTTGAGCCACTGGGGAAGTTCCCAACTATAAGAAATAAACTGCTTAAAAAACAACCAAAATACTATTAGATTGTAGAAAAATGAAAATAATTGCTTGATATCATCAAATATCAAGACAGTGCTCGTTTCCCTAATTAGCTCATAAATGTCTTAGTTTTAAAAAATGTTGTTTGAATCATGTTTGAAATAAGAACCACCAGCCGTAGTTGGTTGATATGTTTCTTAAGTATCTTTTAATCTATAGGTACCTCCTTTTTCTTTTTTTCCCCTTAAAATTTTCTTGTTAAAGAAATGGGGTCATTTGTCTGGCAGAGTTTCCCACAGGCTGGCTTTTGTTGATTACAGCCTTGTGGTATCACGTACCATGTTCTTCTGGCCCTATATTCCTTGTATATTGTTAGTCAGATTCAGAGGTATATTATTTGGTTGGACTTCTTTATAGTGCTGTGCATATCCATCAGGAGGCTTGTAATATCTGGTTTTCTCTGTTTTTTTTTGTTTCATGATTGATGCCTATATCCATTCATTCATTAGGGGTTGCACAAGTTTGTGGTCTGTTCTTTCTACAAAACTTCTGGAATGCTTCTCTGAAGAGAAACTTCCCTCATCAACTATTTGATTATCCCGAGGTACAGTCCAAATGGGAAAAGATGGGGTAAATACTTGAGATTTCTCTTTTCCTTGGCAGTTTTCAAGACAGTGGTTTGGTTTCCTAGCCTCCTCTGAAGATAACCGGCAATGCTTTTAGTCTTGTTATTACCGGTTTGTAAGATAGCAGCCGCATCCCACTCTGCTGCAGTTATTGTCCTTACTGAAGCTCAGTTGATCTGTCTTTGGCTCCTGGGGTAGCCACGTTGTCTCCTTGTCATCTCTGATAGGCTGTTTGCCTGATGGTGTGACAGGATGTTCCAGTTTCGTTGTGTTCATCCTCTGATCTGGACTCAGTCATTTCTCTCAGGAACCTAATTCTTTTTATTGAAAGATGATACTTACAGACATGATTTGGGCAGTGGAGTGATCGTTGCTAATGGACTGATCATTGTCTCCTGGCTTTTTAAGTGAACACAGCCAGAAAATAAATGTTTTTAACGATAAAATGTGCCACGAATTTATACTAACACTTCCAATTCAAATTTAGGGCCTTTTCTCTAACCTCATCAGTCTTAACGTTTCTATTTCCTCTTCTGATGACATCAACCCTGGATCTTAACACCACCACGGTAATCCCTCATTTGTTCTGTCCCACAACACATGGACCACAGTCTTGGAATCACCACTGAAAGCAGTTTAATATTTTTTCCCTAGTAATCTTTTACATTAGAGCATATCCTGCTGGGATGAATGGGCAAATTATTGAGTTTTAAGTCATTTGAATCGGTTCCTTTTTATAGAGCAAACTTACACTGGAATGGTGATTAATTCAATACAGTTATATTCATTTGTTTCATTTGACTTTCGATTTGATCTTTTAAAAAATTTTATTTTGTTGTAATAATGTAAATTATTTACATTACAAAGTAAAATCTTTATAATGTGGTATATTCAGAGAAGTTTAGATTTTATCCATATCTTCTACATATTATGCCCTCCATCAAATGGTTAAAATGTTTGTGGTTTTCATACCATTGGTTGAATTACACACAACCATGTTTATATTCTCCATTTCTTAGATAAATGGTAGCATACTAATGGAGAAAGTACTGGCAACCCACTCCAGTACTCTTGCCTGGAAAATCCCATGGGCAGAGGAACCTGGTGGGCTGCAGTCCATGGGGTCGCTAAGAGTCGGACATGACTGAGTGACTTCACTTTCACTTTTCACTTTCATGCATTGGAGAAGGAAATGGCAACCCACTCCAGTGTTCTTGCCTGGAGAATCTCAGGGACGGGGGAGCCTGGTGGGCTGCTGTCTCTGGGGTCGCACAGAGTCGGACACGACTGAAGTGACTTAGCAGCAGCAGCAGCATGCTAATTCATTTTTCTTCTTTCAGTTAATATATCCTAAGGCAATGGCACCCCACTCCAGTACTCTTGCCTGGAAAATCCCATGGACGGAGGAGCCTGGTGGGCTGCAGTCCATGGGGTCACTAAGAGTTGGACATGACTGAGTGACTTCACTTTCACTTTCATGCATTGGAGAAGGAAATGGCAACCCACTCCTGTGTTCTTGCCTGGAGAATCCCAGGGACAGGGGAGCCTGGTGGGCTGCCATCTATGGGGTTGCACAGAGTCAGACATGACTGAAGTGACTTAGCAGCAGTAGCAGAGATCACTCTACCATAATTCATAGATATTCCTCATTCCTTTTTATACCTGCATAGAATTCCATTGTGTGACTGTACAACAACTTATTCATCTGGTCCCCCATTGATAGTTTTTAAATTATTTTCATCATTTTTGCTATTAGAAGTGTTGCTGAAGAGAATGTTCTTGTGCTGATATCTTTTCATATTTGTTGTCATTGTTCAATTGCTCAGTCATATTTGACTCTTTGCGACCCCATGAATGGTAGCATGCCAGGCTTCCCTGTCCTTCACTGTCTCCTAGAGTCTGCTCAAACTCATGTCCATTGAGTTGGTGATGCCATCCAACCATCTCAACCTCTATCTCCCCTTTCTCCTCCTCCCCTCAATCTTTTCATATTATGATTTTTTTCAGTGCAATGATGAAATATTTTCCCAGAAAAGCCTTATTTATCTAATCTGGGACATTAACTTCTGCCTATTACATAGAGATTTCACTGGGCCCTTTAGTTCTCTAGAAATCGTAAAATAGTAATATAGTTTTTGCTCAAACTCAAGCATAAAATCTCCAGCAGAGAGTTCTTTGTGAGTAAAACCTGCTTTTTTCTACTTTTATCCCAACTATGGTGTCATTTTCATGGAGGCGTGAAATCTTTGAGAAAAAATTCCTGGAGGAGGTTGGGCCTCTCCAGGGTAAATGTCTGTTGACTATGGCAGCTCTCATTTTTTCATGGCAGCAAAATGGTTTGGGAGGAGTTGACTATGTTTTTTTCACCTTCACTTCTGCCTCTCCACTTACCTTAAAATTGAGTGCAGTTACCTTATCTTTAACCCTGTCAGCACCCACAGAATGCACTCACAGGGGGCTCAGCATCTCTGTTTTAAAGAATTTCTTTGCATCTTCATGAGGACTTTGAATCTTAAGTTTTAACCATTAAGACCTAACATCAGGGTTTCTTTTTCCATTTTAGAAACTGAATGCACAAATATATATTCTTTTGTATGTTTAAAAAATATGATTCTCTTTTTGCGCTAGAATCAGATATCTGATCTACAGAAATTTTTCCTAAAGTGCTTTCTTATGTTAATATCATTTGTGAATGGATCTTGTTTTTTCCCTTATGTAGGTGTATCAGTTTGACCAATGAGCGCTGCTTAGAGTGGCTTGTGAGTTGTTGTATATGAGTGAGTGAGAAGATGTGATGCAGTTGGGGTGGGGCTGGGGAAGAAAGGAGCAGAGACAGGAGAAAGAGTGCACCAGTATGTGTCATGAGATTTGGGGGGTGCAGACTAGAAACTAAAAGATGGAGAAGGTGATAGAAAGCGTGCGTCTGTGTCTATGCATGTCCAAAAGAGATGCTCCTGGAGGTAGGTCAACTTCATTGTGCGTCACTAAAGAAGGAAGACGTGTTGACCTGCCTCTGTTTAGGAAAGAGAAGCAGATTTGGGTCACGGTTCCCACTGTTGGCCGTCAGGTGGTGCCGTCAAGCTAAGGCAGCTCGGTTGTCAAACATGGAGGTGATTTAGGGCAGGTTGGTTCAACTCAACAATAGTTCATAAATATTTATTGAGACTCTAACTGAGCATCAAGGACCTGTGTTAGAGTAAAGGCACGAAGATGAACAAGATGATCCTTTCCCTGGAGAAGTTTATGTCCTCGTTGGGATGGAGAGTGACACGCATTGCAGGCACGCCTTGGAGACGCGGGTCTAGACCCCTGCAGTATAGTGGCTATTGCATAAAGCAAGTCACAGGAGATTTGGGTTGTTTCCTAGTGTGCGTAGAAGTTATGTGCACATTATACTGTAGTCTAGTAAGCGTGCAATAGCAGCATGTCTAAAAAAAGCAACGTACAGAGCTTAAGAACACTTTATTGCTCAAAAAATGCTAACCATCAGTTGAGCCTTCTTTGAGTCATAATCATTTTGCACTTATAACATTGATGATCTCTGATCACAGATCACCATACAAATATAAGGAAAAGTTTGGAATAGTGCAAGGACGACCAAAATGTGGCCAAGAGACATGAAGTGAGCAGACGCACTGAGACGCTTGCTCGAGGCAGGGTTGCCACAAACGTTCAGTTTGTAAGGAACACAACTTCTGTGAGGTGCAGTAAAGCGAAGCACAGTAAAATGTGGCATGCCTGCATTAATTGCTGTGTAAAAGTACCACACATGAAGTGGCTTAAAACACGCACATTTATTCTTATTTTCTGTGGGTCAGAAAGCCAGGCATAGTTCATCTGGGTCCTCTACTGGCTTACTGACATGGCTTTTGGCAGGATTCAGTTCTTCAGCAGCTTTTAGGCGAGGGACTCTGTTCCTTGCTGGCTGTGGGCTGTAGGCTGTAGGCTGCAGGTTCTTGCCACACGGACCTCTCTGAAACAGTAGCATGCTTCCTCAGAACCAGCGAAAGAGACAGCCTGTTAGTAGGATGGAGGCACGGTCTTGTGCACCATGATTACAGTTGTGACTGTCCATTGTCTTTGCTGTACGCCTTTGATTAGAAGCAAGTCACTGGGCCAGCCCACAGTCAAGAGGTGGGGACTCACGGGGTGGGGATACTAGGAGGTGGGAGTTGCTGGGGGAGCTGGCCGAGTCCACCTGCCATGCCGGTGTTGTCTATAATCTGCTGAAGTTTGAGAGGAAAGGTTCTGCAGAAATAAGAGGGAAGAGCATCTGACCTCACCTGGAATGGAAACGGCTTCTCAAATAATGTGATGTTGAGGGTCTCCTTGACGGACAACTAAGAATTAATTGGGTGTGTATAAGGCAGAGAGGAGGAGGGAATTTCAAACAGAGGGAACAGTGTGCACAGATATGGTAGTGAGCGAAGTAAGATCATGTGTCTGAGGACCACCATCCATAGTTAAGTGTACACTGTGGGTGGAAGACAGGCCGAAGAGCCAGAAATGTACGGTAAAGGCTGGTTTATGGGTTTCTCCTTTGCCAGGCTAAAAAGCGAGGACTTTATCAAGCGATCGTAGGGCGGATTTTAAGCAGGGTAGTGACATAGGGTTGTGATTTCTTGATCTGGGCAGATTGTGGAAGTTTGATTTTGATACCTTTTATAATTTAGGCTTGAGATAAAGAGGGCCTGGATTAAAGTAGTGGCAATAGAGAGGAGGGAATACATTATTATTTTTTAAATTAGGAAGTGATTTAATGTTTGGATGAGGTGGAGGTGGGAGATGATGGAATAAACTGGAATGATGCCTGGGTTTTGGCTTAGTTTTGGCAGAACGTCCTTGCTAGGAAGCAGGGGAGAGAGAAATGGGAAGAAGGAAAGGATGGGTAGAAGGAAGAGGTCTAAAAGTGTGTATACAGTTTTGTAAACTTAGTGACTGACTGCAGGAGAGCTTGTCTCCAAATATTCTTTACAATGTTTATGTTCTCAGTGCAATTAATGTGGCTATGTAAATTTACTTTCTAGTCAAACCATATGCCTCAGGGATAGGAGACAGAATCAAGTGCAGAATTCATTCTCCTTGCAAACAGTCTGACAAAAGGAAAGTCAGCGTTAGACTTTTAGTAAGCCTCGCCACGAAGAGGGAGCCTCTGTCCTGTCCTGTGTAGTGCTCGGAATCCAGCAAGTACTATACTAGACCACTCTGTATAGTGTCAAGTCGCCGACTCTTTCTTCAGTTGAGTTATACCTTCATATAACATAAAATCCACTGCTTTACATTGTACAGTTTAGAGGGTTTTAATACATTATTTATGTTTTACAACTACCACCAGTGTCTAATTCTAAAATATTTCCATCATACCCAGAGGAACTCCATACCCATTCACAATGAGTCCCAATTCTGTACTTCCCCAGCTCTTAACAACCATTATCCTATTTTTGTCTTATTCTGGCATTTCATGTAGAATGGGACTTGAGTGTCCTTGTCTGGCTTCTTTCACTTGGTGTGATGTTGTCGTGGTTCTTTTGTGCTGTAGCATATGTCGATATTTTATCCCTCTTTATTGTGAAATAATATTCCGTTGTTTGGATATACCACATTTTATTCATGTATTTATTCATTGATGGACATTTGGGATATTTCTACTTTTTGGCTATTTTGAATAATGCTGCTGTGAACATCCTCAACAGTTTTTTTGTATAAACACACGCTTTCGTTTCTCTTGGGTGTCTGGCAGGAGCAGATTGCTGGATTACGTGGTTACTCTGTGTTTGACTTTGTGAGGAACCATCAGACTGTTTTCCAATCCAGCCACGTCATTTTACATTTCTATTACCATCTATGGGGGGAGGGTGTCTCTCTCCACATCTTCACCAGCACTTGTTATTAACTGTCTTTTTAAACTAGAGACAGTCGGGTGGGTGTGAAGTCAATCTTATTACAGTTTTGATTCAGGGTTGTTTTAAGGAATTGAGCAAGATACCATAGATAAAGTCTGATATGAATTTGGGTCTCAGTTCTATACTAGATTCAGGGAGCCCTCAGAATTAGTGTTAGTGTTCCTTGTCATTTTTATAGGATTTCTCTGGTGGCTCAGATAGTAAGGAGTCTGCCTGCAATGCAGGGGACCCAGGGTTCAGTCCCTGGGTCAGGAAGATCTCTTGAAGAAGGGAATGGTTATCCCAGAGCTCTAGAATCACAGTGTAACACGCTGCATCCTGTGCAATAGAAGAAAGCTACACATTTGAGTCACTGCCTCAATTTCAGCCTAAGAGAAGTAATTGGTAGGATTTTGAAGACAGGGAAACAACTCCAGGCTAAGGGGCACTCTTTTGCCACCGCAGAAGGTGCCCTTGAGCACAGATCATTCGGATCTCACAGTAACACCTGAGAGGGTCAGTCACCGTTTTCACAAGTGCAGAAACTAAGGTTTGGATTTGGTTCAGAAGCTTGGTATCAGGACAGAATCACGGGAAACATTAGAATTAAATGTGGGGCCGGGTTTTTGGTTTGGGCCAATGAGTCACATAGTGTGTGTTGGTTCTTGTTACTTGTTTTGCTAATTTAGAGGGGATGGTGGAGAAGATAATTCCCAAATGGTGGCTTGTGCGAAAGTCATGGGTAGTTGTTTGGGAATGCATATTCTACCTACTCATGTGAATACCAGTGCAGCGTGTGGAAATACAGCAAGCTAAGCAAGCCAGGCTCTGAAGACCCAGTTGAAAAGTACTCATGGGTGGTCTGGGGAAAACGGCCCTTCTATTTTCCAGTTTTTTGTTGTCATTGTTCAGTGGCTAAGTTGTGTCCGACTCGTTGCCACCCCATGAACTGCAGCACGCCAGGCTTCCCTGTCCTTCACCATCTCTGGGAGTTTGCTCAAACTCATGTTGATTAAATAGCTTGACTTTGTAGATGGACATAAAGTTCCTAAGGAAACATTCTGTTTCTCTTTAAGCTGCCCTTTCCCTGGTTATTGAGGAATAAATCAGACTTATCAGGCTTACACTTCAAAGGAGGGAATTTCAAATCACCTTCTTTTCTAGCTTCTTTTGTGTGATTATCAGAGAACGGAGGAATGGTAATAATGGTAATAATGTCAAAAGGGAGCTGTGTGACAAAAGATTTTGCTCCTTGTTAATTCAGAATTGATTGCAGTTGTCAAAGTTGCATCAGTCAGGGTCCCAGGGGAAACAATTCAACCCAGATGGTTCTCATGAAGAGACTTAAATGGAAAAGAGGTGTGAACAGAGATTAGGAAGGCCGAGAGAAGTGCATGGGAAGCCCTCCCCAGCTCTAGGGCTGAAGGGGCCCCCAGAGGAAGGGCATTGCAGGCTGTAGGGCCCTTGGCAGGAGCCGTGCTTATAGTGGCACAAGGTGCTGCCCGACCAGGGCACTGAGGCAGGAAGGTGGGAAGAAATGCACCAGGGTCAGTCTCTCCTCACCCTCCCCTGTCTGGCCAATGTGAAGCCAGCTGGGAGAGGAGGCTGGTGGTGCAGGCTGCAGAGGTGAGCTTCCCGGGGTGCAGAGCAGCAGACAGGTTGCACAATAACCAACTATCTTACAGTCAACACATTCTATTTTCTGTTAATTTTAGAAAGTGTTATTTTGGAGAACCTTGATAAATAGTGCAACTATAGAAAAACGTCTGTTTCTCATTTTTTTTTTAAATTCCTTTTTATTTTCACATTTACTTCCGCAAAAGCTTCATATCTTTTAGGTGGTAACTTTGTCATGAAGTTTCTTAAACATTGCACTTTTTTCTTATTTTCCTAATACATGGGTGCATATCATTATACTGTGGTAAGCCTAAAGCAGAGGGTGCCATGCTTTCATAATTGTAAATCATTCAGTCGTGTCCGACTCTTTGCGACCCCTTGGACTATACAGTCCATGGAATTCTCCAGGCCAGAATACTGGAGTGGGTAGCCTTTCCCTTCTCCAGGGGGATCTTCCCAACCCAGGGATCAAACCCAGGTCTCCCACATTGCAAGCAGATTCTTTATCAGCTGAGCCACAAGGGAAGCCTAAGCTTTCATAATTAGCAGAGGGTAATTTTTAAATTCCCACTTTTCAGATGAGTGCATTGATGTTAGTGAATTATTTGAAGGTGATCACTTGTCTTCAAATGGGTCAAAGTGGAATTTAGTTGGGTGTTTTGGTAGCCCCTAACTGAGGGGAGAAGGTGCAGTCTGCTAAAAACATCCAGATAGGCACATATGTCTCCTTGCAGACACAGCTGGGAATTATTCTGCTTCATACACTGATGAAATATGCCCACTTGCTGTTAGCGGTAACTAAGTGACCTGGTTTCTCTGTCATCCTGTGTGTAATTCTCCTAGGTCTAAGTAAAGGGCAGATAAAGGTCCATGTCTCTGGGTACCTCTGGGGTTGCTAGGAAATGATTTTCAAAGTGCTTCATGGTGATGCAGCAGGTTGAACTTTTTTGTGAAGGGTTGTCATGGAAACCAAGTGCATCATTGCTTTGTCAGACTTACTTATCTTGTAATGATAAAAAAATTGTAATCCAGGGTTAAGGGATTAATAATAATAATAATAAAATGAAATGGAAAAAACCTGTAACCTGAAGGGGAATGCTGCTGCCTGCTGCACATCTTTTGAATCGAAAGATGTCACCAGCAAAGTCATTTGACGTTGGCAGGGGCTTGGCTGTGTGAAGTGATGGGAGCTAATCAGTTTGTTTGTCTACTTGTCTTCAGAGTCAGAAAACACATGATTTCTCCCTGTGGCTTTTTACTGTAGGGCTTTCTTACCAGCCCCAGCTCCCGAGCTTTCAAATGAGGTGGAAGGTAGCACACCCACACTGCGAGTGTCAGCAAGGTTGCCAGGGTCTGTTCTTTGGCTGGTTGGCTGGTTTTACGTTTCCCTTCCCCTCTCCATCCCCCTTCCTCCAGGAGCATGGCAGGCTGTGGGGTGATGGTGATAACTCCACCTGCTGTCTCTGCTAAGCACCCAGACATCCCAGGAGCAGATCCTGAAGCAGAGTCTTCTTCTCTGACCTCCCGTGGTAGTTATAAGGGCCCTTAAGGAAACAAGATTGTCCTCTTCTGCAGATAGAGGACAGACCCTTCCAGCATCGTAGGTATGATGAATGTTGCTTATATCTTGATCACTCGCTTATTAGGGTACAATTTCAAATACAGGTAATTAGTCAGGATAGGAGAACTGAACTGAAAGGAGACTTTATACTGTGCTTAGTGGTTCATCTGCCTCCATGGAGACTAAACTCCTGGGATTTCATTTCCCACTCTGCAGCTGTGTGTGTGTGTGTGTAATAGACTTTTGTTACATTGAAATAAATCTGCTCATTTTAGACTTTTGCAGAATATCTTTTATCAGTGTTTCCACATTTAACATGTTTGAGTTTCTTTCACTTCGGGGGGAAAGTTTGACATGAGTCCTTAGATTGACAATGGAAACAAGCCAGTTTAAATAAGTATTGGGTTGGCCACTTTATCAGTAATGGTGACATTCCCTTCAGAAGGTCAGTACTGGAAGGACATAAAGAAATGCTGGACATGTGTTCCACCCTGTCATCAAGAGCTACAGCCAAGAGTCTGGAACTGGGAATACAGCCAAAATTATAAGATGCAAGTCCTGGGGATGCAGGGACCTCAGCAAGGGGATCCCAGTATGGCTGCTGGATGCCACCTTCCTGGTTGTGCCCACCACACTGGGCAGGCCTTGGGCTCTGGCTGGCTTCTGCCTTCAGCTCCTGACTCCTGACAACTGTTTTGTAAAAACAACACATGTACCCGAAGTACCCAGCACACAGTAGGTACTCATTAAATATATGTGTGTGTGTGTGTGTATACTATATGAATATATGAAGGAAGGAAATGATATAAAATAGATCTGGGTCTTAAATGCCACTCAGTGAAATGGTTGGCCAGAAAGTTTGCTCAGGTTTTCTCACACCATCTTACAGAAAAACCTGAAAAGATCACATTTCACTGATGTTAAGGTGTACTTTTTCCAAAAAAAATTTTGCAGTTCTAAAATTGGAATGCATTTTATAACTGATAACATTTACTAATTTAATTGACAATATTTAAAATGGCAAATAAAATAATGGTGTGTCTTATAATGCATAGCTTCTTAGATTTAATAAATATGACAGCCCTTACCACATGGCACCATTCTAAGCAATTTATTTTAATTCGTTGAATCCTCAAAACAATCTTATTTAGGCTGGCAGCATTATTATTCTCCATTTAAAGATGAGAAAACTGAAACCCACAGAGATTAAGTAATTCACTGAAGGTCACTCCATCAGAAAGTGACAAAGTCAGGATTGGAATCCAGGCTGGCTGTGGAGTCTGGGCTCCTAACTGAGGTGATATAATACCAGAGAGGGTCTTCAGAAAAGTGGCTTTTGAGATAAGACATGAAAGAGAGGAGCAGCAAGCCCTGTGAATATCTGGAGGAAGAATGTTGCAGGCAGAGGGGGCTCCCTTTGGAGTATATTTGGCATTTTCAAAGAACCGTAAGCAGGTCTGTATTTCTGGGATCAGTGAGAGGGAAGGGGAGGGAAGGTGAGGTCAGAGAGATGAGGGGTGGGTCATCTTATATGAGTTTAGTCTGTCTTAAGGACTCTGGCATTTAATTTGAACAATGTGGGAGTCACTAGATGGTTCTGACGAGAATACTTATTTACTAGGATCATTCTGCCTGATGCATTGAGACTAGTCTGAAAGAGACAAGTTAGGAGCTCATTGGAGTAATTCAGGAGAGAAATGTCCATGGCTTGGATGAGAGTGGTAATGGCAAGAGGTGGTAAGAAATATTCAGATTCCAAATGTATTTTGAAGATACAGATGGCATTTCTGATGGATTAAATTTGAGAGCATGAGATGGCAATGATGAGATTAAAAATAATAGCCAACATTTGTGTATTCTCACTAAATAATTTACACATACTAATTTAGTTAATCCCTATAACAACCCTATGAGGAAGAAAGTACTATTTTTATTCCTATCTTATAGAGGAGGAGGGGCTTCCCTGGTGGCTCAGCGGTAAAAAATCCACCTGTCAATGCACGAGACACAGGTTTGATCCCTGGGTCAGGAAGATACCCTGGAGGAGGAAATGGCAACACACTCTAGCATTCTTGCCTACAAAATCCCATGGACAGCAGAGCCAGGCAGGCTACAGTCCATGGGGTCACAAAGAGTTGGACACAACTTAGTGAGTAAATAACAACAAAAGATGAGGAAATTGAGGCCCTGAAAGGTTAGAGAATTTGTGAGTATCACAGACTATTAGTGATGAAAATACGATTCCAATCCAGGTGGTCTGGACCCAGAGCATATTTTCAACTACTATGTTTTATTGCCACTAAGCTGGGAAAAGAAAGGAGTCATGCAATAACTAAGATTTTTTTCTAAGTAATTGAAAACCACTGAGGTGGTGAGAAGTACTTTTTTTAAAAAGAGATGATAGTATTCAGATCAGGCTTGAATACATTAAGTTAGAGTTGACTTATAGATAGCTCTGTGGAGAGGCTGCAAAGGCAGTGAAATATGTACAGGCTTGGATTTCAGGGGCAGGGTCCTTCCCACTGACATGTTTGAAAGTCATCAGTACACAGATGACACCTAAAGCTGTGAGCCTGGGTGGGATTACTAAGGGAGTGAAAGTGGACAGAAGAGATCTGAGGGCCAGACTAGGTCCTAAGGCATCCAACATTTAGAGACTGAGCTTCAGAATCCAATCTGTTGAGTTTAGTAGGAAGTAGTACCCTTGCCTGGAAAATCCCATGGACGGAGAAGCCTGGTGGGCTGTAGTCCATGGGGTTGCAAAGAGTCAGACACGACTGAGCAACTTCACTTTCACTTTTCACTTTCATGCATTGGAGAAGGAAATGGCAACCCACTCCAGTGTTCTTACCTGTAGAATCCCAGGGACGGGGGAGCCTGGTGGGCTGCTGTCTATGGGATTGCACAGAGTCGAACACGACTGAAGCAACTTAGCAGCAGCAGCAGTAATCCCTGGGTAGGAAGAAGGTAGGGTGGTAACCTGAAAACCCAGTGAAAAAATAGTGTTTCAAAGAGGATGGAGTCAGCAACCGTGCCCTGTGCTTTGATCGAGTAAGATGAGGACGGATGCTGGACCATTGGATTTAGAAACATGAGGGTGAGCTTGACCAGGACAGTTTCCGCACAGTGATGGAGGCAAAAATCTGCTTAGAGCAGCTTAAGGAGTAAGGGAGAGAAATTGGAGACAGCAAATTTAGAACACTATTTTGAGAAGTTTTTCTGCAAAGCCAAGTAAAGAAATGGGATATCTTCTAGGGAAAGTGTTCTTTAATGTCCGCCGGGTCCAGCTCTTTGGTGTTGTTCAGCTCCTCTGCATCCTTGCTGAGGTTCTGCCTAGTATTTTATTGAAAACCAAAAGAGGTGAAGCTCCCAACTCTAATTGTGGGTTTGTTTGTTTCTCCTTTTAATTCTGTCAGTTTTTACTCTGTGTGTTTTGCAGCACTGTCATCTGGTGATTGCAAGCTTACTATTGTTATGTCTTCTTCGTGAATTGACCTTTTTATCATTATGTCATGTCCCTTTTTAATCCCTGGTAACTTTCTTTGATCCGAAGTTTACTTAGACCGATGTTAATACAATCACTCTTCCTTTCTTTTGATCAGAGTTGACATGGAATTTCTCTTTCCATCCTTTTACTTTTAACCTACCAGCATCTGAAGTCTATTTCTTATAGACAGCATATGGTCAGATCATGTGTTTCTAGTCTGTTCTAACAATCTTTTTTTTTTTTTTTTGGTCAATGTTTGTTTATATCTCATTAGGTTAATTTACTTGGTAGGAAAAATAGTCTCATATCACAAATAAAATGGAAAACATTACAGAAAATTCAGAACATTACAGAAAATTCAGTAACATTAATGGAGTGCAATGAGATATTTCCAAATAAAATGGCACAGTTGGTAACCAGGATAAAATCATGCCCCTCCAGCAATGAAGGGTATCTCTGTTTGAGAGGGACCATTTTTGAAGCTACTATTATTTCCTTCGGGGCTTCCCTAGTAGCTCAGCTGGTAAGTGCAGGAGACTCCAGTTCGATTCCTGGGTCAGGAAGATCCCCTGGAGAAGGGATAGGCTCCCCACTCCAGTATTCTTGGGCTTCCCTGGTGGCTCAGATGGTAAAGAATCCGCCTGCAATGTGGGAGACCTGGGTTTGATCCCTGGGTCAGGAAGATTCCCTGGAGAAGGGAATGGCTCCCCATTCCAGCAGGATCTCAAAGAGTTGGACGTGACTGAGTGATTTTCACTTCACTTCACTTCATTATCTCCTTCACAGCCAGAACAGTATAGTCTTTATTTGGAGGGTACTGGCCAGGGATGATAGCTTTTGTTTATAAAGTATATATTTTCTAATACTATTCAACTCGAACAATCTGTCTTTTAATTGATCTGTCTAGGCCATTTATATTTAATGCACTATTGATACGTCTCAGTTTGGATCTACAGATTTATTATTTGTATCCTGTTTGTTTCCTCTATTCTTTTATTTCCGTATTTCCTCTTTTCTGCTTTCTTTGGGTTATTGAAAACTTGTTAGTATTCACTTTAAAGTTACATGTTATACTTTTGACAATATTTCTTTGCAAGTAGAAACATTGTTCTACTTCGAGTGAAAATGACGACAACTTCATATAGGTCCTTTTATCCTACCCTTTTTCTGTTATAGTTTTCTTCTGTATTAGGTTCACATACATCAGATGCTGGAAAATTCTCTTTTGACTGTCAAACATATTTTAAAGAACTCAGGAGAATAGTAGTTGACTCTATTTGCTTAGATATTTACAATTTCGGTTGCTCTTCCTTGTTCCTAATCTTCCAGATTTCCTTCTGGTATTATTTCCTTTAGGTCTGAAGGATTTCTTTTAGGAAAAAAAATTTTTTTTAAAAACAGAAGTTCTGGTGGAAACTAATTCTTTTAGTTTTCCTTTGCTTGAGAAAACATTAGTTCCTGATGGACCTTTTCACTGAATATAGAATTCTGGATTGTCAATTCTTTTCTTTCAGCATTCTGAAAATGCTGCTTCACTTCCCTCTGTCCTTCGTGGTTTCTGCTGAGAAATCTTGTCTTTGAATCCTCTATAAATAATGCAACATTTTCTCTGAATGCTTTTAAGACTTTTTCAGTCTTTAGATTACTGTAGTTTAATTCCATTGTTTCTGGACATGGATTTGTTGGGGTTTATCATGTTTATCCCTGGTGGCTCAGATGGTAAAGCGTCTGCCTACAATGCAGGAGACCCAGGTTCAATCCCTGGGTCAGGAAGATCCTCTGGAGAAGGAAATGGCAACCCATTCCAGTACTCTTGCCTGGAGAATCCCATGGATGGAAGAGCACGGTAGGCTATAGTCCATGGGGTCTCCAAGAGTCGGACACGACTTCACTTTCACTTCTCCTGTTTAGAGTTTAAGTTTCTGGACTATGTAGATTTCACCAAAATGCACCAAAATTGGGAAGCTACCAGCCATTGTTTCTTCAAAGACTTTTTCTGTTTTCTCTCAAACTCCCGTGACATGATGTTTGACCTTTTGTTATTGCTCCACAGTTCTCTGAGGTTCTGTTCATTTATTTAGTTTTCCCTCTCTGTTCAGATTGGATCATTTGTATTGATCTGTCTTAAAGTTCACTGACTCTTTCCTTTACCTCCATTCTGATATTGAGCCTGTTTAATTAGTTTTTGTACTTTGGTTGTTTTATCTTTCAATCCTAAAACTTCCATTTGGTTCTTCATTGTATCATCTGTTGTTTACTTTGACTTTGTACCTTTCTGTTCCCTTCTAACGTTAACCTTTACCTATTGGACCATATTTTATTAAACTTGTTTTCACGTCTTTGTCAAGTCATTCTAACACCCTTGTCTCTTGATGTTAGCATCTTTTGATTCTGTTTTCCCACACAAGTTGTGACTTTATTGGTTCTTAGGAATTTTGGATTGCATTATGCAAGGAACCTTAGTGTCTTCATTAAGTCTTACGTCAGATCCTGATAGTTTTCTTTCAACAGGGAATCAACCCAGCAGGGTTTCAGCTGTAAGTTCTTACCAGCCTTCTGTGGGTTGCAGTTTCAATGTAAGTTTCATTTTTTAAGCCCATACAGTGCTCTTTGCTTATGTCTGGTGTGTATGCCACCCAGTGGCCAGCCTGTGACCTCGGAGCTGATCTATCTCATAGTTTAGTTCTCAAAGTCTAGCTCTGCCGTTTAATGTGAGATCCATGTGTGTGTAACTTGGAAGTGACCCCAGGAGTACATAAACAAGTTTATGGTTTCTCTTTTCCAAGATCTTCCTTCTTTGCAATCTCTTGGTATTTTCTAGCTCCCCAGGGCTCTCCCTTTTGATCCTCTGTCCAGGAGTCTGGGACTTTATTTACCTCATTCTGCTATACCTTTCCTGTGACTGTGGCCACATTTGTAGCCAAGCAATGATAGTTTAAAAAAGAATAACAGAGATTTGATCACTTTCTTCAGATCACAGCTTCTCAGACTGAAAAGGAAAGTTCTCATCCGTTAGAGTTTTTGTTTCATATGGATTGCTACTGCTATTGTCGCAGGGCAGCTTGAAGGCTGGGGTGAGAGAAAGCGGGAAAAGATGGAAAAAATGTAGGCTCCTCCTCCTCCAAGTGTTAGCAGATCCCTTTCCCACTCTTTGAGCCAAAGTAGGGCTTCTTCTGGAGTTCTGTGTGAGAGCACTGATGGTTTTCAGTCTGCACCGAATACAGTCCAAGGGTACCAGGAGGGGGGAAGATGGTCAAGTCACTACCAGTGCAAAGGTGCTTTGAGTTCTGGTTGTCTTCTCCAGCCCACTTGCTACTCTTTACTTTTCAAGGTTCTCAAATAACTGCCCCATGACTTCTCACTGGTTCTATAGTTGCATTAGATTGGAGAGACAGAATGGAGTGTGCTTACTGCACCTTAGCCAGAACTAGAGCCTCTGGATATTTTACAGGAGGCCCGTTGGCAGGGGCCATGCTTAAATTTGGTGTTGAAACAAACTAAGGAAGGTTTTGAACCATAAGAGAGTGTTTCATTGCTGTTTGTGGTGGTAGTGAGCGAGGTGATGGGTTCTTGCTGGTGCTTTTTTCAAAGGCATTTTAGCAGCTATGGCAGCTCTGTTTTTTAAACAGTAACCTCAGAACCTATAAATGCAAAATCTGAAGTTCAAGTTGGCCAGATGCTTCTGTTTTTTTAGCAAATCAATTTAGCTTTTCCATTTCCCCAGAGGAATCACCCAAAGGCTAATGTGAACTTTGCTTTAAGAACACATTATCCCATGAGAGAGCTGCAGAAGGCGATTGGGAACTGGCCTTGGCCATCAGACAGACTTGAATTCCAGCCTCGGCCTTGTCACTTAGTAACTGTGTGACCTTGGTCAAGCTGCTGAACCTCGTTAACCTTCATTCCTTCATGGGTAAATGGAGATAAGTAATGATAGTGCTTGCATGATACAATTGCTGTGTGATTCAGTGGGGTAATGGCAATGCTCTTCATATGCTGCTTGATAAATATAAGCCGTTATTCTTTCTATGATTGTTTTTGTGTCATCAGTAAAATGATGTGCCTCCTCAAATTACTTTTAATCTGTGGAAGTATTCATGTTTGGCATCTGCCCACTTTTCTCTTAACATTTCCACTCATACTAAGCATCATTTAAGATTATTTAAGATTTAAGAGCGATACACTTTGAGCTATGGTATTTCTGCCAGTGAAATTATTTGAATAAGTATTGTAACTTACTGTCAGTGGAATCACAGTAAGTGTGTTACCCAGTCTTCTGGACATCTCATCCACGAGCTGCCCCTCTGATGGTGCCATAGCAGGGACTCTTCTAGAAGAAGGCCACTTTTGAAGTGGTCTCCATCTCATCTGCTGATTGCAACCCTGTTTGCAGCTGTCTTATGTTCTCGTCTTCATTTTTACATTGAAAAGAAGTCGATGCGTGTTATTGAAATGAACAGCAACCTGGTCACTTCCTAGAAAGTTTTGTAAACAAAACTTGTCAAAATGCTGCTTGGTTATAATAACATGTTATGTAAAAGAATTTTAAAACATTTTATTCCCGCCTATTTGGAAATCTGTATTTGAAAGGTAAAAGAAAATTTTAATTAGTTTGGCTGTGCTGGGTCTCAGTTGCAGCACATGGGCTCTTCAGTCCTCATTGGGGCATGTGAACTCCTAGTTGCAGTATGTAGGATCTAGTTCCCTGACCAGGGATTGAACCCAGGCCCCTTGCATTGGGACTGCAGAGTCTTAGCCACTGGACCACCAGGGAAGTCCCCAAGGCAAAATATTTTTATTTTGTGGAACTACAAATCAAGGAGCTCTTGGACATAAGAATTAGTATTTTCTCTACTGTCTTTCACACAGTATTGGTCTTTTGCATAAAATCTTATGTAATTGTTTGCTTAGTTAATTGAAAGTCAAGTAGTTTTTAATAACTTTTAGTGTGGTTGAAACATTTTATTTTGAACATTTTACCAAAAAAATACATTAATAACTAGCCTCCAGTGATGGAGAAGATGTTGGCATAATATTATTTGATCAATTGCAAAGCAGAACAACACTGGGTTATGCTGTGAGTTATGCTTATTTTCTTTCTACATGGATAGAATCTAATCTACAAGCCCTCCTGTGAGCCCTGGGTTTTAATTAAAATTTAAATTGCCTTTCCAAAAAACTCTCAGTTGACTGACTAAAACAAAATGCTGGGAAAAAAAGGCTTTATTTTGACTTCTTTGCTGTCACTGGAAACCTTGTTGAAACAGAAGGATCACAGACAAAATATTGATGAAGGAAAAAACCACTGAAATTTGATGCACTTGGAAGGACTGAAGTCTAAAAGCTTCTGGCATGTTCCTCAGCTCGAGGACCCCTACAAAACATCGTGTTCCCAGATGATAATGGACCAGTAGCAGGGATAGACAAACATGCTTTAAAAGCCTCCCAAGTAGAGGAGCATTCTGGAGACACAAGCCTGGGTTAGTATAAGAAGGAGATTTCTGAAGAGGAACGTGTTTAACCTCATCCAAGATCTTCACAGTAGATCTGAAGCCGGAGGAGTCCGTGTCTGTTACAAAGACATGTGGAAAGTTTTAAAAGTACACAAGGATAAGAAATTGGGCTATTTTCATTGAAAGTGTGAATTTTAATTTCAAAAAGATTGGCTGTTTTTTTCCATGCTAAAACGATCCATTAAAGGAGAGAAAACATTGGTGCAAACCCCTTAATTACACAGAGAATTTGAGAAAAGAAAGGTGACCAAATATCATTAACAAAGGTGCAGAAGGAGAAGATAACAGTAGCTAAACATGTTTTATCCACATCAGCATGTTTTAAAGTATGTTTCAAAGAACACTAGTTGCGCAGGGTGTTATACCGAAACAAGCAAAACAGTTTGGGGTGGGGGTGGGGGGGATGGTCCATTGCAGTCTTGAATGAAGTGAAGCCCTTTGTAAGCCATTAAGGAAGCCAGATATAGTTCTGATTTGATAAAATAAGTATGATTTAGAGATCCAGTTGATCATGTTGAAATTTTATTAGCGAGACTTCAGGTAAGACATCAGTGTTCTCTAAGTTTTCTGTTAAAATACCAGTCAGATTTATTTTTGCTTGTTAGCTTTATCATTCTAAAAAATGTCAAGAAACTAATTGTACCTTTTTATATCAGCTATAATATGTTTATTCTAATTTTTAAAGTGGTGCCTTTTAGTGAAGATTTTCAGGGAAATTGGTAGGAGATATTCATGGTGAACCTATAATTACAAAGCTTGAGTCTAACTTTTTGCAGGGTAGGGAGAGGTTTTCAGAAGATCGCTTCTGTAGAATAGCTTTAGAGTAAAATGCAGTATATTTGGGTAGAGTCATCTATGCTACCAAAAATAAAGATACTTTATATTTGAAGCAAATATTATACTGTTAAGGAATTATCATTGAATTTATGTTAAAAAATCTTCACATCAACTATACTGCAATAGAAACTGTTTTTTAAAAAAGAAAAAAAAACCTATATAATTTACATATCATATAATTTATCCATTTTAAGTATATACTTTCATGAATTTTAGTAGATTTATACAGTTATGTAAACATCACCACAATCAAGTTTTAGGACATTTCTGTCACTACTAAAAGATCCCTAGTACTTGTCCCACCCCAAGACCGAGGCCAGCATTAATCCTCTTTCTGTTGTTATATTTCCCTTTTCTAGAAATTCCATATAAATGGAGTCATATAATATTTAGTTTTTCTGTCTGGTTCCCTTCACTTCACATGGTTTACAAAGGTTATATATGCTGTAACAAGTATTAGTTTGTTCTTTCTACAGATGAGTAGTGGGCTTCTAAGATGGTGCTAGTAGTAAAGAACCTGCCTTCCAATGCAGGAGATGTAAGAGACATGGGTTGGATCCCTGATTTGGGAAGACCCCCTGGAGAAGGCCATGGCAACCCACTCCAGTATTCTCGGCTGGAGAATCCCCATGGGCAGAGGAGCCTGGCAGGCTTCTGTCCATGGGGTCTCAAAGACTCACACACGATTGCGCGACTAAGCACACACAGACACATAAGAGTGCAGGCAGGATTGTGTGGTAAGTGTATATTCGACTTTTTAGGACAGTTTGTTGTTCATTCACTCAATCGTGTCTGACTGACTGCGACCCTACAGACCACAGCACACCAGGTTTCCCTGTCCTCCACCCTCTCACAGAGCCTGCTCAAACTCATGTCCACTGCGTCAGTGATGCCATCCAACCATCTCATCCTCTGTCGTCCCCTTCTCCTCCCGCCTTCAATCTTTCCCAGCATCAGGGTCTTTTCCAGTGAGTCAGCTCTTCACATCAGGTGGCCAAAGTATTGGAGCTTCAGCATCAGTCCTTCCAATGAATATTCAGGATTGATTTCCTTTAGGATTAACAGGTTTGATCTCCTTGCAGTCCAAGGGACTCTCAAGAGTCTTCTCCAACACCACAGTTCAAAAGCATCAATTCTTTGGCTCTCAGCCTTCTTTATGGTCCAACTCTCACATCCATACATGACCACAGGAAAAACCATAGCTTTGACTAGACAGACCTTTGTTGGCAAAGTAATGTCTCTGCTTTTTAATATGCTGTCTAGGTTGGTCATAGCTATTTTTCCAAGGAGCAAGTGTCTTTTAATTTCATGGTGCAGTCACCATCTGCAGTGATGTTGGAGCCCAAGAAAATAAACTCTGTCACTGTTTCCATTGTCTTCCCATCTGTTTGCCATGAAGTGATGGGACTAGATGCTATGGTCTTCATTTTCTGAATGTTGAGCTTTAAGCCAACTTCTTCACTCTCCTCTTTCACCTTCATCAAGAGGCTCTTTAGTTCCTTTTTGCTTTCTGCCATAAGGGTGGTGGATCTGCATTATGAGGTTATTGTTATTTCTATCAGCAATCTTGATTCCAGTTTGTGCTTCATCCAGTCTGGCATTTCGTATGATGTACTCTGTATATAAGTTAAATAAACAAGGTGACAGTATACAGCCTTAACGTACTCCTTTCCCAATTTGGAATCAGTCTGTTGTTTCATGTCTGGTTCTGTTGCTTCTTGAGCTGCGTACAGATTTCTCAGGAGGCAGGTCAGGTGGTCTGGTATTCCCATCTCTTTAAGGATATTCCACAGTTGTGTTCCACACAGTCAAAAGCTTTGGCATAGTCAGTGAAGCAGAAGTAGATGTTTCTCTGGAACTCTCTTGCTTTTTTGATGATCCAACGAATGCTGGCAATTTGATCTCTGGTTCCCCTGCCTTTTCTAAATCCAGCTTGAACATCTGGAAGTTCTTGCTTCATATACTGTTGGAGCCTGGCTTGGAGAATTTTGAGCACTACTTTGCCAGCTTGTGAAATGAGTGCAGTTGTACAATATTTTGAACATTGTTTGTCATTGCCTTTCTTTGGGATTGGAATGAAAACTGACCTCTTCCAGGCCTGTAGCTACTGCTGAGTTTTCCAAATTTGCTGGCATATTGAGTGCAGCACTTTCACAGCATCATCTTTCAGGATTTGAAATAGCTCAACTGGAACTCCATCACCTCCTCTAGCTTTGTTCGCAGTAATGCTTCCTAAGGCCCACTTGACTTCATACTCCAGGATGTCTGGTTCTAGGTGAGTGGTCACACCACTGTGGTTATCTGGGTCATGAAGATCTTTTTTGTACAGTTCTTCTGTGTATTCTTGCCACTTCTTAATATCTTCTGCTTCTGTTAAGTCCATACCATTTCTGTCCTTTATTGTGCTCATCTTTGCATGAAATGTTCCTTGGTATCTCTAATTTTTTGGAAGAGATTCTAGCCTTTCCCATTCTCTTGTTTTCCTCTATTTCTTTGCATTGATCACTTAGGAAAGCTTTCTTATCTCTGCTTGCTATTCTTTGGAACTCTGCATTCACATGGGTATATCTTTCTTTTTCTCCTTTGCCTTTCACTTCTCTTTTCTCAGCTATTTGTAAAGCCTCCTCAGACAACCATTTTGCCTTTTTGATTTCTTTTTCTTAGGGATGGTCTCGATCACCACCTCCTATACATTGTTATGAACCTCTGTCCATAGTTTTTCAGGCCCTCTGTCTATCAGATCTAATCCCTTGAATCTATTTGTCCCTTCCACTGTATAATCGTAAGGGATTTGATTTAGGTCATACCTGAATGGCCTAGTGGTTTTCCCTACTGTCTTCAGTATAAGTCTGCTTTTGCAATAAGGAGTTCATCATCTGAGCTGCAGTCAGCTTCTGGTCTTGTTTTTGTTGACTATATAGAGCTTATCTTACTTCAGCTGCAAAGAATAGAATCAGTTTGGTTTCAGTATTGACCATCTTTTGATGCCCATGTGTAGAGTCATCTCTTGTGTTGTTGGAAGAGGGTGTTTGCTATGACCAGTCATTCCCTTGGCAGAACGCTGTTAGCCTTCATTTGTACTCCAAGGCCAAACTTGCCTCTTATTCCAGGTATCTCTTGACTTCCTACTTTTGCATTCCAGTCCCCCATGATGAAAAGGACTTCTTTTTTTGGTCTTGGTTCTAGAAGGTCTTGTAGGTCTTCATAGAAACATTCAACTTCAGCTTCTTCAGAATTAGTGGTTGGGGCATAAGAATGTCTTTTAAGACACTACCCAGTCATTTTCCAAAGTGCCTGTAACATGCTATATTCTCACCACAACCACTGCATCAGTTTTTACTAGAATAAATGGTTAATGGTGAGCTTACAAGCAGGAAGCAGGGTGTAGATGAGGGCTGAAGAAGACTCTCTCACCACGAGCACTACTGTGATAGCAAGGATGCTGGGGAGTCCATTTGGACCACATGAGCAAAGGGGAGGGTTGGTCTAAGAAGAAAGAACCTGCCTTCCAATGCAGGGTTGGCGGCTGACATCTGACACGGGCTCCCCGGCACAGAAGCACTCTAGCTGTAGGCCTGGGCTGCAGCATTAGACTCCAGAGTGGAAGACTAAAAACAGATGGAGACTTACCACCCTCAGGCTTGTGGTCAGGCTGAAGTGTGGGACACTCCAACTTCGGGCAGAGAAACAGAGTCAGATACAAGGATGGAACCCAGGTCAGGGAGGAAGCATCAAAGAGCTGGATCTTGGTAGCCTCACAGGCTCCAGGGGCCTCCCTAAGTCAGCTTGCAGTATTTTCTTTCCTCCTCAATTGATATAAAAACAACAGTGTCTTTCAGGTCATTTGATGGATTTTTTTTTTTTTTGTACGCTTGATCCACAGATCTACCTTATTGATCTAAGATGACTGATCTTATAAATACAGTAGGCATCAGGCCTGTGGGCATCAGGGCCTTTGTGAGAGGCAGGGCTCCCGTCAGTTAGGCTGCTTGTGGAGACCACCCAGCCCTCCAAGGTCAGAGAGGGCATCAGCCCAGACCACACTTAACTGCATCCATTGTAGGAATCTGCCAGCTGTAGCTGAGGACCAAATCTAACACACTGCCTGTTACCGTACAACTTATGACCTAAGAAAGATGTCTACATTTCTGAATAGTTGAAAAAAGCCCATTTTTCGGAATACAAGTTTCAGTGAACGTGAACAATGTTCTAATGAAACAGCTACATTCATCCATTTGCATATTGTCCATGGCTGAGCTCACGCTATAGTAGTTGCAGTGTAGACCAAGTGGCCTCAAAACCAAAAATCGTAACTCTCTGGCCCTTTACAGAAATGTTTGCCCACCCGTGGTCTGCTGGGGGAGACTGGAGAGTGATGAGCCTCTGGAGCAGAGGGACTAAGCTTTTAATGGAGAGGGAGACACCGGGCAGTGTGATGTCCTCCCTGGTGAGAGCACCTCAGACTCTGGGTTTGATTTTCACTCCATCAGTGATGGGCTTTTTGACCTTGGGCAAGTTACTTAACTTGTCTGTGCTTCCATTTCTGTATCTATATAATGGGGATAATAATAGTTCCCACTTCATAGGTTGTTACAAGGATTATATTTATAGGCAAAACACTTAAACAGTATTTTACATATAAATAAAATGCACAAAAAAGGTGGTTAATGTTCATCCTTATGTCATGGACATTTATTTTCTCTAGGCAAGGCACAGCAGGGCCCTAGTAACTTCCACAGCTTGGCCTCTCGGGCTAGCACGCCATGCTTAGAATTATAAGCCTCCTTCGCCTCCTGAGATACTTTGTCCCCAGCACAGGCCCTGGTGGCCCATAGGCATACCTTTCTTCTCTTTCTCCTGGGCCAGCTCTCCATGAGGCTCCAGGATCTCTTCCAGGGCCCCGCTGCCAGCCATGATGCTGGCTGTTGTGTGCTGGCACCCAAACCTGAGCTGAATGGGTCTCACCTGGACCTCCCTCCACGTCCTGTCACAATGACTGCACCCCCGGTGGCCCCACGGGGCCCCAGGCATGACCTTGAGTCCAGTGGGGGAGACAGCGCCGTGGTGAGTCCTGTGTGTGAGCTGCCCCACGTCTAGATCACTCTCTCTTTCATGGACCAGGAACTGCATGCCTGGTTTTAGGCTAGGTGTTCTGCTCACAACATCATCATCCTCTTGCAATCCCTGAAGCGTAGCCCCACACTTACCTTAGGGGAGAGTGTCATGGCACTGGGGATGAGTCCTTCCGCTGGATCAAGGCTAGAACATGGCTCCCCTGGGGGCCGGCGTTGTATGCAGATTTGATTTCCCTTAGTAAAGGTAGAAGTCCTGTCCTGACTCTGACAACAGTGGTTTGTTTCTGCCCCCTACCCTTGGCTCCCTTATTCCCCTATCCCTGTGACATGCTGTCCAGGGACTCATGCAGGACAGTCTGAGGTTTCAGGTTGTTGCTGTTGTTCAGTTGCCTAGTCATGTCTGACTCTTTGCGACCCCATGGACTGCAGCACGCCAGGCCTTGCTGTCTGTCCCCATCTCCCGAAGTTTGCCCCAGTTCATGTCCATTGAGTCGGTGATGCCATCCAGCCATCTCATCCTCTGATGCCCTTTTCTCCTTCTGCCCTCAATCTTTCTCAGCATCAGGGTCTTTTCTAATTTGTCAGCTCTTCGCATCAAAAACACTGGAGCATCAGCTTCAGCATCAGTCCTTCCAATGAGTATTCCGGGTTGATTTCCTTTAAGATTGACTTGTTTGATCCCCTTGCTGTATGAGCCATAAGAGGTTTCAGGTAAGCAAACAGAAAAATCCAAGGTATGTTACTGACATGATGTTAACAGCACAGCTAGACCATGCCTGCCCTTCCCTGCTGCAAAGACAGAGGTGCGGAGAGGTGAAGTGACACTCCCTGTTACAGCTAGGTTTCCAAAGCTGGCTCTGACTCTGAAACTAAGGAATATTTTTGGCAGAGATGGAAAGTGAAAGGCTAATAAGTGTTCACTAGACTGCCAGCTCCATGAGGGCAGGGGCTGCTGCCTGTTTTATTCATAGTTGGAGCCCAAGGGCCCAAAGAAGTCCTGGATTTGTGGTTAGCGCCCAGCAAATATTGATTGATAATAGTGATTGATGTGCAGAGAAACTCATTATTGGTAGTTGCTAAGTGGTGTCCAACTGTTTTGCAGCCCCATGGACTGTAGCCTGCCAGGCTCCTCTGTCCAGGGCATTTCCCAGGCAAGAATATTGGAGTGGGTTGCCATTTCCTTCGCCAGGGGATCTTCCCAACCCAGGGATTGAACTCCTGTCTCCTGCATAAGAAGGTGGGTTCTTTACCACTGACCACCAGGGAAGCCCGTATAGAAAGTTGGAACTTCCTGTTTGGATGGGAACATGAGAGAGAGCACAGCTATATACTGAGTGGGATGCTTTATTTATATCCTCAAAAATTAAATTGATACCCCAAATTAAATTAGCTTTTTTAATGAGCTGTGATTTCTTCCCCATCCACAACAAGATCACTGGCCTCGGGGGGCAAAACCTCCCAGACCCGATTACATGACGTCATGACAGGCAGAGGCCCCATGTCCACAGTGTGATGAAGCAAGAGTGTATGTCCACTCAGTCAGCCCCGTAGCTGCGCATGCAGAGTCCTGCTTCTCTGCTGGGATAGGGATGTCTAATTATGCCAGAAAAACTCTGGAAATTCACACCTCAAACATGGAGCTATGGCCTGAGCTATGTCCCCACCCTCCTCACTCCAGATTCAGGTGTTGAAGCCACCATGACTCTACTGGAGTTGGAGCCTTCAGCGAGGAGATTAAGGCTGAATGAGTCATAAAGCTGGGGCCCTGGCACAGTATGGTTAGTGCCCAAAGAGATGAGACACTGGTTCACTGGCTCTCTGCAATGTGAGGGCACAGGGAGAAGGTGGCAAGCTGGGGAGAGGATTCTCACCAGAAACCCAATCTTCTGGCTCCTTAAAAATGGGCTTCTCAGAACTGTGAGAAACTTGTCTTCTGTTCTGGAGCCACCTAGAGTGTGGTTTTTGTTATGGGAACCTGTGCTGACTGATACACGTGGTTCTTTTAGTATTCATCCATTGACATAACTAGCATCTGGCTGGAAGGTCATCACTCTTTCAATAGCAGAAACAGATATCTCCAAATGATGCCACTAATACTTAATAATTGATGCTTTCGAACTCTGGTGTTGGAGAAGACTCTTGAAAGTCCCTTGGACAGAAGGGAGATCAAGCCAATCCTAAAGGAGATCAACCCTGAATATTCATTGGAAGGACTGATGCTGAAGCTCCAATACTTTGGCCACCTGATGCAAAGAATGGAGTCATTGGAAAAGACCCTGATGCTGGGAAGGATTGAGGGCAGGAGCAGAGGAGACAACAGAGGATGAGATGGTTGGATGGCATCATCGACTCAATGGATGTGAGTTTGAGCAAACTCCAGGAGATGGTGAAGGACAGGGAAGCCTGATGTGTTGCAGTGCATGGGGTCGTAAAGAGTCATACACAATTGAGCGGCTGAACAACAGCAATGACAACAATACTTAATAAATTGTATCCAAATATATAGGATGTATAGTGGTTCATATTTTTACAATAGGAACAGCTTCATTGAGTCCTTTTCTGCATAGAAAGTCTACCATAAAATTTAATGCTTGTACTAACACCCAAAAAAGTTGTCCTTTTCATTATAGGGGACTGGAATGCAAAAAAAGTAGGCAGTCAAGAAACAGTGGAGTAAAAGGCAAATTTGGCCTTGGAGTACAGAATGAAGCAGGGCAAAGGCTAATAGAGTTTTGCCAAGAGAACACACTGGTCATAGCAAGCACCCTCTTCCAACAGCACAAGAGAAGACTCTACACATGGACACCATCAGATGGTCAATACCGAAACCAGATTGATTATATTCTTCTCAGCCAAAGATGGAGAAGCTCCATACAGTCAGCAAAAACAAGACTGGGAGCTGACTGTGGCTCAGAACATGAACTCCTTATTGTCAAATTCAGACTTAAATTGAAGAAAGTAGGGAAAACCACTAGACCACTCAGGTATGACCTAAATCAAATCCCTAACAATTATATGGTGGAAGTGAGAAATAGACTTAAGGGACCAGATCTGATAGACAGAATGCCTGATGAACTTTGGATGGAGGTCCATGATATTGTACAGGGAACAGGGAGCAAGACCATCCCCAAGAAAAAGAAATGCAAAAAAGCGAAATGTCTGTCTGAGGAAGCCTTACAAATAGCTGTGAAAAGAAGAGAAATGAAAAGCAAAGGAGAAAAGGAAAGTTATACCCATTTGAATGCAGAGTTCCAAAGAATAGCAAGGAAAGATAAGAAAGCCTACCTCAGTGATGAGTGCAAAGAAATAGAGGAAAACAATAGAATGGGAAAGACTAGAGAACTCTTCAAGAAAATTAGAGATATCAAGGGAACATTTCATGCAAAGTTGGGCTCAGTAAAGGACAGAAATGGTATGGACTCAACAGAAGCAGAAGATATTAAGAAGAGGTGGCAAGAATACACAGAAGAACTGTACAAAAAGATCTTCATGACCAAGATACTCACGATGGTGTGATCACTCATCTAGAGCCAGACATCCTGGAATGTGAAGTCAAGTGGGCCTTAGGAAGCATCACTACAAACACAGCTAGTGGAGGTGATGGAATTCCAGTTGAGCTATTTCAAACCCTCAAAGATGATGCTGTGAAAGTGCTGTACTCAATATGCCAGCAAATTTGGAAAACTCAGCAGTGGCCACAGGAAAGGTCAGTTGGAAAAGGTCAGTTTTCATTCTAATCCCAAAGAAAGGCAATGCCAAGGAATGCTCAAACTACCACACAATTGCACTCATCTCACACGTTAGTAAAGTAATGCTCAAAAGTCTCCAAGCCAGGCTTCAACAGTACATGAACTGTGAACTTCCAGATATTCAAGCTGGATTTAGAAAAGGCAGAGGAGCGAGAGATCAAATTGCCAACATCCGGTGGATCATCGAAAAAGCAAGAGAGTTCCAGAAGAACATCTATTTCAGCTTTATTGACTACGCCAAAACCTTTGGCTGTATCACAACAAACTGGAAAATCCTTAAAGAGATGGAAATACCAGACCACCCGACCTGCCTTCTGAGAAATCTGTATGAAGGTCAAGAAGCAACAGTTAGAACTGGACATGGAACAACAGACTGGTTCCAAATAGGAAAAGGAGTACGTTAAGGCTGTATATTGTCACCCTGCTTATTTAACTTATATGCAGAGTATATCATGAGAAAGGCTGGGCTGGATGAAGCACACAAGCTGGAATCAAGATTGCTGGAAGAAATACCAATAACAATACCAATAACCTCAGATATTCAGATGATACTACCCTTATGGCAGAAAGTGAAGAAGAACTAAAGAGCCTCTTGATGAAAGTGAAAGAGGAGAGTGAAAAAGTTGGCTTAAAACTCAACATTCAGAAAACTAAGATCATGGGATCTGGTCCCATCACTTCATGACAAATAGGTGGGGAAACAATGGAAACAGTGAGAGACTTTACTTTCTTGGGCTCCAAAATCAGTGCAGATGGTGACTACAGCCATGAAGTTAAAAGACGCTTACTTCTTGAAAGAAAAGTTACAACCAACTTAGACAGCATATTAAAAAGCAGAGAGATTACTTTGCCAACAAAGGTCATCTGGTCAAGCCTATGGTTTTTCCAGTAGTCATGTATGGATGTGAGAGTTGGACTTTAAAGAAAGCTGACTGCCGAAGAATTAATGCTTTTGAACTGTGGTGTTGGAGAAGACTCTTGAGAGTCTCTTGGACTGCAAGGAGATCCAACCAGTCCATCCTAAAGGAAATCAGTCCTGAATATTCATTGGAAGGACTGATGCTGAAGCTGAAACTCCAGTACTTTGGCCACCTGATGCAAAGAGCTGACTCATTTGAAAAGACCCTGATGCTGGGAAAGGTTGAAGGCGGGAGGAGAAGGGGATGACAGAGGATGAGCTTGTTGGATGGCATCACTGACTCAATGGACAGGAGTTTGAATAAACTCTGGGAGTTGGTGATGGACAAGGAAGCCTGGTGTGCTGCAGTCCATGGGGTGGCTATGAGTTGGACACAACTGAGTGACTGAACTGAACTGAACTGAGTCATGCACTTAATTCTCGAAGTCCTGCTATGTTATTGTGAAAGTTAAGCAAATTTACGCTCAGAGAGTTTGAACGAGTGGTCTAAGGCCACACAGTGTTTGAGTGGCAGAGCTGAACCCCAGCATAAGCCTATGACTCTTCGGCGGGGCCATTTAAACTTCAGGACACAGTTCAGGTTCTCTGACCCATGTTGGTCATATCTATCAGGTGGCCAAAAAGAGCTCAAATTAGGGTGCTGTAACGGAAAGAGGAATCAGGAGCATTTAGAACGGAGGTTTTTGTCTTTGTCCTTAATTTACCTGCCAGCGTTTTCTGAAGTAGTGGATGTCTCAGAAGTGTGTGGGATGCAGCTTGCCGCATTTGCAGCAGTTAGTAGGCAGAGTAAGAAGAGCTGCGGAAGGCGCTGGCAGGAGCCAGACTTCGCAGCTGTCAGGCTGCTCGGTCTTGGCCACCTGAAGCATGCCGTTTTAGAAGCACTTCATTCTCCACTGATGAAAATGAGAGGAACTAAGTTTGGGGCGGGGGGCGGGGAGCAAGCATTCCAGCACAGAACAAGTCATTTGGCTGAAGAGTCTGCAAGCTTGGATTGGATTCCTGGGAAACATGAAGGTTTGTGAAAACAAAAGCCGCAGGTTCAAGCTGGTGCCGGACTTGTATAAGAAGATGCATACAGGGGTTCCTTCTGTTGGTCAGGTTATGTGCACACATCCCTGTTATATAATCACTGCTTGTCTTAATTGCCTCTGTCTTGAAAACAGCATAAGCACAAGCAACACAGTGAAACTAATATTTAAGTGGAAAAGCGTGTACCCATGAGCTGCTTCTTGTCCAACTGGAAGGCAGTATGAGAAATTCACATTTATTGTCTGCCTTGCTATGTCAGGCGCTGCCCTGGGCTCTTTAGGTGGGCTTATTGTATTTTTGTCTTCATAGCAACTTTGTGAGGTAGATACAAATTAATAAATAGAGTGGTAAAATAACTTGTTCAAGGTTTTTCTCTTTTAAAGTTGGGAATGGAAACAAGGTCACATGAGTCAGAAATCCTTGCTCACTGTTGACGGGGTTCAGCCCCTCCCCTCCCTTGTTCCCTCTCTGGGGATTCAGGGGAGAGGTGAGGGAGGTCCCCCTCCTGCCCCCGAGCTGCATGACGAGGGGGGACCTGGGGAAACATCCGTCTTTGATGCTTAAAGAGCAAGTTGTCTTGAGGTTGAGGGATGCCTTCCCCTGTTCATCAGCTTGGCTCTTTTAGTGAAAGCAGAAGAGTTTCTTGCTCTCCCGTGTGACAGTAACCTCCACATTCTTGCCCACCCAGCGATAACTCCATTGCCGTGGTCCACAGCCTGAGTCGGGTGTGGGAGGCCTCAACCTTTCTACAGCCTTCCTGTCCTGACTGCTCCAGCGTGGGGTCCCTGGTTCCAGCTTCCCTGACACCTCCAGAGAAGAAGCCTGGTTTTCTGAGCCACCAAGCCTCCTCTCCACAGGTGCAGGGAGAGGGTGCCAAGGGCTAGAGGAGACATACCATGATTCTGCAAATGGATTTTGGCTGAACATCGGGAGACGTGTTTTCTTTCTAGGTCCAGGTATAAAGTATGTAATATAGATTCTCTTGATTAAGTAGCCGTCTGTAGTAGCATCATTCAGCCACAATATGGATTCTTACAGAGGGTTTTGAAAACTGGGGAAGCTGTCCAACAACAGTAGCTGAGAGCATGGGTTTTGGAGTCAGACTGCCGGGGTTCATATCCTGTTTGTTTGCTGTTTAACTTGTACCTTGATTTCTTTGTTTGTAAAATGGGATTAGGAATGTACGTGTTATGCTGATAGCTGTGGGGTTAAACAGGAGAGTGAGGGGAACTTTGGAATTTAGAGTATCTCTAAGTGTTAGTCGCTCAGTTGTGTCCAACTCCATGGGACTCCATGGGCTAAATAGCCTACCAGGCTCCTCTGTCCATGGAATTCTCCAGGCAAGAATAGTGGAGTGCTTGCCACCCCTAAAGCCGCCGAGAATTGTAACGTTCTGTGATTCCATACCAATTTTCTTTTATTCTAATATTTATACTTTAATCACTGATTATATTTGGGTCTAAATCAACCTTTTTTTTTTTTCTTTGTCCCATCTGTTTTATGTTTCATTCCTTTCTTCTTTAAGGTGGATTAGATTGGAAAAAAAAAAAAAACTGTTTGGTCCCTCCTTCTCACAAATATGCTTCTTTTCTTGCTTACCAGAGAAAATAGAACACGCCCCTGTAACTTATCACAGTCGGAAGTGAACCAGCATGGCCCATGCCTCCAAGAGTGTGGAAGGGTCATCTCCCTTTTGTCTTACATGCTGTTGTGGTCTTGTATGTTTTGTCTGGTCTTCTATTTCCCAGTATGTAGTAAACCCCACGAGACACTGCATTCTGCAGTCAGTATTATTTAAGTTGACCCACATGTCCCATTTTTGTTGTTCCTTCTTATATATTCTTCCATCTGGAAACATCTTTCTTCTGCTTGAACGCTCATTTCCTTTGGTGCAGGTCTTCTTTGGCAGACTATTTTCATTTAATAATATCTTGATTACACCTTAATTCTTTTTTTTTAGTTGAAGTAATTACACCTTAATTCTTTTTTTAAATTGAAGTAATACAATATTACTTCATTACATGGAACAACAGACTGGTTACAAATCAGGAAAGGAGTACATCAAGGCTGTATTTTGTCACCCTGCTTATTTAACTTATATGCAGAGTACATCATGCGAAATGCCAGGCTGGATGAAGCACAGGCTGGAATCAAGATCGCTGGGAGAAATATCAATAACCTCAGATATGCAGATGACACCACCCTTATGGCAGAAAGAGAAGAACTAAAGAGCCTCTTGATGAAAGTGAAAGAGGAGAGTGAAAAGGTTGGCTTAAAACTCAACATTCAGAAAACTAAGATCATGGCATCTGGTCCCATTACTTCATGGCAAGTAGATGGGGAAACAGTGAGAGACTTTATTTTGGGGGGCTGCAAAATCACTGCAGATGGTGACTGCAGCCATGAAATTAAAAGATGCCTGCTCCTTGGAAGAAAAGCTTTGACCAACCTAGATAGCATATTAAAAAGCAGAGACATTACATTTCCAACAAAGGTCTGTCCAGTCAAAGCTACAGTTTTTCCAGTGGTCATGTATGGATGTGAGAGTTGGACTATAAAGAAAGCTGAGCGCCGAAGAATTGATTCTTTTGAACTTGGAGGAGGCTCCTGAGAGTCCCTTGGACTGCAAGGAGATCCAAGCAGTCCACCCTAAAGGAAATAAATCCTATGTGTTCATTGAAAGGACTGATGCTGAAGCTGAAACTCCAATACTGTGGCCACCTGATGTGAAGAACTGCCTCATTGGAAAAGACGTTGATGCTGGGAAAGATCGAAGGCAGGAGGAGAGGGGGACGACAGAGGATGAGATGGTTGGATGGCATCACTGACTCAATGAACATGAGTTTGAGTAGGCTCCAGGAGTTGGTGATGGACAGGGAAGCCTGGCGTGCTGCAGTCCATGGGGTCTCAAAGAGTTGAACATGACTGAGCAACTGAACTGAATACAATATTGTGTTAGTTTCAGGTGTATGGCAAAGTGATTCAGTTATATGTGTATACACACACACACACATATATGTATATATACTGTTTTAAATTCTTTTCCATTATAGTTTGTTGCAAGATGCAGACTATAGCTATACAGTAAATCCTTTGCTGTTTATCTGTTTTGTATATGGTAGTGTGCATCTGTTAAGCCCATATTCCCAACGTATCCCTCCTCCTCTTCCCTTTTGGTAACTATAGGTTTGTTTTCAATGTCAGTGAGTCTGTTTCTGTTTTAATTAAGTTCATTTGTATCATTTTTTAGATTCCATTCCACATATAAGTGATATGATATTTGTCATTCTCTGACTTACTTCACTTAATATGATAATCTCTAGGTCCATCCTTGTTCCTCAGATGATGCTATTTCTTTCTTTTTATGGCTGAGTAATGTTGTATATATGTGCCACTTCTCTATTCATGTATCTGTCAATGGACACTGAGGTCACTTGCACCCTTTTTCCTGAAGCGTGTTTTTGCTGCATATAAAATTCTAGTGTGGTCGTTGTTTTCTGTGAGCAGTACTGCCAGGGGGAAAGTGTCATCCCATCATCTCTGGCTTCTCTTATCGCTGCTGAGAAGTATTACTCTGAGGATTTCTTTGAAGGTCATTATAATTTTCCCTCTGGCTGGCTCTTAAGATTTTCTTTGATTTTCTGCAATTTCACTGTGCAATGCGTGGGTGTGAGTTTCTTCTTATTTATACTGCTTGAGAATTGTAAGTTCTTCTGAGTCCATGGATTGATGTCTTTTACTAGTTCTAAAACATTCTCAGCCGTGACCTCCTTACATGATGCTTCTCTCTCAACTTCTCACTCATCTCCTTGAACTCCAAGTTCATCTTTGTGTCTCTCTCTGTGCTACATTCTGCATAGTTTTTCTGACATCTTATGATTTACTAATTTTCTGTTATGTCTTATCAGCTGTTAAATCCTCCCACTGATTTATAGATTTTGATTCTTTTTTTTCTTTCGTTCTAGAATTTTTATTTGGTTCTTTCCCAAGTCATTAAAAAACCATTTTCAATTCCCTATGAAAATTCAGACTTTGCTTTTAATTTCTTTGAATGTTGTAAGTGCAGTTGTGTTAGGGTCCACAGCTGCTCATTTCAGTGTCTCTGTTTTTGCTGTTGCTGTTGGTTCTCACTTAAATCATCTCATGTGCCTGGTCATCTTCACAGAGCATTTCTTTCACTTCTGCCAAGGGTAGGGGGTTGTGGTGGGGACTGGCTTGATCTGAGCTTCAGGCTTGAGAGTCCCTTAGTTGACACAAACTGCCTGCGTGTCTGCCAAGGGTGGTTCACCCCTTCCCCCACTCGTAGCTCACTGGGGCCACAGGTGAGCTGGACATGGTTCACGACATTCTCCGCTTTTCGTGGCCCTTAGCTTTTATATTACTCCTCGTTTCCCTGAAACTGTTAAAATAAGAGGCTCACTTTCATAGTTCTTTAGATTAAATCAGCAAATACTCCTGGTAGTACATCTACCCAACTGGGTTCTAATGTTCTAGAACTGGGCCTGGTAATTCTTCATAGTATTGATCCTCCTTTGAGGCTTTTAAGAGGATGTTTTCAGTGTTTGGTATTTTTAGCTGTCCTTCTCGGGAAAGTTGGTCTTAATTTCCTATGATCCCATTGTTAGTTTCTGACTTTGATACAAGAAGGTCAGTGGCCTGATTAACTGTGTTGCTGTTTTTTTGAGGAAGATACTTTTGGGAGCCCCTTTTCCACACGCATCTCCTTTTTGAGGAACAGGTGGAAAGCGATTGGCATTGTATTTATTTATTTGGAAGGGAGCTGTAGATGTAACTATTCATCCTTCTCTCTGGCAGAGGCAGCCTTTGAGGAGTGAAAATGTTTGGAATGATGGAAAATGGCTGCTTTGGTAGAAAAGAAGACTGTTTCTGATCAATATTTCAATTGTTTTTTTTCTGTTGCCATCTTCAAAGGCATTCGAGTTTGAGTAGATAATTCTCTACTTCAGCCTTTCCATTGAGGTCACTTTTTTTTTTTTTTAAACCAAGTCTAGTCTCTCCACTTATGAATCATATCCTATTACTGAGTAAAGTGTCATATTTTTAGACAGCAAATATCATTTAAGTGATAGAAGTGATTTTTTTTCTATAAACACAGGCCCAGAAAAGGCAGCAAGTAAATTACTCAGCATGCAAGGAGCAGAGAGCAGCAGGCTCCAGGCTCAATGGGTGGATATCTGGGTTAGAGCAACATGAAGCGCTCTTCCGAGGGTAGTTTGCATTTTCCTATAGGAATATATTGGCTCAAAGTAATTATGAGGAAAACAATGTTCCAAGCATCTTGCAATCTTATCACAAATGGTACACATTTTAAAGGATAAGGTATTGCAGTAGTCTGGTTCCAGTGACAAAGTACGTCCTTTACTTGGAGGCACCTCAGTTCAGTTCAGTTGCTCAGTCGTGTCTGACTCTTTGCAACCCCATGGACTGCAGCTCACCAGGCTTCCCTGTCCATCACCAACTCCCAAAGCCTACTCAAACTCATGTTCATCGAGCCGGTGATGCCATCCAACCATCTCATCCTCTGTCGTCACCTTCTCCTACTACCTTCAATCTTTCCCAGCCTCAGGGTCTTTTCCAATGAGTCAGTTCTTCACATCAGGTGGCCAAAGTTTTGGAGTTTCAGCTTTCATATCAGTCCTTCCGATGAAAATTCAGGATTGATTTCCTTTAGGGTGGACTGGTTGGATCTCCTTGCAGTCCAAGGGACTCCCATGAGTCTTCTCCAACACCATAGTTCAAAAGCATCAATTCTTCGGCTCTCAGCTTTCTTTATAGTCCAACTCTCACATCCATGGGCTTCCCTGGTGGCTCGGAGGTTAAAGCGTCTGCCTGCAATGCAGGAGACCTGGGTTCAATCACTGGGTCGGGAAGATCCCCTGGAGAAGGAAATGGCACCCCACTCCAGTATTCTTGCCTGGAGAATCCCATGGATGGAGGAGCCTGGTGGGCTATAGTCCACGGGATCGCAAAGAGTCGTACGCGACTTCACTTTCACTTTCACTCACATCCATACATGACTACCGGAAAAACAATAGCTTTGACTAGATGGACCTTTGTTGGCAAAGTAATGTCTCTGCTTTTTAATATGCTGTCTAGGTTGGTCATAACTTTCCTTCCAAGGAGTAAGCGTCTTTTAATTTCATGGCTGCAATCACCATCTGCAGTGATTTTGGAGCCCCCAAAAGTGAAGTCTCTCACTGTTTCCACTGTTTCCCCATCTATTTGCCATGAAGTGATGGGACCAGATGCCATGATCTTAAGTTTTCTGAATGTTGAGCTTTAAGCCAACTTTTTCACTCTCCTCTTTCACTTTCATCAAGAGGCTTTTTAGTTCCTCTTCGCTTTCTGCCATAAGGGTGGTGTCATCTGCATATCTGAGGTTATTGATATTTCTCCCACAATCTTGATTCCAGCTTGTGCTTCATCCAGCCTGGCATTTCACATGATGTTACTCTGCATATAAGCTAAATAAGCAGGGTGACAAAATACAGCCTTGACGTACTCCTTTCGCAAATTGGAACCAGTCTGTTGTTCCATGTCCAGTTCTAACTATTGCTTCTTGACCTTCATACAGATTTCTCAGGAGGCAGGTCAGGTGGTCTGGTATTCTCATCTCTTTAAGAATTTTCCAGTTTGTTGTGATCCACACAGTGAAAGGCGAAAGGCTTTGGCATAGTCAATAAAGCAAAAGTAGATGTTTTTCTGGAACTCTCTGGCTTTTTCGATGATCCAGCGGATGTTGGCAATTTGATCTCTCGCTCCTCTACCTTTTCTATAACCAGCTTGAATATCTGAAAGTTCATGGTTCATGTACTGTTGAAGCCTGACTTGGAGAATTTAGAGCATTACTTTACTAGCATGTGAGATGAGTGCAATTGTGCAGTAGTTTAAGCATTCCTTGGCATTGCCTTTCTTTGGGATTAGAATGAAAACTGACCTTTTCCAACTGACCTTTCCTGTGGCCACTGCTGAGTTTTCCAAATTTGCTGGCATATTGAGTGCAGCACTTTCACAGCATCATCTTTCAGGATTTGAAATAGCTCAACTGGAATTCCATCACCTCCATTAGCTGTATTTGTAGTGATGCTTCCTAAGGCCCACTTGACTTCACATTCTAGGAGGTCTGGCGCTAGGTGAGTGATCACACCATCGTGATTATCTGGGTCATGAAGATCTTTTTTGTATAGTTCTTCTGTGTATTCTTGCCACCTCTTCTTAATATCTTCTGCTTCTGTTAAGTCCATACCATTTCTGTCCTTTACTGAGCGCATCTTTGCATGAAATGTTCCCTTGGTATCTCCAATTTTCTTGAAGAGATCTCTAGTCTTTCCCATTCTATTGTTTTCCTCTATTTCTCTGCACTGATCAGAGGTAGGCTTTCTTATCTCCCTTGCTATTCTTTGGAACTCTGCATTCAAATGGGTATAACTTTCCTTTTCTCCTTTGCTTTTCACTTCTCTTCTTTTCACAGCTATTTGTAAGGTCTCCTTAGACAGCCATTTTGCTATTTTGCATTTCTTTTTCTTGGGGATAAACTTGATCACTGCCTCCTGTACAATATCACAAACCTCCATCCATAGTTCATCAGGCACTCTGTCTATCAGATCTAATTCCTTGAATCTATTTCTCACTTCCCCTGTATAATCATAGGAGATTTGATTTAGGTTGTACCTGAATGGTCTAGTGGTTTTCCCTACTTTCTTCAATTTAAGTCTGAATTTTGGCAATAAGGAGTTCATGTTCTGAGCCACAGTCAGCCCCCAGTCTTGTTTTTGCTGACTGTATAGAGCTTCTCCATCTTTGGCTGAGAATAATATAATCAATCTGATTTCGGTATTGACCGTCTGGTGATATCCATGTGTAGAGTCTTCTCTTGTGTTGTTGGAAGAGGGTGTTTGCTATGACCAGTGCGTTCTCTTGGCAAAACTTTGTTAGCCTTTTTCCTGCTTCATTCTGTACCCCAAGGTCAAATTTGCTTGTTACTCCAGGTATCTCTTGACTTCCTACTTTTGCATTCCGTCCCCTATAATGAAAAGGACATCATTTTTGGGTGTTAGTTCTAGAAGGTCTTGTAGGTCTTCATAGAACCATTCAACTTCAGCTTCTTCAGCATTACTGATGGACGATGGACTGTTAATACAAGTGAGGCTGGAGAGAAAAATAATTGACTGTGAGAGGCATTGTCTGTTGTTGTTTATATATTTTTCTCTACACATCATTTTTGGGTGTTGAGAAGACATATCCTTCACGTCTTCAGATTCCAAATTACTATCTCTGAAGCCTAAGTCTTCAAAGATGCTTGGGAAAAACCAGTCAAAATATTAACATTTTCATTCTTCTTCTTGTAGAAATCTTCCAACGAGAGAAAAAGAAATTGAAGCTTGCTCCATGTATATATTTATTTTATTCATTTGAAACAAATAAAGGCAGCTTACAGTTAACAGTTATATTTTAACATTTTTCATTTGAGATCACCCTCCAAAATGGTCGGAAAGACTAGAGCAAAAGTTTTGGAGGAAAAACTTGAGGACATCTGCTATTTTAATTGCACAGACCTGATGTGAAATTTGACATTGAACCTTACAAGAATGGCAGTCCTGATATCATAATATCATTGGCCACACAGTACATAACAGGAAAAGAAAATATTTTCCCCTTATTTAAATTGACATATGCCAAACTCCTAATGGATGGATTTAATATAATTGTATTAATAAAAAGGACTCTAATGAAGTTCAAGTATTCTATATTTTGTGTGTTTTAGTTACCATCAATAGAAGTATGCCATCATATTCTTTTCATTAATGTCACCTAAAATGTTGCCAAAAACAATGATGGCATTGGGAATTTGTTTGGAATCAATAAGTAGAGTGAGCTATACGATTCTGTCTTTACTTGAAGAGTTTTACAGTGTACCTTTCGGATCCTTTCCTTATCTATTGTAATTATAGCTCTAAAAGAATCCCGTTGCTTAGCAACTAGAGTATATATGATGGAACTCCCTGAAAGAACTTCAAGTGTTAAGTTTTTAGAAATTGAGAGACACCTTGGACATTGTATATCTCTTAATTTAAAAAGTAAATAGGAATTGTGTTCAGGAAAGAATCACAGTGAAAAACTGTCTCAAAAGGAGATGGAAAAGATCTCAGAACTATTTGAATAAGTGCTTTCCAATTTAGAGAATTCAGTCATTAAAAAGATTGAAATAATTGCTCAGAAGAACGATAGTTTGGTGTTCTTTTGAGATTTCTATCTCTAATGGATTTTTTACCGCCTCTTTTCTTTACTCATTGTATTGTTACGGCAACCCCCACCCCCTGCCAAACAGCTAGGTGTATAATGATGCACTTAGCCTCCTCCTGCCTTTTTCAGAAAGGAACTAATCTTCTACCTTTATTATTTGAGGTTTCTTGTTTTGTTTTTCTTTTGTGTCTACTTTCTACTTCTGAAAGACGGTTAAATAACGGTTGGAACATTCAGTGTAACTTGAAAAGAATCATAGCTGGAATTAATTTCTTTTCATCACTAGAAATTCTTTAGCATCGACCGATCTCACGTGTGCCTGCCGTGTTCTCTTTCTCCTGAAATGTCTTATGCTTACGTGGCTGTGCCCAGCAGTCGCTGGTGATGCTGTGCAGGCAGCGGTGAGAGCCCGCTGGGTTTCTCAGTCTGTGTGTGTCTTCTTGGTACAGAGAAGAGACATTTCTTTAATAAATGGTGCCTTTGGGGGAGAGAGGGAGGTGTGGATGTGTCTTCTGATTTTGTGAATCTCTTTTGTTTTCAAGGGACCCTTAATTTCTGTTGCTTGCTTCTTTTTTGCTCTTCACCATCCAGCCTCCAGGGGATATGGCTCTCCAGGTCACCTCCCTTTCTTCAGAAGTGATGTCTCCAAGACCCCCGTCTGCACTCACGCTGGCTTCCCAGTCCTTTGCCTTCATTTCCCTGGTGCCCAAGCATCAGACTTGCTTTCAGTATGTCCACATTCAGGAGGGGACGCTCCTTCTGGAGGTAGTTTTCATCTGTTCTGCTGCTGGAAGCAGATGTAACTACCAGACTCTTTTCTCTGGCAAGGTTTCTGCAACTTTCACGTGTTCATTTCCTTTCCTGTGCACTAGCTGAAGTTTCTTGTCTACTTCATCTCCTAGTTATGCTATAGGCAGGGCAGGCTTCATGGGCATGTCATTTATAACATGGTTATATCTGGTGGGGAAAATCTCCCCTCACTATTCTTTATTTTGCAGTGTTTGGGGGGCAATTCTGATGTCCTATTCCATAAGAGCTTTAAAATAGTTGCTTCCATTTCTTCCAAAATCTATGTTGGCATTTGGATTGGAATTTTATATGTTACTTAAAGTTTAAATATTAATTTTAAAATGTATAATTGATATTTATCAGTTTCCTTTCTGGGTTTTATAACTGTTGCTGCTACCATGTGTGGAATTGGTTTTTATTTTTAAAAGGTTAAAAGGGTAGAATAGAGGAATTACGGTTCTTTTTTGTATCTGGATCTATTTCTTTTTCATTTTTTCTCCTGTGTTGTGATAGATTTTTTTATTTGACCTTCTAGACCAAGGATCTACACTTCAAATTGCTCGCCAGAACCACTCTGCTGCCTGTTTCTATAAATAAATTTGTATTGGAACACAGCCAAACCCACTTATGTGTGTATTATCTATGGCTGCCCTCATGCTATGATGGCAAAGTTGGGCAATTTCAGCGGAGACCATATAGCTCACAAAGTCAAAAATATTTACTAATTTGACCTTTACAGGAAGTTTGCCAACTCCTGTTACAGACTACTTATTTTGTTCTTGGCAGTGAATATTCTCTTTCAGTTAGTTATCAATTTTTAAAGCTTTTAAAAAAATGTCAATTATATCTCAAAACTGAAAGAAAAAAATGTGTGAATAAGAGTTATTTAAAAATTTTTTTAAAAGTTAAAAAATTTAGTTTCAGTAAATATTTTTTGTTTTAGCTACATCACTTGGAGAACTCGCACCCGTCTGTTCCTTACTGTTTTCTTTCATTTCCTCCGTTAGTGAGAGCCCGTGCAGTTTCTGTGAGTCCCCTTTCAGGACCTGCGGGGTTTCTTCGCCTGTTCTGCCGCAGAAGCTCTCAGCATTGAGGCTGTGGAGGCTGGCTCCTGGGCAGTGCCAGACTTGGAAGGGCTGTGAGACCGGCTAGTCCTTGGGGCCACCCTTGGTCACAAAATGAGAAGAAACTGTACTGATCCAGATGAGCAAGGAAGGCCTTTCCTCTCCAGTCTTGATGTGAATGGGTGGGTGAACCAGCCTGGTCCAGTCTGTGAAGACCAAGACAAGGCCGCCCTCTGGGTCCAGCCAGACTGTGAGCCCCAACATCGAGGGGGTCCATACTCTGCTGGGCAGTGCAGCCCTTTCTCTGTCGATGCATGCTGGCTGCCTTCTTGTGCACCCCCCGCCCCCCTAAGTCATGTACCGGGTTACAAAGCCAGGACCAATTCTCACCTCTTAAGAACTGCAGGCGCCAGCTGCCCTGTGCTTTCTAGGCCTCAGCAACAGGCTAGCTCTTATTTTCCCTACTTCAGAGTCATTTACTGAGTTCACGGATAGGAAGTTGGGGATCTCCTTGTTGATTTCAAATTTGAGTATTTGCTTTTTCCTGTTGCCTACCTGACTATGCCAGGAAGGAACAGGTGGTGTAGGTGGTTATAATACAGAGCAGCTTGGGACCTGGCGTGTCTTTGATTAGGAGTTCAGTGGTTATCAGGAGGTGGTCTATATTGCTATCAATAAATGGAGGACTGCAGTCCTGTTTATTTTCTTCTGTAGATCTATGTATGCATATGCACGTGTCCCCCCCAAGTCCCCAGGCTCAGTGCTGATTTTAAAATAAATATTACAGTATAAATACTATGTACAGTCATACCAGTAGAACCCAACCATGCAGGAGAAATAGGCCCCACAGAGACAGATGCTCCAGAACTCTGTTTGCTATCCCTTCATCCCATCTTCTAGAAGTTCTATGAAAACACCTACTGGCTAGTGATGCTGGTCATTGCTGTGGTTTACAGCGAAAATGCTAGTTCAGCTGATTACTTAAACTTTTCCAGGTTCCAGAGGGTTCTCTTTGTACCAGGATTTGCAGATTTAGAAGGTGATCTGTATGTGTTCTTAATTACTTTTTTAAAGCTTTGGTTCAGACAAGGTACAATTTAAATTTGTGAGTGTCCTTTATCTCTGCAGGAATGGTTATTGATAATTATATGCCATTCATCATCATTTAATTATTAGAATAATCAATGTATTTTCACATTGTCAGAATAGTTTCTGCTAAAGAATCATAAACTGGAAATAATCCATGAAAGCAAAGATGGGTCGTGTTTATATACCACAGAGGAAGTGTAGCCCTGTGGGAGCTATTGTAATGCATTGGTTAGTCTGCTCATCGTGCCCTGACTGCATTCAAGTGTGTGGGCAATTTCATTATGCCTTCAACAGTTACTAGTGCATTACTGCCCTTCTTGTAATCCCATTCGATTCAATTGCGTTTCTAAAATCCTATGGTGGTTTCTACGAGTCTGACACAGAAACGATTTTCCCCTCTTACTCTCTTTATCCATACAGTAAGTATGCTGCTTTAGTCTTCAATAACTGAAAGAAATTTTTTCCCTCTGTGTCAAGGACAAAGGCAGATTATAGAGAAAGCATACCACATTAAGATTTCTTCAAAAAACAGAAACTAAATAACTTCCAAGGTGCATCCTGAACTCTGTAAAGATTTATTGCATTCGGCACCTTCTCTGCCATTTCTGTGTTCAGACATCAGCATCACAGGTGTTCAGAAAGATGAAAAGGAGGTACCAAAAAGCCACTTCTAGTACAGTAAATGTGTAAGCATGAAGAGCCAATGACTGCATTTTAGAAAATATCTCAAGCCAAAAAAGAGTTGAAGCATATAGTTTTCTGAATAACCCTTATTTGATCAGAAATTCAGTTAACCAAAATATCCCATATTTTGAGCCCCAAGTTGGTATTTTTCTTAGCTCTGTTATCAGTCTGTTCAACAACAGTTTATTGAACCTCAGCTAAGTTTAAGCCATTTTTCCAGGTACCAGGGTAATAGAAATGAACTGAACAATAATGAACAGAGAGTGTGATAAGGTAAATCAGCCACAAAAAAGGGAGAAATACACCTAATAAAATGATATAGAAGGTATTTTAAAAATACTCAGAAATCCAGAAGAAGGGAGAAAAATTACATTAAATGTCAGTGGTCCAAAAGGCAGAAATGAAAAGGTGAGATTCAATTATTTGCTGTCAACAAGACACTCACCTTAAGAATAAAGACACAAAAACGTTACTAGAAAAAGGATATAAGAAAAATACTCCATGGTAACACTAATTAAAGAACAAAGCTGACGTTAGCTATATTAGTATAAAAATGAATTTTGGAACTAAGAGTATTACCAATGATAAATATTATCATCTCATAATGGAAAAGATGCCAATGAATCAAGAGAATATGACAATACTAAAAGAATTATACATGTCATAAAAATACTTCGAAATATATTAAAAGAAAAACTGATAGAACTGAAAGGGAAAATAGATGAAGCCACATTTATAACCAGAGATTTTCCCACCTTTTTCTTAATAATAATTTGGAGAAGAGTGTACAGGCAGAAGAAAAGGTATAGGCAAGGGTTCTGGGGTCAGGGAGAGTTTGCAAGTGTGCTTGGAGCAGAGTGAGTTGAGGCATGGTCCTTGGTAGGCCAGAGAGGCAGGCAGGGGCTCGATTGCACAGGACCTTATGGACAATGTAAGGAGTTTATGTAAGCCCAAAACAGAACTGGAGAGCAAAAATATTTGCTTCATACTGTAACTTTGATTATTTAATATTTAGGTGGCTCTCAGATATCTCCATTGCCTCAAAATGAATATAATAGATGACAGAGAGTCCCACACATTAAGGAATAGGCTGGACCATCAGGAAAACAGTTGTGTCTCCCATGTCACCCCTTCAAACCTGTTCTGTGAGCTCTTTCTTCTGCATCTCCAGTTTGTATCTCAGGGATCTGTCACAGATTTTGAGTCTCATATTCAGTTATTAAAAAGTCCATCTGCTCTAAGTCAAAACTCCCATCCCCCATCTTCCAAGTCTTCTCTGCTTCCCTCAGCTCAAGGCTGACCTTGTCTTGAAAACCTGCAGCTGAGCGAGGCTGTGTGGCCTTCATCTCTGCTCTTCTGCCCCACTCCATCCTGCACAGACTTCCGGTTCCTCAGGGCCTGGGCGGAGAGAGTGGGAGGTAAAACCTGGGACGCAGGGCCTTTTTGGGTTTTTAACTCCCTTGGTTTAAGTACCTTCCCTTGTGGAGTACTTTGGTTCCCTGCTGCAAGGTCCTCTGTGGATGAGCCTCCATGGTGTGGGGACACTTACTTCAGCTTTTGGCCATTTAAAATCCTGTGACACGCAAAAAAAAGCTTGTATAAATAAAGCACTCATTTACACTTCATTGTACTAATATTTTTAAAAAAACTAATTTATTCAATAATCCTTTGAAAAGTTCTATTATAGATATATAAATTTAAGACCTTGCTGAATTCAAAGGGCTACTTTGGAATCAGCTCATCAGGAAAGTAAGAGGCCTCTCTCTGTAAGGAGCGCTTTAAAAAGTGACATTTAAAAATTAGCCACCATTTATGTAAATGCTTCTGGAAATTTTTACATACAATTTAGTGATTTGGTAAATTAGAAAATATTAAGTACCCTCAGAGATCAGTTTCCTGGGATTTGATTATTTATTGATTTCACAATAAAAAATATATTCTCAGGCATTTCATTAATGATTTCCATTAAGGCTCACTTCTTAATCAGTTGTTGGTCCATTTTCCCAAAGTACGCTCTTTCTTCATCAGAGAAGTGGTTTAAAAAAAAAAAAATCATGACTTTCCCGATACTGACTAGAGATGGAGAAACAAATTAGAAACAGCTGTCAAGACCATCCTCCAATTCTGTGGGGCTGTGAAGAGACCACTGATTCTATTTCAGAGATCGATGTATTCCAATGCTTTTAAATGTCCAGAAATAAAAACGGCCTGACATCTTTAAGACATTTAGAGAAAGTCTAATGCCTTAAAATAGTCAGAAGCCATCCTGTTAGAATTCTCTCAGGAAGGTAATAAAACCAGCCTTTATGAAAAGAACTGCAGTCTTTACGAAAAGAACTGGCCGTACGATACGTGTAGATGCAGTGGTGAGAATGTTGTCTCCATGGAGAGAGGAAAAGATTGCTCTAACCCCTTCCGATCTGCATGTAAGCCCAAGGCCTTCTGAGAGGCTGAAGTGAAAAGGTGGCTAAATATTTCTCTTTAGCTTGTATTGGAAACCAAGATGAAGTCAAGCAATGATTGATAATGCTTTGGCATGACTCTGGGAACTACACTTATTTTTCTGCATTTTGCTCTCAGTCATGCCATTTAGTTTCTAATTAATCACTAGCATTTAAACATAGCAGTGTAATTCATGGCTGTCAACTAGACTTTCCGTCCTCTTCTAGGTTCATTGCCAGATACCCTTTCTGTCTTATGGGGAGCCACCCAGATAGTCAGCCGGTGGGTCTACTCCACACACTGGACCTGTAATGTGCTGGGTGATGCTAGAGTTGATTCCAGTAAGGTCCCTTTCGAGGGTATGCGAGAGGGGGAAGGATGTCCTCATGTCCGCTGAATCCTGATGTTTGGCTGGGCCCTATGCCTAACTTTGAGAAGTTTACCCCAACTTTGCTTTCAGCCACACAGAGGCTTTGCCATGTGTGACTTTGGCAAAGTATCTTATATTCACGGTGAAATCGTTTTTATTCCCGTGTAACATTTGATGCTGTTCCTCTTTCCATTTTTCCTTTATGCATCTTTGCTTAGGATAAAATAAGTGGGGCTCCATTTTTTTGTACCTGAAAAACTTTTTTTAAAAAAAACGAGAATACTGTGCCTTAAAAAGCGTAGCAGGAAATGCATATCTTTTTCACTTTATGCAGTAAACACAGTAACAATATCCTTCACGTTTATATTGGGGCCAGTTAAGACAGAAAAGTCCTGCTGGTGGAAATCAGGGGAGGGCTACTGAAAACATCTGTTGAGGGGAAAAAAAGCAAGAATAGAAAGTGAAGAGAAATAGGGGGATAGACAGAAAAAAGTGCACACAGAGAAAAAGGGAGACAGAGGAGCCTCTGTATGTTTTTTAATATGTTCTGTATTAGTAAAATGGTCATTGATTAGCTTGTCCACAATCCCTCTGTGTGGCTATTAAGCACAGTCAGTACTATTTTGCAAAAATAGAACTGGGAGAGGAAAACAAGTGTTCTTCTCCTTTTTTACCCCTACTGAAATATTACAGAACTAATCTCTGATGGAGGCATCATGTTGGTGTTCATTTTCAAAACACATGATTATGGAGGAGTAGAAAGTAACAGGGTTGATTACATACCCATTGCACAAGAATAGATTTCCATACTTTATACTTTTTTATCGCTTGGGGACATTGTGTGTCTTTAGGCTTAAAATTCAACATTAAAAAACTGGGATCATGTCATCCAGTCCCATCACTTTATGGTGAATAGGAAAAAAAGTGGAGGTAGTGTCAAATTTTATTTTCCTGGGCTCAAAAATCAACTGTGGACAATGACTGCAGCCATGAAATTAAAAGATGCTTGTTCCTTGGAAGGAAAGTTATGAGAAACCTTGACAGTGCATTAAAAAGCAGAGACATCCCTTTGCCAACAAAGATCCATATTGTCAAAGCTATGGTTTGTTCATTTGTCATGTATGAATGTGCAAGTTGGACCATAAAGAAGGCTGAGTACCAAAGAATTGATACTTTCGAATGTGGTGCTGGAGAAGACTCATGAGAGTCCCTTGGATGGCAAGGAGATCAAACCAGTCAATCCTAAAGGAAATCAACCCTGAATATTCACTGGAAGGACTGATGAAGCTGAAGCTCCAATACTTTGACCATGTGATGGGAAGAGCTGACTCATTGGGAAAGACCCTGATGCTGGGAAAGATTGAAGGCAGGAGGAGAAGAGCACAGCAGAGGATGAGATGGTTGGATAGCATCACTGACTCAATGCACATGAGTTTGAGTAAGCTCCAAGAGATAGTGAAGGACAGGGAAGCCTGGCGTGCTGCAGTCCATGGGGTCCCAGAGACAGACATGACTTAGTGACTGAACGAAAATGCAGTATACATTCCGTAGCTTATATTTAATTTGGCGCCTTGTATGACCTCTCTTATTGCATGTCGAGAAGTAGTTGTGCCCTCTGGTTTTCTCATTCTGTCTTCACTTGTTGGAACATACTTGTGTCAGCAACCCATCATGGCACATCCTCCAGGGGAGGCCAAATAGACTTGGAGACAAATGATTTCTCTCCCCAAATCCATTTTGCAAACCGAAAGACTGGAGGCCCCTCTCTGTTTAGAAGTGGGTGCCTGCTCCATCCACTGAGACACTTTCAACTGATTTCATAAGAATTAGTACTGGTCAACTTTTCTTTTCACTTGGCATGTGATATAATATCCTTAACAGGAGATTTAACTTTTTTTTATATATAATGATAATTTTTAAAGGCTCTCCTGGAGATTAATTGGAAAGGGCATGGTTGTCACTTCATGGATATTGACCAAACTGACTCTAAGATGTGTGCTGTAAACTTTCACCAAAGGAGAAGCAAGATGGAGCAAACAAAGCGAAATGATTAGTGGGTTACACACATGCCATCAAGGAGAATTTTGGCATGATTAATGAGAAGTAAAAAAGGGGCTAAGACTCAGTGACAGGTGAGCAGAAAACTTTTTGGTCAGAAATAGGAAATGTTTTTAGTGAGTTAAGATCAAAATGAAATTTTATTCAAATGCTGATCTTGCTGTAGGTTAACTCATGTATTCTAATGTTGCAGTGTGCTTTCTTGGAATATATTTAAGTAAATAAGAACCTTTGTTTCTTGGATCATGCTTAAGAGAATAAAAGCTTTTACTCTTTAGTACCCAGAACTTAATGCTCTATACTTTGTGTCTGAAATGCTCTTGTGGACTCTGGTAAATAGTTTTTAACAGAACAAATTGGATTCTTCTATGCTAAAAGAATAAATGACAGGAACCCACCATCCTGTTTCCCTTCCCCACCCATTGGAATAGGATGATTTGAAAATATAGTATATTTACGTGCCTTATTTAAAAGTTGAAGTGGTGGTGGTGATTTAGTTGCTAAGTCATGTTTGACTCTTTGCGACCCCATGGACTATAGCCTGCCAGGCTCCTCTGTGCATGGGATTCTCCAGGCAAGAATACTGGAGTGGGTTGCCATTTCTTCTCCAAGGGATCTTCTTGACCCAGGGATCGAACCAGGCCTCCTGCATTGCAGGCAGACTCTTTACCAACTGAGCTACAAGGGAAGCCCTAAAAGTTGAGGAGGCTTCACCAATTTATGTCATTGCTAAAGGTGTCTAGTATATAGCCTGTGTGTCTGACTTCTTTCATTTGACATAATGTTTTCAAGGTCCATTCATGTTATAGCACATATCAGAATTTCATTCCTTTTGGGGGGTCAGCTTTTAAATTTATTACCCTTTTACACAAAGAAGAAAATAATATAAGATTAAAACTACAAAAGTAGTTAATTGATAGAACACACATGTACACAAATACATCTATTTCTGCTTTATTGACTAGGCCAAAGCCTTTGACTGTGTGGATCACAATAAACTGTGGAAAATTCTGAAAGAGATGGGAATACCAGATCACCTGACCTGCCTGTTGAGGAACCTATATGCAGGTCAGGAAGCAACAGTTAGAACTGGACATGGAACAACAGACTGGTTCCAAATTGGGAAAGGAGTAGGTCAAGGCTGTATATTGTCACCCTGCTTATTTAACTTATATGCAGAGTACATCATGAGAAACGCTGGACTGGATGAAGCACAAGCTGGAATCAAGGTTGCAGGGAGAAATATCAATAACCTCAGGTATGCAGATGACACCACCCTTATGGCAGAAAGTGGCGGATTTATGTCAATGTATGCCAAAACCAATACAGTACTGTAAAGTAAAATAAAGTAAAAATAAAAATTAAAAATAAAAAAATAAAGAGCTTCTTGATGAAAGTGAAAGAGGAGAGTGAAAAAGTTGGTTTTAAGCTCAACATTCAGAAAATTAAGATCATGGCATCTGGTCCCATCACTTCATGGCAAATAGATGGGGAAATGGTGGAAACAGTGGCTGACTTTATTTTGGGGGGCTCCAAAATCACTGCAGATGGTGACTGCAGCCATGAAATTAAAAGATGCTTACTCCTTGGAAGGAAAGTTATGACCAACCTAGACAGCATATTAAAAAGCAGAGACATTACTTTGTCATCAAAGGTCCATCTAGTCTATATGGTTTTTCCAGTTGTCATGTATGAATGTGAGAGTCGGACTATAAAGAAAGCTGAGTGCTGAAGAATTGATGCTTTTGAACTGTGGTTTTGGAGAAGACTCTTGAGAGTCCCTAGGACTGCAAGGAGATCCAACCAATCCATCCTAAAGGAAATCAGTCTTGAATATTCATTGGAAGGACTGATGTTGAAGCTGAAACTCCAGTACTTTGGCCACCTGATGTGAAGAGCAGACTCATTAGAAAAGACCCTGATGCTGGGAAAGATTGAAGGCAGGAGGAGAAGGGGATGACAGAGGATGAGATGGTTGGATGACATCACTGATTCAGTGGACATGAGTTTGGATAAACTCTGGGAGTTGGTGATGGACAGGGAGGCCTGGGGTGCTGCGGTTCATGGGGTTGCAGAGTCAGACACAACTGAGTGGCTGAACTGAACTGAACATACACGCAAAAAATCTGGATAGAAAGACAAGCTTATTTACAATGAGGAAACACATGTAATTATGGTAGTTTGTATACAAAACATAAAAAAAAAGTCAGACACATGCTACATGGATACCCCCTGTTTGCAGCAATATTGAAGGGGAGAAAAGAACACATATTTAGGGAAGATATGCCACAAGGTCCAGGTTTTATAGCATCAGGGCAATAAATTCACAAAATTAGATTATAGCTAGTTAATCAGTTCCCAAATATGTCACCAGCCTTCAGAGGTTCATTCCTACAGATTTCAACTACTCCATCCATGGGGACCAAAAGCAGCCAGTGTTACCATAAAATGAGACTCTTGAGGCTTCCCTTTAAAGGCTTAGTCTGGTCTTGAAATTTTACTAGGATAAGAGTATTTTCTACTGAAATGAATCTTGACTAAACACAGGAAGACTTTTGTCCTTTATTGGCTGGTCTTGGAGTGAAGGTCATAGAATGTGACTCTTAAACCTTTTATGTACTTTAAGAACTTCATTTCTTTTTATTGCTGACAAGTAAGTGTTTCATTGTATGGATGTAATATGTATTATTTATGGACATTAGGATGCTTACACGTTTTGGCTGCTATGAGTAATGATGATATTAACATTCACATGCAAACTTATATAATGACATGTGTTTTAGTTTCCCTTGAGTTCATCCCTAGAAATGGAATTGCTGGGCCGTGTCGTCATTCTATATTTAACTTCTTGAGGAGCTACCATACTGTTCTGCAAAGCAGCTGTACACAGTCCCATTGTCATCAGCAGTGTATGAGGGTTCCAATTTCTCTACATTGTCATTAACACTTGTTATTTTCTGTTTCATAGTGGGGACAGTTTTTAGAGTGGAAATGAGCACTTACCAGTCACATCTGGTCTGAATCAGGTGTGACTACCTTGACCATGAAGCCTGATTTACCCTAGCACACTGGGGAATGGGGGATGGGTGGGGGTCTGCTAGAAGTAGCGTAAGAGGGGACTTGGGGGACATTTTGGGAAGTGGGGTGCCAAGTGCCAGGAAATTAGATATAGTCAAACCTGGGAGAACATGACCAGGTTTATCATAATGTCCTATGGGTAGTTATTACTGTTTAAAGTTATCAAACCTACAATTATTTGGAAAAAGTGTCAAGGCCCTTAAAATCATCATTTCAGGGTATGATTATGTTATCACTGTTGACAGTATTATACAATAGATCATTTTTGTTCAGTAGGTAAAAACGACTCACCCAGGTGAACCATAAGCCATTTTGTCCAAAATTGGCTCCCAGGAGCAAATATGTAAGAGGAAGTCGCATCAGACCTTCACTTTACTGTGGTTTGTTACCAGGGACATTCTTTTGACATTGAAACGCATTTTTGTCGTTTGAAATAGGCCTCTCCTGTTTGCTTACGTGGGTCATTAGATCCTTAAGTTTCACAGATTTTTGTCCACGGATGCTTATTTTATATTGTTAGTGACCAGCTGGTAGTGTTTTTGTGAGATGTCTCATGAGGGCATCTCTGGCCCTCTACCTGTGGCAACTGACTCACCCAAATAGCAATAACTCATGGTACTCTTATAGACTGAGAAGGGTGATGCCATATAGAACATCAGCTGGCCCAGAAAGCAAGATGTGATAAATAATGGTGATTTTATGGGACAATAAGTTCCCACTGGCCTCCAATACCGACAAGACATATTCTTCTATTTGAGATAGTCTGTTGTGTTAGCTTTTATCTACTGATGAAACTTTATGTATCAAAATATTTTCTTTCTTATGTATTGCCAGAAAGCTCAGAGCTGAATTATTTTGTTCAACCATAGTAACTAATTCATTAATGTCTTTAATATGACAATTTCTGAGCTTTATCCAGTGCCTTTTTAACTATATTTTTATTTATCCTAAATCTCATGTGTGTTTTTTTAATTGTCATTCCCCTTTGAACTTTTAAAAACTCCCCCTCATAAAATATCACTGTCCTTTCTCTTCAGAATCATAGGCCTCTTGAAAATCTGATGATTTGATTTAAGTGGCCCTTCTAAGTGGTGCCTTCTCTTTCGGGGATCCCTTCCATCTGGTCATCCCTTGTTTGTTTGTGCTCGGAAAGTATTAGGAGAATAGCTCTTTGGGTGTTCTTCCAGAATTTAATTTGAAAAGGCAGAATGCTTGATAAAGAGGCACTTATCTCGAGATTAAATATCCTGCAGGGGAAATGGGCTGAAGTTTAAACTGCAAGCCCTTCTGAGGTAATTCACATCACCCTTGATTGAAATGTGTAGACATGAAAGTCTCTCTACTTCCCCTTCTTTTCTGGGGGGACAGGTAGGAGTACCTCCTCTAAAATTGGTGTAAGAACTGCTCCTCTCTCAGGGCCTTTCAGAGAGTTCAGCGTGAACTCTGCCTTGACCGGGCTGCTCAGGGAATATGGGTACAGCACCCTAGCATGGTGGGGTGGCAGGGGGCCTCCTCGGGGTCTTCTGCCCTTGAGTAGCTTGCCACATAGCAATATCATCCCTGAGGTGGAAGAGAGGTACAGTCAGTCCTCACTCCTTGTGCATCCTGTATTTGCCTGTGCCCTAAAATTAACTTATAACCCCAAATCAATACTTGCCGTGCTTGTATGGTCACTCCTGGACATGGGCAGAGCAGTGAACAGTTTGGATCATCCAATACGCACGTCCCCGGCGGAGAGGCTGAACAAGGGAGCTCTCTGCCTTCTCGTTTCTGCTCTAGTCTCTAAGCAAATGTCCTCGTCTCACAGTCTGGGCAGTGTGATGTTTCCACATTTTGGTGCTTCTCGTTGGTGATTTCACTGTTTAAGGAGCCCCTAAGCACCGTGTGGAAGTGCTATCTGATATTCCTAAGTGCACGGAAGCTGTGCTGTGTCATGAAGAACATACATGTGTTAGATAAGCTTCCTTCAGTCATGGGTTCCAGTGCTCTTGGCCATGTGTTCAATATTAATCAACAACGTATTAAACAAGATATCTTTCAGCAGAAACACAGGTAAAACAAGGTTATAATATAGGTTGCTTGACAAAAATGTTGTGATCAGAGGCTCGCAGGAACCTAACCCTAGCTTTCCCCTAGGAGCGGCGGTTCAGTATTTATTAATTCAGTGTTTGCAGTGACTTTATAGACCATAACTATGATGATGGTGAGAATCAGCTGTCTCTTTTCCTGCCCTCCTAATTTAAGTCTGGAGGACTTTGCCTTCAAGCCCTCCAGGTGGAACATGGGGCTTATTTATTATTTTTTCTTATTTTCTATTACATCTTTTCTTTTTTTCCTCTGTTTTTCTTATTATTCCTTGGCTTTGTTTTCTGTGGAGAATTCTACTTGACAAATCACAAATATTATGTAATGCTGAACTGAGTTTTTGAAAACCTAGTCAAAGTCATCTACAAGGATTTTTGTTCCACACATTGAACCAGTGTTTAACCAGATGGAGAGCTTGGCCTTTCCTCAGGCTTCTCTCCTTAGTATTTTCACAGGATATAGTAAATGTGAGAATGTGGTTTTTTTTTTATTTACTAGAAATTCATAATGTGGAAAACTGCATATCTCCACACAACTTAAAGAATGGTTTATTGGGCATTGAATTATACAACATTATAAATCTATAGAAAATCATTAACAATAAAATGTTAAAAGATGAGGATCATATTTAGTGAACTAATTTCATGCAACAAATCATGTCATAGCCTCCAATGCAGAAGCCTTTGAATGAGCTGAAAAAATTACAGATTTCTGTAGGCCCATTTATAGCCTTAATCCTTATTTTCTTAATCTTTTTTCTCTAGAGAGTCTTCCTGAATAAGAAAGTTTGGTAGGCATTAAGTAATAATATTGCAAAACACTGGTAAAAAATAAAACAATGTTTTTCAAAAACAACATGAATTTTTGAAAGTTAATTGTGGAATCTGATTCATTCTCTATCCCTTAAGCCCACCTGATACATTCTCCTGCCTTCAGATTTGCTTGTTGATCAGCTGAGCGACTCATTCACCTCTTCCTACTTCCTGGAGGTTTAGCATCAATGTTAAAAATATCAAGAAAACATCGCACAGCAGGTTCAAGTGAGAATGTTGCCTCATTTTTGAGTCGTGCCTCCTTTCCTGAGCTGCAGAGGGGCTGCCCTGGGCACCCATCTGCCCTGGCAGATCTCACAGGGTTTAGTGAGACAGGTCCCTCTTCTGGAGTCTGAAGCACGCCTAGCAGCCCTCACTGTGCCCGCCTGACTTTGAAGCCCCTGCCCTATCTCATCCCTTACTGACTCTCACATTGTTCCCTGTTCTTCAGATCAAGATCTTAAGCAAGGTTTCTTACCAGCCTCTTCAGTCATCATGGTGACCCAGTCCCCAGACAGTGGGCAGCTTTCATAAGACTTCTTGTATGCTGTGAAATGATTACAAAGAGATGGCCCACGAGAGCAATCAGAAGAGAGTCCAGGTGATGGCAGAGTCCTTAGTGAGCAAATGAATTGTCTACAAGTGAATCTGGAAATTGTTTATTTAGTTGGAGATGAGAATGAGGTGTTTCCTGGAACACATGAACAATGAGCAGATTTCTTGAAGAGATCTCCTTACAGAACAATGTGTATCACCCACCACATTTGTTTAGTGATTGTCCTTAATTTTCACATTAAGGAAAAAAAAAAAAAAAAAAACCTGGTGGACAAAAGGTAACAGAATGGGCCTTAGGAATGGGAGAAGTTATTCAGCTAAAGGATAGTGACCCCTGTTGACCGCTGAGCAGCTTCATTTGTTTTTGTACTTTCAGCATCTCATTTTCTCCCACGCTCCCTCTTAACCCTTCACTCCCATCCCTACTCTGTGCTCTTAGCACCTATTAAGCAACGGACTGACTTGATGATGTATTTGGGCGAGGGATCCTGGAGCCCCTAAATCCCAGGCTCGACTAGCCACCTTGCTCGATGAGGCCTAGAGGGATGCATGCGCACAGAGGATGGTGTGGTGACTGTTGATGGCTTTAAATCTTGCCCTCCCCCATTCAGGGTGGGACTGGGAAGTCTTCCTCCACCAGACCATGTGGAGAACTCCTTGAACAGAAGGAAGAACCAACCGGAGACCCCACTTCTCTCTGAGAGGTGCTGCAGGGTGGGCGGGATAGAGACTTTTTCTCAGAGTGACTCCAGTTGCCCTGGTATGCTTCACCTGCTAGATGGGTTTGGGTGGTCCAGGAGGGGTGCTTTGGAGTCCCACAGGACATCAAAAACCTCCTGAAAACAGTGCCCTTCCAAGTGTAGAGTACAGCTCGTCCCTTGCCATTTGCTCAGGAATTCAGCCAGTCCTTGGGGTGAAAATTGTTCATGGAATCCCTGACATGATGACTTTGTGGGAACACTGGCCAAACTTCCAGCAGAAGAGACTCCAAACTGTAAAGAGCTGTGCTGTAACTCTATTTCAGTGGTCATGTCCCTCCTTTTACTTGCCTCTTCCTAAGTCACTGTAGTGATGGGCCACCAATATCAAGAAGTAAAGGATTTAACAGTTCAACAACATCAAGAAATAAAGGATGTCATAGGCCATGGGATTTCCATTTGGAGATCAGTGGTGGAAGTGAGACTGTGGTGGAGTGGGATATGGATGAGGCAAAGGCAGGTAGAGACATCTTGCAAATTTCTAGTTGCACCTGGAACAAAGAAGGTGGTGGCTTAGGGCCACAGGGCAATTCATTTTTGAAGACATGAAAAATGACATTTTTGAAAGCAGGTGGAAATATTAGTGAAAGAGGGAATAATAGACAGGACATGGCCAAGGAGTAGGCCAGGAAGAGTAGAATCAAGAACGGGTAGAAGGAAGTGGGAGGAAAAGTCACTGAGGCAGTGGTGGACGTCCCAAAAGGCACTCAGTCTACCTGTGAGAGCCACCTTTTCTCGAAGGCTGACCAGGTGCCAGGTGCTGTCTACACCTTCTAACCTGTGCTTTCTAGTTACTTTGTGTTTTAAGATGAGAAACCTGGAGCTCAGAGTGGGTTGCTCAGCTGATGTGTAGGGGAGGCGGGCGTCACTCAGGCAGTGTGACTTGCCAGCTCCGCTCAGCAGGAGTCTTGCTACACAAAGTGTGGTCCTCAGAACAGCAGTGTGTGAAACCCTGTTAGAATGTAGTCTAGGGATGGCCACAGCCTTGGGCTGAACCTGAGCTGCATTTGGACACCATCCCTATGTGGTATGCCTACAAGTGAAAATTTGAGAACCCTGGTCTGAACCTTGGCCCCCTGCTGGCCCTGAGAATGGAATGCTGGCTTGGCTCCCTGTAGAGTGGGGGGAGGGGGGGAGGGCTGGGGGGAAGGGTGGAGCAGCAGTCATCGGAATATGGTAGGCTGTATTAAGAGAATACTGCTAAAATGTTAGGATGCCTGAGAATCCACAGGTTAAGGCTAGGCTGGGTAATGGCTTCAGATAAGTCGATATAATTGTGCTTTCCGGAGAGAATGCCCAAGTGACCTTGATTGACTCTGGTGGTTCTAATATTCTTAGCTGCCCAGTCTCCCAGGAGTGTCATGGCAGAGCTGGCTGATTTATTATCAAAAGACTTGCTGGGAATACTATATATAAAATAGAAAACAAGAAGAACCTACTTATAGCACAGGGAGCTCTACTCAGTACTCTGTAATGGCCTCTGTGGGAAGATTCTTAAAAACAGAGTGGAGATATATAGACATACACACACACACATATATATATGTAGAACTGATTCACTTTATTTACACCTGAAACTAATACAACTTTATAAATCAACTATACTCCAACAAAAAAAAAAAAAAAGAATTGCAGTGCCTCACACATGGCCTATTTTTTCACAGCTCGATGCCCCAGGAACATGTGGTTCCTTCACTCTCTTTTTTGTCTGACTTGTCCTTTAAACCTCCTTCTGCAAAGACTTCCTTGCCTACCCCGGCCCTCATGTCATTGGCCCACGACCCTTTGTATGCTCCCAGTCACCATCTGCAAGGCTGCGGCTGGTTGGTGAGCTCTGAAGGACTCACCATGATACCTGAAACATAATAAGTGGTCAGTAAGCACTCGTGTCTGAGATTAGCCTTAGAGCGGGAATGAAGGTGTAATAGTTGGCAGCAGAACCTGTGGTTGAGAGAGAGTCACTCAATATAAAGCGGGCAAACATAGCTGATGATCCCAGTCAGCACCATATTGAAGTGATGACTGAGAATTTTCTGTGCTGGGAAGGGAAGGGCCAGAGGGCAGGATGGAGGCAGAGGAATGGTGTTGAATGGCTCTGTGGCCGTGAGGGTAGTTATAAGGTAGGGGGAAAGAAGCCATCGTTTTGAGGAAACTAGCTTATCCAAATCATTCTAGTTGTAAGAAAGCTTTGTATTTGTTATCACTGGTTTTATAAGTTAGAAAAAATGTATGTATGAAAGGGCAGAGTTTTATTTTTAGGTTATGGATATGCCTTTGTGCTATGCTGAGGCCTTTGTGATCAATGTACTATATATACCAGCTCCCATTTTAATGTACATTTTATGGAACCTAAAGTCCAGTTTTACCATTTGTAGTTATTTTTTGATATTTTATTAATGTGTAGTTATTTTCAGAGTTATTGAATCTTTGCTTCTATCCTTAATTCTATCTGTAATTTATTTCAAATCAGTTTCTTGACCAGGTATGTAATCACCTACTGTCTCATTCTTCCTATGGGAAAATAGGGTCAAGTTTCTTAATAGTTTAGGTTTTAAAAAATTTCCTAAACATCTATTACCTGGAAAACTCTACAAACATTGCATTTTGAGGGATGCAGTCATGAACTAGAAATTATTTGTTCTTCAGGGAGTTGATAGCCTGAAAGTGGCTCAGTCATGTCTGACTCTTTGCAACCCCATGGACTATCCAATCCATGGAAATCTGCAGGCCAGAATACTGGAGTGGGTAGCCTTTCCCTTCTCCAGGGGATCTTCCTAACCGAGGGATCAAACCCAGGCCTCCCGCACTGCAGGCGGATTCTTTACAGCTGAGCCACAAGGGAAGCCCAAGAATACTGGAATGGTAGCCTATCCCTTTTCCAGTGGATCTTCCTGACCCAGGAATCAAACCAGGGTCTCCTGCACTGCAGGCAGATTCTTTACCAACTGAGCTATCAGGGAACCGCCTAGGAAGGGCAATATCACATAAATAATTGTAAACTCACCAATGTAAGTCATATTGTAAGAGAGGGGAGACACCTGTGCTCACCGAGGGCGAACAACTCACTTTTGGCTGGAATGGGAGTAGAGGCTAAAAGCTTTAAGACAAAAGCAATGGTTCAGTTTGACCTTGAGGTTCTGTTTGATAGGCAGAATAAGGCAAAAGGCATTCTAGGTGGACAAAATATTCTAAAATGAGTTGTTTTGATTTTCATAAGCACATTATCATGCCAGATGGTTCCATCTCTAGATAACAGTTTTTGTTGTTTAGTCACTAAGTTGTGTCTGACTCTTTTGCGGCTCCATGGACTGTAGCCTACTAGGCTCCTTGGTCCATGGGATTTCCCAGGCAAGAATACTGGAGTGGGTTGCCATTTCCTTCTCCAAGGGATCTTCCCAAACTAGGGATTGAACCCATGTCTCCTGCATTAGGGCAGATTCTTCACCACCGAGCCACCAGGAAAGCCTGGATAATGGTTGCTGCTGCTGCTAAGTCGCTTCAGTCGTGTCTGACTCTGTGCAACCCCATAGACGGCAGCCCACCAGGCTCCCCCATCCCTGGGATTCTCCAGGCAAGAACACTGGAGTGGGTTGCCATTTCCTTCTCCAATGCATGAAAGTGAAAAGTGAAAGCGAAGTTGCTCAGTCATGTCTGTATCCACAAAAAGGAGAAGATACTATTTCTTGAATGCTTGCTAGTATTTAGGTACATGTGTTTTATCTCAGTCCTCATGAAAACCTGATGAAGTAGAGAAGTATCTCCATTAACAGGTAAAGAAACTGACGCTCGGAAAAATTAATCATTTTGCTCAAGGCCCTAGAGCTAGTATGTAACCGATTTGATTTCAAAGCTTGTGCTTTTTCCACTAATTCCTGCTTCCTTTCTGTGGACATGTTCACAGATTGCTATTCATTCCTTCATTCATTCCACAAATGGTTGTTTACTATTGAACAGATCCCACTTACCATGCTAGGCTCTGGGTTTGCTGTTTAGAGCTACAGTTGTAGTTTTCCTGGCAACACAGCCATGCTGTGCCATTTGTTGTTGTTCTTATACTAAGTCATATCTGACCCTGTGACCCCATGGACTGCAGCATACCAGGCTTCCCTGTCTTTCACCATCTCCCAGAGCTTGCTTAAATTCATATCCACTGAGTTGGTGATGCTGTCTAACCATCTAATCCTCTGCAACCCTCTTCTCATTTTGCCTTCAATCTTTTCCAGCATCAGGCTCTTTTCTAATGAGTCAGCTCTGGCTTTAGCCACGCATCAGGTGGCCAAAGTATTGGAGCTTCAGCATCAGTCCTTCCAATGAATAATCAGGGTTGTTTTCCTTTAGAATTGACTGATTTGATCTCCTTGCAGTCCAAGGGACTTTCAACAGTCTTCTCCAGCACCACAATTGGAAAGCATCAATTCTTTGGTGCTCAGCTTTCTTTATGGTCCAACTCTCACATCCATACGTGACTACTGGGAAAACCATAGCTTTGACTATATGAACCTTTATCGACAAAATGATGTCTCCACTTTTTAATATGCTGTCTAGGTTTGTCGTAGCTTTCCTTCCAAGGAACAAGTTTTAATTTCATGGTTGCAGTCATTGTCTGCAGTGATTTTGGAGCCCAAGAAAATAAAATCTGCCACTGTTTCCAATTTTTCCCCTTCTATTTGCCATGAAGTAAAGGATGCCATGATCTTGGTTTTTTTAATGTTGAGTTTCAAGCCAGCTTTTTCACTCTCCTCTTTCACCCTCATCAAGAGGCTCTTTAGTTCTCCACTTTCTGCCATTAGAATGTATCATCTGCATATCCATGGTTGTTGATATTTCTCCCAGCAATCTTGATTCCAACTATTGCTTCATCCAGCCCAGCATTTCGCATGCTGTACTCTGCATATAGTTTAAATAAGCAGGATGACAGCCTTGATGTACTCCTTTCCCAATTTTGAACCGTGTCCAGTTCTAACTGTTGCTTCTTGACCTGCATACAAGTTTCTCAGGAGGCAGGTAAGGTGGTCTGGTATTCCCATGTCTTTAAGAATTTTCCACAGTTTGTTGTGATCCACATAGTCAAATTGGAAAATTTGGAAAACTCAGCAGTGGCCACAGGACTAGAAAAGGTCAGTTTTCATTCCAGTCCCAAAGAAAGGCAATGCCAAAGAATGCTCAACCTACTGCACAATTGCACTCATCTCACACGCTAGTAAAGTGATGCTAAAATTCTCCAGCCAGGCTTCAGCAATACGTGAACTATGAACTTCCAGATGTTCAAGCTGGTTTTAGAAAAGCCAGAGGAACAACTAATCAAAATTGGCAACATCTGCTGGATCATGGAAAAAGCAAGAGAGTTCCAGAAAAACATCTATTTCTGCGTTATTGACTATGCCAAAGCCTTTGACTGTGGATCACAATCAACTGTGGAAAATTCTGAAAGAGATGGGAATACCAGACCACCTGACCTGCCTCTTGAGAAACCTATATGCAGGTCAGGAAGCAACAGTTAGAATTGGACATGGAACAACAGACTGGTTCCAAATAGGAAAAGGAGTATGTCAAGGCTGTTTATTGTCACCCTGCTTATTTAACTTATATGCAGAGTACATCATGAGAAACGCTGGGTTGGAGGAAGCACAAACTGGAATCAAGATTACCAGGAGAAATATCAATAACCTCAGATATGCAGATGACACCACCCTTATGGCAGAAAGTGAAGAACTAAAGAGCCTCTTGATGAAAGTGAAAGAGGAGAGTGAAAATGTTGGTTTAAAGCTCAGCATTCAGAAAACGAAGATCATGGCATCCAGTCCCATCACTTCATGGGAAATAGATGGGGAAACAGTGGAAACAGTGTCAGACTTTATTTTGGGGGGCTCCAAAATCACTGCAGATGGTGATCACAGCCATGAAATTAAAAGATGCTTACTCCTTGGAAGGAAAGTTATGACCAACCTAGACAGCATATTAAAAAGTAGAGACATTCCTTTTTCAACAAAGGTCCATCTAGTCAAGGCTATGGTTTTTCCAGTAGTCATGTATGGATGTGAAAGTTGTACTATGAAGAAAGCTGAGCACTAAAGAATTGATGCTTTTGAACTGTGGTGTTGGAGAAGACTCTTGAGAGTCCCCTGGACTGCAAGGAGATCCAACCAGTCCATCCTAAAGCAGATCGGTCCTGGGTGTTCATTGGAAGGTCTGACATTGAAGCTGAAACTCCAATGCTTTGGCCACCTGATGCAGAGAGCTGACTCACTGGAAAAGACCCTGATGGCTGGGAAAGATTGCGGGCAGGAGGAGAAGGGGATGACAGAGGATGAGATTGTTGGATGGCATCAACAAATCAATGGACATGGGTTTGGGTGGACTCCAGGAGTTGGTGATGGGCAGGGAAGCCTGGCATGCTGTGGTTCATGGGGTCACAAAGAGTTGGACACGACTGAGCGACTGAATTGAACTGAACATAGTCAAAGGCTTTAGTGTAGTCAGTGAAGCAGAAATAGCTGTTTTTCTGGAATTCTCTTACTGTCTTCATGATCCAGCAAATGTTGGCAATTTGATCTCTGGTTCCTGCCTTTTCTAAACCTAACTTGTACATCTGGAAGTTCTCGGTTTACATACTTTTGAAGCCTAGCTTGAAGGATTTTGAGCATGACCTTTCTAGCATGTGAAATGAGCCTAATTGTAGAGTAACTTAAACATTCTTTGGCATTGCCCTTCTTTGGGATGAAAACTGATCTTCTCCAGTCCTGTGGCCACTGCTGAGTTTTCCAAATTTGCTGACATACTGAGTGCAGCACTTTCACAGCATCATCTTTTAGGATTTGAAATAGTTGGAATTTCGTCACACCCACTAGCTTTGTTCGTATTAATAACAGTGGTTCTTAAGGCCCATTTGACTGCACACTCCAGGGTGTCCGACTCTAGGTAGATGACCACACCATCATTGTTATTCGAGTCATTAAGACCTCTTTTTTATGGTGCTGTGTATTCTTGCCATCTCTTCTGAGTCTCCTCTGTTTCTGTTAGGTTCTTGCTGTTTCTGTCCTTTATTGTACCCATTCTCACATGAAATCTTCCCTTGATATCCAGTTTTCTTGAAGAGATCTCTAGTCTTTCCCATTCTGTTGTTTTCCATTGCTTCTTTGCATTATTTAAGAAGGCCTTCCTGTCTCCCCTTGCTATTCTCTGGAACTCTGCATTCAGTTGGGTATATCTTTCCGTTTCCTCCCTTGTCTTTCTCTTCTCTTCTTTTCTCAGCTATTTGTAAGGCCTCCTCAGACTATCACTTTGCCCTTTTTATTTCTTTTTCTTTGGGATGGTTTTAGTCACTGCCTCCTGAACAGTGCTATGAACCTCCATCCATAGTTCTCCAGGCACTCTGTCTATCAGCTCTAATCCTCGAATCTATTTGTCACTCCCACTGTGTAATCATGAAGGATTTGGTTTAGACCATACCTGAATGGTCTAGTGGTTTTCCCTACTTTCTTCAATTTCATTCTGAATTTTGCAATAAGGAGCTCATGATCTAAGCCACAGTCAGCTCTCGATCTTGTTTTTGCTGACTGTATAGAGCTTCTCCACCTTCAGCTGCAAAGAATATAATCAATCTGATTTTGGTATTAACCATCTGGTTATATCCATGTGTAGAGTTGTCTCTTGGGCTGTTGGAAAAAGGTGTTTGCTACGATCAGCGTATTCTCTTGACAACACTCTGTTAGCATTTACCCTGCTTCATTTTGTACTCCAGGACCATACTTCCCTGTTCTCTAATGTTCTACTTTTGCATTCCCTATGATGAAAAGAACATCTTTTCTTGATATTAGTTCTAGAAGGTGTTGTAGGTCTTCATAGAACTGGTCAACTTCAGCTTCTTCTGCATTAGTGGATGGGGCATAGACTTGGATTATTGTGGTACTGAATCGTTTGCCTTGGAAATGAACCAAGGTCATTCTGTCGTTTATGAGAGTGCACCCAAGTACTACATTTCAGACTGTCTTGTTGACTATGAGGGCTACTAGATTTCTTTTAAGGAATTCCTGCCCACAGTAGTAGATGTAATGGTCATCTAGATTCAGTTCACCCGTTCCTGTCCATTTTAGTTTACAGATTCCTAAGATGTCGATGTTGGCTCTTTCCATCTCCTGTTTGACCACTTCCAATATACCTTGATTTATGGACCTAACATTCCAGGTCCCTGTGCATATTTTTCTTTACGTTCCCCTTCATGGACCACAGCCTTGTTATAGCAAAGGGCTTGCATAACTCAATGAAGCTGTGAGCCATGCTGTGCCTGTCCACCCAAGATGGAGAGGTCATAGTGAAGAGTTCTGACAAAACATTGTCCACTGGAGGAGGAAATGGCAACCCACTCCAGTATTCTTGCCTCGAGAACTCTATGAATAATATGAAAAGGCAAAAAAGATACGCCACCAGAAGGTGAGCCCCCCAGGTCAGAAGGTGTCCAATATGCCACTGGAAGAGCAAAGGGCAGCTGACTGATAGTTCCAGAAAGAATGGATCATCTGGGCCAAAGCAGAAATGACGCTCAGCTGTGGATGTGTCTGATGGTGAAAGTAGTGTCTGATGCTGTAAGGAACAGTATTATATAGGAACCTGGAATGCTGTGGCAGGTCCCCTGCGACTTGTATGGAACACGTGGGGAAACCAATAGCGACTTGTATGGAACACGTGGGGAAACCAATAGCACCCTGACATTCCAGGGACATTAAGATTTCCAATTCAGCATAAATTCAGAGGATTAATTTGATTTTATCAAGTATTCTCCCTTCATCCAATAATTAGAAAGGCACAGTGCTCAATGAGAAATAATAGATGGAAAAATAAAGAGTAATTTGATGTTGGAAGATTTACAACTTAAAACTTGGAAATTTCAGTATTTTAGGATTTTTTTCTCTTTTTAAATTTATTTGGCTGCGCTGGGCCTTAGTTGCAGCATATGAAATCTGTTTTCTTGACCAGGGATTGAACTGGTGCCACAGAACCACCACGGAAGTCCCAGTAGTTTAGGGTTTTAGCAGTTGATATCCCTGAGTGCCCAAGAGCATACCTCACCTAAGCCATACAGAGTGTGATACCAATAAAAGCCCATGTCAGCATTAAGTAGTAGGGGTGTGGCGAGGGAAAAAGGTGAGGGTAGAGATAGCGAGGTTTTGTTGAGAACCAAATGAAACTATGTGCTCAGAAATTTCATCTATTGGCCTACTTTTAAACAAAATCTTTTGAAAAAACTGAGAAATGCAAAAAGTAAAAGTCACCTATACTATCACCAGTTTAAAAGCATATGAATGTATATATATATGTGTATATAACATGTAAACGCACATACACACTTGTTTCCCGTGTGTCCCATACATACATGTCTATGAAGTCGCTCTCCCTGAAGACCTACTCCTCCAGCCCCACCCTGGAGGTAATCACTATTAGCAGTTTGAAATCTATCCTTCGCAATTAATGCTTTGTACTTCCTCCTTACCCATAGTGAAGATCCATTTTAATTTCCACATACAATCCCCATGTTAGCTTTTTACCAAAGCAAGACCATTCCTGTTTTTCTTTTCTGCCATTTTCCCTTTTTAAATTTAAGGTAACTTCAGGCCCATTAATGATCTTATCTTTGACTTCTAAGAGAACATGTAGCAGTTCCTCCCACGAGGGTGCAAACACCATTGAGTTACAGCAAATTGTAGGAAAGACTGGGAAGGTGGTCTTCTGGTCAGTTTGAGGGTAACATTCTTCAGTATGTGAAGCCTGGGAGTAAAAGAAAGGTATCTTGAGTGAAATACTACCATGACTCTGCAGAAAAAGTTGGGCACCTGCTTTTAATTGCTTTCAATGCTGCCTCATTCTCCGTAGTTACTCTGTGAACTTGTAAGAACCCACCCACGGGGAAAGCCAGATCTGACACATTGTGAGAATTGTTTTGAGGATTACAAGTCTTTGTGTCCCAAATACAAAGTGCTTCCAAGATAATTTATAAAATGTTGAATTTAAGTATCTCAACAAAGAAAAAAAAAGAATCTAACCACCAAGACTAAACATCTTAAAAGTAATCATTATCCTGTGTACACACCAGAAGGTACTTAAAAATGATATAAACTGTAGTATAAGTACCTATACTATCATCTTTTGAACTGAAGCAGGTAGTATGTGCTTTGTTATCCTTTGTGCTGAATTAATTATGTAAAAGAGTGAAGTTCAGAATATGAGTATAGTAACTGTATGATTAATGGCCTAAATTGCTTAAGTGGTTATCTCAGACCTCCACTTCATTTGTTGGTAGAGTTCTTCTGAAGAGCTTATCTGTTACTCGGACCATGCAGAACACATATCTGTCCATATTGGGTCAAGGCTGGCCTGGTGAGCTCTGTTGCTGAGCACGGCTGCAAAGCCATAGCTCGGAGGCTGCTGCGGCCACCAGAGCTGCTTGCCTGGGCACCGGATGTTCTCACGTTTCTTTCCGTCTCAGGTTACTGCTCTGGCTCATTTTCTAGGATGACCACTGAGTCTGTGTGGCTTCGGATTTTTCCCTGCTTGTATACGCGGTTGGCTGAGTTAAGGCCCAAATTGACTGTTGCTTTTCTATAGAGAACGTCCCTTGTGTGACCCTCTGTTCAGAACTTGGGCTATTGTCTTGCCCTTCTGATGTTCTGGTAGGTAGGAACCCAATTTCCTGACCTCAGCCTAAGAAGAGAAGGTGCTGTCACGCTAAGTTGTCATAACACATCTCTTAACCCTTAATAATGGTCTTGCTCAGGACTGTCCATTTTAGTTTTTTCATCTCCTGTGTTCCTCTGAGATGAAAATCATGGGCCCAAGTGTCTTTGAAGACTTCTACTTGAGATCATCACAAGATGCCATCTTACTTTAAAGAGAGAAAAACTTTTCAGATATTTGAGTGGACAGGTTGGCATGTTAACGCTAATACTGAAAACAGTATAGAATCAATCTTCATTTTAATTTCTCTCTTCCCAGCAAATACCTGCTTAGTATAACCTGGCACTTCAGACAGTTCGCCATTCGTCCAGGATACGAGATGCATGACGTGAGGGTAGGACGTGTGTGGCGCCTGTTTCCCCTGACTGTGGCGGTGGTCAGTGACGCACTTCAATCGCTGTAAACATCTGAGATCAAACAGATGTGCCCCAGCTTGCGAAATCATTTTAACTGCTTTCTTAACGTGTTTTTGTTCCATCCACAATTATATTTTAACGTCACATTTTGCTAAATACTGTTGATTATGTGGAGCTCTGATGAGTGTGTATATGTAATAAGAAGAGAGGACTTTGGATTCAGGAGGGTCAGAAACATAAACTTGCTTAATTCTGAATTTCCAGTTCTTTGATGACGTGATTGTAAACAGGATAATTTTTTAAATTGTATTTACAAAATGTGGTGCATGACTTGAGCTGCAGTTGCTAGTCTCATGCTAGTTACTTTTATTTTGCTCTGTGTTTTTCCATCTTGATGTTCTCATTGTTGTGTTCTTTTCATCTCTGTCCTTAGAGCTTTTTCACACCTTAGTTGTGGCTCCCATCTTCCCCTCCCTCCCTTTTTAAGGTCAGTATTTATTGGAAACTTCAGGCCAGGTGCTAAATGTTAAGTGTTTTCCAGACATTGCTTTAACTACTTAATTATAAGAACTCTGTGATGAAGGTATTAGTATCCATGTTTTATACATATGCAAACTCAAGTCCAGAACTGTTAGATAACTGTAAGGTTACCCTACTGGTTAGTGATGAGAATTGAAGACAGGTCTTCCTTCCAAAGCCTGCACTTGACTTACTACCCTGTACATGCTTCTCTGAGCCAGCTTTGGGTTTTCTTTAAAGTGAGAGTGGCAGTATTAGTCTCTCAGGGTTATCCGGAGGCACGGGTGAGAAAAGAACAGCCTCGTGTCCTGTGCGTGAGTGGCGTGGCGCTACTTGAACAATGTGGGAGTAAGCTGCCCCTTTCTTGGTTATGGGTAGCAATATCTCCTGCTGGATGCACTCATCCTGCCACCCACCATGCTCCCCAGCTCTGGTCGTGTGCACCGAGGAAGTGCAGGTAATTTGGAAGTGCCTAATTAGGCGGGAAGGTGGTGATAAGGAAAGGTATGCCCTTGAGAGCCTTATCCTTTATTCCCTTTATCATCTGAGAGATAGGACCATCCCTAAGGCCATGCAGGGCAGGTGGTTGGGTGTTATGCTGTGTACCAAAGAGCCCATCATGGAGCCTGGGCATTGTATTGTCTTCTGGGCACCTGGCCTTCATCTTTCAGGCAGTTGTATGCCAGCCCTCTGCTGGAACCACTGGCTGATCACACCTGGCTGTCCAGAAGCCTCCTCCCTTCCACCTGCAGTGTGGTTCTCAGGAGCCCTGTTGGTGGTAGAAGACCAATGTTGTGAGTGTGTATGTGTGTGTAATTTCCAATTTATTACAAACAAGTATTCATAAAATACAATCAAAATGGATTACTAGAAAAATTACTTTTTATAGAAGACATATAAAACCCAAGCTGAAATATTTTATCAGAAGATTCAGCAGCAGTAAAATTACATTTCCAAAAATATCAAGGCAATCCAAATTGCTCTGTTTCTAAGCAGTTTATTCTCAATGTTCATCCTTATCTCATTGCTGCTGGAGAAGAGTTTCCAGGCTAGTACCAGCCTGCAGAGGACACTTTGACAAGCTGGCCCAGCGCTCACCCTGACAGAAGCTGGTAGTACGTGTGTGGGTGCAGGCCCTCCTGCCAAGGCCTGGAGGGGCGCTCACTGCCATCAGCTTACGTGTGGAATGCTTGGGCATGGAGTAGTGCCAGTCCCTTACTGTTGTCCATCAGCGCTCTGCCCTTGAGGCTCAGTCCCTGCCTCAGCTCCGTGCCGGTTTCCCCGGGTCCTAGAACTCAGCCTGGAATCCTGACTGATGTGCTGTGACACGGAGAGGGTCCTGCCAGCATTCTCCCTCCAGACCTCCATTCTTCTGTCTGGACGCATGGTCGTTGGCAGGATTCCGAGATAACGTATCAGTTTCTTACTGCTGCTGTAACAAATGACTACTTATTGAGTGGTTTAAAACAACAGAACTTTATTCTCTCCCCTGGTGGCTCAGATGGTAAAGAATCTCCCTGCAATGCGGAAGACCTGGGTTTAAACCCTGAGTAGGGAAGATCCCCTGGAGAAGGAAATGGCAACCCACTCTAGTATTCTTGCCTGGAGAATCCCATGGACGGAGGAGCCTGGCTGGCTACAGTGTGCAGGGTTGCCAAGTCAGACACACCTGATTCTTTTAGTGTTCTAGAAGCCAGAAGTCTGAAATGAGTCTTATGGAGTAAAATCTAGGCCTTGACAAAGCTGGTTTCTTCATGAAGCTGTAGGGGAGAGTTCAGTCTTGCCTTTTCCAGCTTCTGTTGACTACCAGCATTCTTTAGCTTGTGGCCACATTAATCTCTGCTTTCATGTCACATTAATCCCTGCTTTCATGTCACATTGCCTTTTTCCATGGTCACATCTGCCTGTTACAAAAACATTTGTATTTACAATTATGGCCCGTTCTGATCCAAAATAATCTCCCCGTCTCTATATTCTTAACTCAGTCACAATTGCAAAGACCCTTTTGCTGTGTACCTAACACAAGTTTTGGGGAAGAAGAGCTGGACCTCTTTGGAGGACAGTATTCCACCTACCATCTCCAGATTTGGGGATTCTGGTCATTATCATCTGACCCACTGTAGGTGTTGCTTCTGCTGTGTGCACTCACACACACACACACACACACACACACACACGGCCATCTGCCAGGTGGAGTCATTTGTTGGGTCTGAGGGTGTCAGAGTCTGGGGGCAGTGGTGTGGCAGCTAATAGTTATTGAGTAATGTGCATTTTAGACACTCTACTAAAGACTTTGTGGATTAGCCATTTAATACTCAAAATCACCCAAGGGGTACTATGGCTTCCAACTTGGAGATGAAGAAATGGCATGTTCAGGAGATTAGATAGTTGCCCAAGGCCCCCTGGCAGGTAGGTGTCCAGCTGCATGCAGTGCCAAGCAGTCTGGCCCCATGCTGTAGGTCTCGCCTCCACACCAGGCTGCCCTTGGACAGAGGCAGCCCCTGAGAGGTGACCTGCAAGCATGTCTCCTACCCCAAGCACCAGTCACAGGCCAGAGCTAGTACCCAGCCTGGTTCAGCTCCCTTCCTTTCCCATCTGGCCTGTGGGATGCACCTCCCCAAGAAGCCAGGAAGAACACTTCCACTCTCTCCCAGAAGAGCTCCTGAACCAAAGCGAGTGACTGTGAGAAGAGCCCCTACTCTTCCAGGCAGCGTTTGGACAGGAAAAGCTGGCCATCCGCCAGTCCTGGTCCTGTCATGGTGTGTCGTTAAGCATCCCTGGCTAGAAGTCAGACAGGAGAGGGCACCGGAGGGCGTTCTCCCATCCTGTGCTCCTGGGAACCTGCCTTGGCTTCTGGCAGCCCTGGGGCCCTCTGGGGCCTTCTGCTTCCATTTAGGAGGCGGTGCTGGCAACACTCGCTAGTACCGCAGCAGCTGGGGTTTTGGGAAAGGCTGTTAGGCTGTGAGTCATCCTCCCCCTGACAGCACATTCTGAGCTCTGGTGGTGCAATGTACAGCCGACTCAGGAAAACTTAGAAATTGAGAACCCTGCCTGGTAGCCAGAGGCAGAAGCCAGATGTGGCAGAGCGCCAAGCTCCCTCAGATGGCTTCCCGGGTCAGCCTGTTCTGAATCCCCAATCAGTGGAACCATAAAATGCCAAGCAAAGGGATATGTCACAAGAATTAGGACCTAAACTGCAGGCCGACCTTAGAAAGTGCTCAGTGAGGGCTCCTTTGTGAGAGGGACATGCCCCAAGGCTGTCCACGCTGGGCCCGCAGGTGGAATCCACAGGTGAACCCTGCCTTCTCCCAGACTAGGAGTTTATGAAATTCCATGGAATTTAAGTGTTTTTATATCAGCGTGGATAGATTATTGATGAGAATACAAGTTATTTGTGTATCCTCTACGTTATGTAAGTAAGAACTGAAGTGGTTTATTGTTTTTTAATTTATTTTTTGAATTGGAGGATAATTGCTTTACAGATTTTTATTGTTTTCTGTCAAACTTAGCATGAATTAATTTTACTGATTTCTTCATTCATTTTCGGCTGCCCTGGGTCTCTGTTGCCGCTTGCTTCCTGCAGGCGTTCTCTAGTTGCAGTGAGCAGGGGCTACTCTCTAGTTGGGGTGTGCCGGCTGCTCACTGCGATGGCCCCTCTCGTGGAGCACAGGTCCTAGGTATACAGGCTTAGCTGCCCTTCAGCATGTGGCATCTTCCTGCAACAGGGGTCGAACCCGTGTCCACTGCATTGGCAGGTGGACTCCCAACCACTGGACCACCAGGGAAGGGTCCTGAAATAGTTTCTTTTTAAATAGAGTTTATTTTTGGAGCAGTTTAGATTCACAGCAAAACTAAGTAGAAAGTACAGAGGGTTTCCAGATACCAACCCCCGCCAAATCCCCACACGTGCACAGCCACCCTCCATCAGCCTCCTCCGCCAGAGTGCTGTGTTTGTTGAACATTGATGAACCTGTACTGATACATCATTGTCACCCAGAGTCCACAGTTGACATGAAGGTTCAGTCTTGGTGGAGTACATTCAATGGATTTAGACAAGCTATCATGCCGTAGATCCACCATTATAATATCACGTGTTGCCCTAAAAATCCTCTTCTCACCTACTCATTCTCCCTCACTAACCCCTGGTAACCACTGCTCTTCCTGTCTCCACTGTTTTTTCTTTTCCATAGTCCTGTAGTTGGGAATATACAGTACGGAGTCTTTTCAGATTGGCTCCCTTCACATGCTGATACGCATTTAAGGGTCTTCCTTGCATGTTCATGGCTTGAGAGTTCATGTCTTTTTTTTTTTTTTTTAAAACCACTGAATAATGTTTCATTGATGAGATGTACCACAGTTTATTCATGCCTTTACCTACTGAAGGACATCTTGGTGGCCTTCAAGCCTTGGCAGTTGTGAACAAAGCTGTTCTCGAGGTTCAGGTGCATACTTTTCTGTAAATGTACAACTCCTTTGTTGTTAGTCACTAAGTCGTGTCTGACTCTTTGTGACCCCATGGACTGTAACCCACCAGGCTCCTCTGTCCATGGAATTTCCCAGGCGAGAATATTGGAGTGGGCTGCCATTTCCTTCTTCAGGGGATCTTCCTGACCCAGGGACTGAACCTGCACTGGCAGGGGCAGGGGTTCTTTACCACTGAACCACCAGGGAAACCCCTTTCAACTCCTTCAGGTCAGTGTAAAAACCATGATTGCTATAAAAGTTTCTCTAGCTTTGTAAGAAACCACCAAACTGTCTTTCACAGGGGCTATATCATTTTGCATTCTTACCAGCAATGACAGTTCATGTTACTCCACAGCCTGATCAGCATTTCACACTGGTCATATTTTATATCTTCAGCATTCTAATGGATGCATGTATGTCATTGTTTTAATTAGCAATTTCCTAATGGCATATGATATGGAGCATATTTTCATGGACGTGTTTGACACCATCTACTTTGGTGAGATGTCTGCTAAAGTCTTTCACCCATTTTTAATCAGATTGGTTTTTATATTGTTGAGTTTTAAGAGCTATTTTTATATTTTGATTAACAGTTCTATATCAAACGTGTCTTTTGCAGATATTTTCTCCGAGGCTTCTCTTCTCATCCTCTTGATATAGTCTTTTGCAGAGTAGATGTTTTTCATCTCACTGAAGCCCAGCATATCAATTACTCCTTTCATGGGTTGTGGCTTTGGTGTTCCATCTAAAAAGTCATCTAACCTATTTTATCTTCTAGGACTTTTGTAGTTTTGCATTTTACATTCAGGTCTAGGTTTCGTTTTTATAACCTTTTAAATTGAAGAACAATATCCAAACAGAGTTTGAAAATCCTAAGTATACCATGTGATAAATTATCACAAAGTCGACATTTTTGTAACTATCACACAGGTTAAGAAATAGAACCAGTACCCCCAGAAACCCTTCTTAATCATTACTCTCTTTTACTATTTTGATTTATAAAATCATGCAGTAGTGTTGCTCATTTTTGAACCTTATATGTTATTTTATGTCTGTTTTCTTTTGCTTAATATTATATTTCAGAGATGAATTCATGTTGTATTTTGCTGTGTTTAATACATTTTCATTGCTGCATAGTATTCCATTGCATGATTATACCACTATTCAATCTATTGGTAATGAACATTTGGGATGTTACCATTTATGACTATTATAAATAATGCTACCATGAACTTTCTTGTACATTTCTTTTGATTCACATATGACACATTCCTGTTGGGCATTTACCTGTGAATAGATAAGTAATGTCACCATATTTCCAATTTGTACCTAACTATCCTAGTATATGCCTAGTCTTCCAGTGAAAGTCACTCAGTCATGTCCAACTCTTTGGCACCCCATGGACTAGACCATCCATGGAATTCTCCAGAATCCTGGAGTAGGTATCTGTTCCCTTCTCCAAGTCTTCCAGAGTAATCACTAATTATGTTCTCTTTCCTTCTAAGAATCATCCCAGTTTGGGCAATAAAAAATATGTCTTTTGATGAGTAGAAGTTTAATATAGTCTAAGAAATCTTTCCCTACCTCAAGGTCATGAAGATAGTCTCCTACATTAGCTTTTAAAACCCTTAGTATTTTATCTTTTATATTTATTCTTTATGTTAACCCGGATGAAGTAACCTTTCACGTTTACTGTATCTGATACTCTCTATTCACTCAGCAGTCATGTTTCCTTCTCTTATCGTTTCTTTAGTCCTGAAATAGTTATGTTAGCATTTCTTAGACTGCAGGTCTGTGGGCAATGAATTGTCTTAATTTTCCTCTGTTCAGAAATGTCTTAACTTTAATGCTGTTGCTCCTCTGTCCACAGTTTCTCATGAAAATGCAGTAGACTTTTGAGTCATTGTCCCACTGTGTGTAACGTGTTGCTTTTCTCTGGCTACTTTCTTCTTAGGGTTTCAGCAGATTGTTTATACAGAGTAACTTTCTTCATCTCTATCTCATTTGTGATTTTGACTTCTTAAACTTGTAAACATATGGCTTTCAGAAAATTTGGAAAATTTTATTGTATTTTTTCTGAATATTTAAATCTCCCATTCTTTATCTCTTTTCTCTACCTGGAACTCTAATTATCAATATGTTAGAACTTTCTGATATTGCCCATAGATCCCTAGGTCTCTGTTTCTTTTTTTCCAACCTTTTTCTCTTTTATTCAGATTGGATAACTTCTATTGATGTACTTTCATGTTTATGAACTTTCTTCTGAAATCTCTCTTCTGATATTAATCCCATCCAGTGAATACTTCTGATATTGTATTTTTCAGTTCTAATATTTTCACTTGTTCTTTTTTTCCTTTTTTATTTTGGGCTGAGATATCTTCTCTTTTCACTTGTTATGTACATATTTTTCTTTACCCCATTAAGTATAATTATAATAGCAGCTTTAAAGTCTTGTCTGATAATTTCAATATCTGGGTTATCTCTGGGTTGCCATTGTTTATATCATGGACATTGAAAATGATACATTGAGACTCTGAATTCTGTTTTAGTCTGAAGAATGTTGACTTTTTGGTTTATTTTTGCAGGCAGTTTAATTTGATTAGACTCAAAGTGTAAACACTCTGTCCTCTAAGGTGTATAGAAGCTCAAATCTCAATTAAGTTTTTTTATCTTTAGCTGGACTCCTTGGAGTTTTCCCTGTTCTTCTGTGGTTCAAGAGTCAGCCAGAGCTTTGGGAAGAGTTTAGAATCCCCCTTTTCTGGTTCCCTCTTGCTGAAATTCTCCTGTTGCTGCCTAGCAACACTCATTGCCTCAAGCTCCATCTTCTGGTCCCTTAGACAAGATTGGTGGTCAGCTCTTTGTTAGAGTTCTATCCTCTTGTTATTTCTCTACTCATTTTATTCTCCTGTTGTCATGTATTTTAACACTCTATATTTTTAAATTCAAGAAGACATTGTCATTGTTATCTAAACACAAAATTGATTTGGACTTACTCACACATATATCTTTTCTTTATTTTTTCCAATCTGTGAGCTTCCATCTGAGATCATTTGTCTTTGAATGACTAAAGGTCTATTAGTATTTCCTCTACTGAACAATTCTCTCAGTTTTTGTTTGTCTGAAACATCTATTTTGTTATTATTTGTGTAGAATTATAGGTTGTCATGTATTTTATTTCAGCACTTTGAAGATATCATTTCATTGTATTCCACCTCACATTGTTTCTGTTGAGAAGTTTGCTGTCAGTCTTGACTATTGCTCTGCTAAAGCAATGTGTCTTTTTCTTTGGCTATTTTTAAACCTTTTCACTTTGCTTTCAACAATGCTTTCATAGTGTGAGTACATGTGATTTTCTTTGTATTTTTTCTTCTTAGGGTCCATAGTACTTCTTGAATTTGTGATTTGATTCACTTCTTCACTATTGAAAAATTCTCAGCCATTTCCTCTTCAAATATCATTTCTGCCCCATTCTCTTTCCAGCCCTACTGGGGTTGAAATTACATATACGTGACACCTTTTCTCTGTGTATCAGATGGCTCATATACTCCACACAGTTTTCCATCCTTTTGTCTCTCTGTGCCTTAACCTGGATCTTTTCTTCTGACATTTATTTTAATTCTTTTTCCATTGTGTCTCATATTCTTATAAACCCACCCATTTGTGACTATTTTTAATTATTCTATTTTTCAGTACATTAATGAAAAATGAAGTTTTCCATCTTTTTTTTTTTAATAATTTTTAGTTCTTTACCAAAATTTTACATCTTGTCTTTTTATTCTTTGAACCTATTAACCATGGTTATCTTAAAGTCTGTGTATGATAACTCCATTATCTGGATTTTCTATGTGTATACTTAATTATTATCTCCCTTTAGTCAATCTTATTTTCATTGTAACCCAGTTATTTTTTATTGTATGTTGGACATTATATTTGAGCAGTTTTAGAGATAAATTGAGACTCTAGATGATGGCATATTCCTTCAGATAGAATATTCTTTTGCTTTTAGATGGCAGCTGGACAAGGGAGAGAGGATAATACTTCAGTCAATGATAGAGATGATTCAAACAAAGATTTCATTTCATATGAAGGCTATTCTGTTTCCAGGTCAACCCTATTTTTGTAGGTTGTAGCTCACTGAAATGTCATAGGTTGCTGCTCAACTGAAAACCTAAGGTGGTTACCAAGATCCTTACTCCCTAGTGGGCCCCAAGCTCCCAATTTTGTCCTTCCACTTCTGTGAGATGTATAGAAGCTCTGCTCAGCTTGTCATCTGCTACTTTTGAGTTGTCAATGGCCTTGAGAGGATGTGGGCACCAAAAACCATGTTCGTGCCTCTCACCTTTCTTTCTCTCCCATATCTTGACCTGACAATGTCTCACTGCCTTGTGATCACACTAATGCTTTCTAATGGATGTTTTTAAAAAATATTCTTCCCAAATATTCTAGTTATTCTTATAAAAGGGTTGATTAAAAAAAAAAAAAAACCTGTTGTTCACAGAGGATAAAATAAGTTGCTCAGGGACATACAGGTCCTGGAAGTGAGATTGTCCTTGAAATATTTTTAAATAGGAGACGCAAGACCAAAGAAATCTGGGGTTTCAAGCAGCCTACATTTCCAACCATCATCAATGGGGTATGTCTGTGGATAAATATTAGAAGCTATGCGTTTACCTGTCATGTTATAAAACTGGTTACCCAGAATAATAGTGTGTCTGTCCATGATCAGCTTGTTAATGTATAAGTTGGGACAGAATATAGAGCTTTCATCTTCAGTCAGTTTTCTCCTACTGCACCTTGATGCCTTCTATTATTTTTTATTATTACTCAAGGACTCAGACCTCTGTCTCTGCTTTAGTAAGACATCATAGTCGTCCAGGAAGATCCTTCTAGTTTATGGAAGTTGTCCTTGATTTACCTAACCATATACAAGAGTCTAGAGAAGGAAATAGCATCTCACTCCAGTATTCTTGCCTGGAAAGTCCCATGGACAGAGAGGCCCAGTAGGCTATAGTCCATGAGGTTGCCAAAAAGTTGGACACGAGTTAGCAACATACAAGAGTGATGTCTTGCCCCTTCCTCCTACTCTCCCTCACTGCTTTAGTCTCTCACATTGCCACTTTTATCTTGTCTTTGACTAACAGGTAAGTCCACACTGAAAGACACATCTTCTAATAGAGGGCCTACAGAGACTGCTTAATTAGTTTGGTCTCCTTTCATGGCTAAATATATTATGTTAGATTCTGAAGGAGGCTTTGGAGAATAAGATATAGAGGAAAATGATAAAATGAGGCATTTGAGGAATTTGTAAACTCTTGATTAGCCTCTTTGTTTAAAAATAACTCACAATCTCAGAATTTCTAACAAAGGCTTATAACTTTTCTGGTTTAGCTGCCATTCTCTCAAGCACATGGTATATATTTACAGGTCCTTATGTTAAACTATACGCAGAATTGTGAGGTAGGGAATAGAAGATAAAGTTAACCACAAGTTAATGTATTCCACCATCTTCTCTTTAAAAGGCTTGCAGATGTGGTGTTCTGTGCTTCTGTTTTTAACGGGAGAGCATTTTGGTGGTTACCATGAAACAGTGGGGGCAGAGTGGAAGTATCATTAGCCTGGCAACTTGAAGACTTTGATTTTATTCCACTGTGACATCTTATTTGAATACAACCTTGAATATAGCAGTACCCTCTTAGGCCTTACTTGGTGATCTATAAAATGAAAGGGTTAAAGAAGATGACCCCTTGGAAGCATTCCAGTTCCCAAATTGTTGGAAATCATCCTTCACCATGAAGTCAATGCCTTGAAGACTTGGTTGTAATAATGAAAGTGAAAATGTAAAGCAGTCCTTGGTTTTCTGTGATACTGGGGGGAAGAAAGGTGGTAAATTTACCTGATACAGAAGGTGACATTTGTGTTTTCATGTAAGTATGTCAGATATTTTAGGACTACATTTTGATGCAAAATAAAGAAAGAGCTTATGTTATGATGATCCAGTTTATTAAGTTAGATTACTAACGTTTGGTTTCTGGCTTACTGTGGGGATTAGTAAGGGTTTTTCCAAAAGAATGAATGAGAGATCAGCATAATAATACATATCATTTATCAACTGCCTGATGTGCCAAGCCCTGGAGGTACAGCCATGAATAATGCACAGCCAGCATCAGCCCTCCCCAAGGGGCATGTCTTATTACCCCTTATTACACATGGGGAAAAGGAATTCCAGATTTGGTTTTACATGCAAAACCGAATCAACATTGGCAGCCTTTGCTCTCCAGCAGCCTGCATTTTGTGCCAAGGAGCAGAGTAATCTTCCATTTACCAAGGGCTTTTTCAGCTTTTTAATGATGTATTAAATTAAACACCCACTCACCAAATATCTGTGAGTCTTGGTTGTGGCAGATGGGTTTGGGTGTTGGGTGCTGGATGCATCCTGTTACAACTGATCATTTACTGTTTCTCTGACTGGTTGGATGGAGTTGCCATTTGTCTCCTAGGGTCCTCTTGCCCCCAACAGTTTGTGGTGATGGTGACAAAATTATTGCATGATAAATACAGGCATACCTCTGAGACATTGTGGATTCCTGTCCAGATCACTGCAATAAAGCAAATACCGCAGTAATGGGAGTCACTCGAATTTGTTTCTTTCCCAGCGCCTATTAAAGTTATGATTACTATAGTCTGTTAAGTGTGCAACTAAAAAAAAAAAGTAGTAATCATTATCTGACAATGCCCAGGGTTGGCACAAACCTTCAATTTGTAAAAAAAAAGTGAAGCAAATCAGTATCTGAGAAGCACAGTAAAGTGAAGTGCAGTAAAATGAGGTATGCCTGTGTTGTGGTAGATATATAAGCAGAAGAAAGAGAACAGCAATTTAAAGAGTCTTAAATACATTCCAGGGTTCTAATCATTTAAGGTACCCACACCCCGGAAGGCGCTAGTGGTAAAGAACCCACCTGCCAATGCAGGAGACATAAGAGACACAGGTTCAATCCCTGGGTTGGGAGGATCCCTTAGAGGAGGGTACGCCAACCCACTCCAGTGTTCTTGCCTAGGAGAAGCCTCTGGACAGAGGAGCCTGGAGGGCTATACAGTGCATGTGGTCTCAAGAGCTGGACATGACTTAGCGACTAAATCACCACCAGAATATTTATAGTAATTAATATATTGATTGGCTTAGGGGAGATGACGCTTTTTTAATGGTGACTTCCCATCCAGGAAGGCATATATCATTCCATTTATTTCAGTCTTCTTTGATGACGCTCAGGTAGAGCACAGGTTCTGAAGTCAAGGAGTTCAAGTTCAAATCCAAATTGAGCCATGTATTAACTTGCATGATAATGAGCAATTGTTTTTCCCAGTGACTGTAATATCTTGGGTGGTAAGCAGTTGTTGAAGAAATGTTTCTTTTGCCAGCCAGGGAGAATTAAACATGAGAGAGGGGCAGAGGGTGAAGCAGTGAGAAGAGAGAGAACTGTCTTTTCTCAGCATTCCTAGCAAAATCCCATGATAGAACTCTGATTGGACCAGACTAAGTCACTTGACCACCTCTAACCAGTCACCATAGCCAAGGAAGCCAAATGTTTAGCCATATTCATATAAATCCACATTTTTTTTTTTTTAGAACTACTTAGCTCCCCAAACAGGAGTCAGTGGCCCCTGGGAAGAAAGAAGGAGTGGGTGGAAGTGGATGTTGGAGAGGCTGTCAAAAGAAACTTTAAAAAGGAATGTTGAACTTGATCAAAATGCCATCTAGGCATCTCTTGAGATGACCATGTATTGATTTTATCTTATTGGTGATGGTGGGTTACATAAATAGATACCCTAATAGTAAGGGTGCTTCCCAGGTGACACTCGTGGTAAAGAACCTGCCCACCAGGGCAGGAGACACAAGAGGTGCGAGTTCGATCTCTGGGTCGGGAAGATCCCCTGGAGGGGAGGGCGTGGCAACCCACTCCAGTATTCTTGCCTAGAGAATCCCATGGATAGAGGAGCCTGGTGGGCTACAGTCCATAGGCTCGCAAAGAGTCAGACACAACTGAAGCGACTTACTTAGCACAGCACAGTGTTAGGGTGGAACAAAACCTGCTTAGCTATGCCCTGCGGAAGGACCAGAGGTTTTGCGAGAACCCGCTTGTTTTCCTTTTGCTTCTCTTTTTCCGTGTTTGGCACTGTTGTGGGCTTCTCTGTCTCCTTGGCCCTCTGATACTGGTGTCCTCAGACTTCTGCCTCTGGCCTCCTGCTCTGAGTGGTCACGTGGAAGCTCCCCTCTGAGATTCCTACTCGTGTATCCCACAGGCTGACCAGCTGCATGGCCCAGAGACAGCTCCAGCTCCCCACGCCCAGCACAGAACTCATCAAAGCCTGCTTGGCGTCTTGTATTCTTGACAGCTCCAATCAGTCACTCACACCAAAGTCCTTGAACCTCTTCTCTTGACCCTCCCTTACACACGCATGTCTCAGCTGATTTTACAATCTGCCAGCCTTGCATCCCCCCCCCCCGTCCCCCAGCCTGCCCCTAGTGCAGGCACCTATCCCCCTTGTCTGCATGAGTCGTTCTCAGACTTTAGTGAGCATCACAGTCACCTGGAGAGCCGGTCAGTTCACGCATTGCTGGGCCCACCCCCACAGTTTCTGACTCAGCAGGTCTGGAGTGGCCTGAGGGGGTCCATTTCTAGTAAGTCCAGGTGAGGCTGCTGCTGGTGGTTCAGGAACCACACTTTGAGAACCACAGGGCTGGATCATTGCAGCAGCTGCTTTCTGGTTTCCGGTCCTCTGGCCTTGATGCCCTTACTCTATCCACACTTCAGCCAGAAAAAAACTAATGTTAATTGCTCAGTCATGTCCACCAGGTCTTTGTGATCCCATGGACTGTAGCCCGCCAGGCTTCTCTGTCCATGGAATTCTCCAGGCAAAAGTACTGGGGTGGGTAGCCATTCCCTTCTCCAGGGGATCTCCCCAACCCAGGGATCAAACCTGGGTCGCCTACATTACAGGCAGGTTCTTTACCATCTGAGCCACCAGGGAGGCAGCTAAATACTAACCCAACAGTGCTACCCAAAGGGGTCGTAAGTCCAAGTTGCTCACCATCGCAAGGCTGGGACTCCTTCCTCCCTGGTCAGACACCATCCCCACCCGCAGGCCTACAATGCCTGTGATTGCCCATGGGAAGTCCGTTCTTTGCCATTCCTTTTGGTCCTCCATAGGCCTGAAATGCCCCTTCCAAGGTTTTCACCCATCTCATCCTCACACCACCTTTTTCACTGAGCTCTCCTGTGATTTCCTGGAATTCTGCCTAAATTCCCAGCAGGAGCTTAATGCATCTTGCCTGAGTTCCCATAGCACCCCCAGGTACCTCTGGCTTATTTCTTATCACCATTATTGAATTGTTTGCCGAGTGCTGTGCTCTCAGATGAAGGTACTTAATGAGTACCGAGAGGTGAGAGCCCCAGGGCAGAAGGCGCAAGTGGGTAGAGCTTCAGAGCAAGAACAAGAGAGGGGCCTAGCGCTTCCTTTCCTCTGTCGGACAGCCGTGTGTTCTTCAGCCTGGTCTCCAGCCAAGAGAAGAGGAAGATGTGTGGGAATCCAAGATAGGCTGTGAGTTCAAACCACCTTTTTAAAGAAATGTACTTTGGTTGAGTAGAAAATGGTCTTTGGAGACTTATCTTTTCCTGTGCTTGGGAGTTTTCTGGTTTTTCCTCCCCCAGAGAACACAGTCATTTTCTGCCCATTTCCCATTCTGGGTTTCTGGGAGGAGGAGAGTGCTGCCCTGGACGCCCTTCCTCAGCTCAGCCACATGCCCATAAAGAGGTCACCCCCACCCTCACAGTGTTCCCCTGTTGTCCTCTCTCAATCTTAAAAAGCACTGCTTTTTAAAAAGAAGTAAGGTTGTGGGTGTTGGCATCTTGACTTCTGATGGAAGCCAGTGTGGACCCGTAGGGACCTGCCCCTGCCCTTGACGTGTGTACCTTCATTAGTTAAAGGGAGGAGCGAAGGGCTGGGGGTGGAGGCTGGGGGCGTTTTCAAGGTTTGCTCTGCTGAACTTGGGGTCAACTGTCCATATGCTGAGCTCCTAAAAACGTTGAGTTTCTCATCGTATAGTGCTTCACCTAGGATGTGAACTGTGCATATGATGAATAACTATTTGGAAATCATTGTTTTTTGCCAACAAAGTAAATTTCTTTCTGAACAAAAGTGGACATTTTGTGGGTGGCTTCTCATGAGTTTGTTACATTTAAGTGGGATTTGTTGATGTGGGATAAGCTTTTAAATGGGAGTCAGCACTCCATGCGGAGAAGGCAATGGCACCCACTCCAGTGTTCTTGCCTGAATCCCAGGGATGGTGGAGCCTGGTGGGCTGCCGTCTCTGGGGTCGCACAGAGTCGGACACGACTGAAGCGACTTAGCAGCAGCAGCAGCACTCCATGCAGATCGATCACCCCCAACAACCGTGCGGGCCATGGACTGAGGGTCTGACTGTGATGGTTCATCCAGCATGAGGGGCCCTGACACACCAGAGTCAGGAGAATGGGCATGATTTAGTTCTGGTGTGGTGCCAGAGGTGGCTGAAAATCCAGTTTTGTTTCATGGGCCCTGGGGGGCCTAGTGTGAGAGTCTTCTGGAGCCAAGCAGGGAGGCTCCTGGTTCTTTAAGGTGGTTCTAGCTTTTCAATGATGAAACTGAGGACAGAGGCGGCCTGCATAATTGAAATCCACAGGATATCTCTGAAATGCATATTTAGCAGATGGTTTCTGTTTTCTTGCCATCAAATCTATTTACCAGAACCACTGACCACGTAGCAGAACTGACTGATTTGAATTCCGTCCCTCCCCAGTGTCCCCCACCTTCATTGAATGTTAAGGAGAAGGCATATAGCGGGATGGAAGGGCCTCAGAAAGGCTTGGGTTTTTCCACAGTCCGAGTAACTGCCTTCTGAACAATCAGAGATCAACGGTCTCTGCTCGTCCTCTGTTACGCATGTGATTTTAAATGCTTGAAGTCATCTGGCTGTTTCTATTATCAGTAATATCTCTAATAAAAGGAAGGAAGTTGGTTGAGGGATGTCACGTTTTGTGGTTGCCTTAAAATTCCTCTGTTCTCTGAGTCAGGCCCTGAGTTTGACCTTTGGAATCTGGGAATGGTGTTATGTTGACACACAGGCTGGGCCTGTGACGCTGCGGCTGAATTGCTAGCTTAATAAAAAGTCTGGTGCCTTGATTCTTGCACGGCATGTATGATGCAAAGCCTTTTGATGTAAACATGATATTGAAGTGTAATTAGGATTTTTTCCCTCTAAGCCCAATTCTCTCTAAGGCTTCATTGTGCTATGCTAGCTTCCTTCCTGTCCTCACCATTTCATGAATTGTATTCTAGACCTTTCTCTACACGCCCCACCCAGCCTTTAATGCATAGTCTGTTTCAAACTGAGTTCTGATGGCTGTAGATCAAATGACTCCATTGTTTAATTTCTGTCTTTCATCTGGTATTTCTGGGGAGTGCAGTGGTTTCTCCATCAGACTATGCTGGCCACATTTTCTATGGGTTGTATCTCTTGGCATTTGGGATCCCTTCTGCCTGTATTTTTAAGTTTCTCTGAAGCACCGTTCCAGTGCTAGCCAGAGGGTGGTTCTGTCCTTTGTCACTGCGGTGTTTTCCAGGCATGGTAGGATGTGTCCTCCTCTCTCCCCTTGCCATGAAGGCTCACTGAGTGTAGTAGCAATTCTTCTTAAGAGGAGCCTTGTCCGGAACAGGGACAGTGGAGAATGGACAGGGCAGGGATGGGGGTGGCGGAGTCGTAAGACCCAGGGCTGGGGAGCCCATCACTGCATCTAGATATAATTGAACATGTAAATAAGACCATAACCTTCCTTCCACAAAAGGCGGGTATGGGCGTTAGTCTCAAATCCAGCCCTCAGGTGAGCTGAGAGACCTGACTGGAGCTTGCGTTTCTCTAGCTTAAAGGAAACGAGATTGCTATGGCTGTTACAGGGAATGATGTCCATCGCGAGCGGGCCCTCAGTCCCCTTTTGTCTTAGCGGCACGGAGCAGTTATTTATCTTGAGCAAGTTCCCCCGAGTTCCAGACTCATTTCCTAGCATTGCATTTTACCAAGTTTCAGGAAAACTCTATCCATATTCTGAGGAATTTTAAATACAACATCTTATTTTCCCAAATAAAGACTTTACTAGGGGGAAAAAGTATGTGTGTTCTTATTTGCATAGTGACTACTTGCTCAATTAACCCCAAAACAGGCTTTTCCCATAAAATTAAATGTATTTTAAATTTATTTTTTGGTATTTAAGATAGCAACAAACCAGAAAGTATAATTCAGTAAACACCTATGTACTCAATATTCACTGCTTAAAAAAAAATGAATGATGAATAATACTTGAAGTCCCTGAATATACCCCTTCTTCACTAGCAGGGCCACTTTTCAACTGGGAATTTAGGAGCATTTCTTTGTCCTGTTACACTGTTAAGCTTATACTCAGTATTGTTTTAAATATTTTAAAACCTTAAGCAGGATTCTATGGTCTGTATTCTTCTACGACATTTTCTTACTTGATATTTGTGAGATCCCTTCATTTTGAATGGGTAGCTTTAGCTGTTTCATTTTCACTGTTATATAATTTCCAGTGTATGAATATTTCTCAACAGAAGTTTTTTGGTGATGGATGTTAATGAATGTGGATTAGGCTGTTTCCAAAAACTGGTTCTAAATCTGCTCCAAATGTTCTTGCAAGTGTCCTTCATTGAGCCTAGAGATCCATTCATGTAGTAGGAGGGTGATAGGTCACGTGTTAGCTTCACCTTTACTAGAAATCTCCAGAATGTTTTTCAGAGTGGCTGAACCGTTTTACTCTCCCGGCAACAATGTTTGAGCTCCTGTGGGTCTCCTTCTTGCCATTGCTCGACCGTGTTTGACTTCTTAATTCTACTGTTCTGTTGATCAAAACAGCAGCTGATTGTGACATGGTTATCTCATTGTAGTTTGAAATTTTTGTTTTCCTAATTACTAAATGTTGAGCGTCTCTTCATACTTGTATTTCCTGTTTTGCACCTTTCTGTTTCGAATCTTTTGCCCAACTTTGTTTCTGTTTGTGTTTTTATTGTTTTTAAGGATTTTGTTATGTTCCGGTTACTAATACTTGTTGGTTTCCTATATTGTAGATGTCATTTCTCAAACTGCTGCTGCTGCTGCTGCTAAGTTGCTTCAGTCATGTCCGACTCTGTGCGACCCCATGGACGGAGGAGCCTGGTGGGCTGCGGTCCATGGGGTCGCTACGAGTCGGGCACGACTGAGCGACTTCACTTTCACTTTTCACTTTCCTGCATTGGGGAAGGAAATGGCAATCCACTCCAGTGTTCTTGCCTGGAGAATCCCAGGGATGGAGGAACCTGGTGGGGTGCAGTCCATGGGGTCGCACAGAGTCAGACACGACTGAAGCGACTTCTCAAACTAGCACCTATCTTTTTTTCTGTTTTATTAAAGTTTTTTGCTTTTACTTTTGGTGAATAGGAGGTTTAAATTTTAAAGCCAGATGGATCTTTTCTTTTATGGCTGTATATTTTGATAGTAGACATTTATATGTCTGTATTTTTGTGATAAAACCTTACACTGCCAAATTAATATTCCAAACAGCAGAGCATAAAGTACAAAGTTGGTAGATCTGTCACTGACTGTGAGTATCTCATGACTATGAGTAATCTTCCATATATATAATGTGTGTGTGTGTGTAACAAAAAAAGACTATGACATTTTTTTATTTTGATTCTAACTTAGGGATCCTGTTGGTGTTCAGTCACTAAGTCGTGTCCGACCATTTACAGCCCTGTGGACGGCAGCCCACCAGGATCCCCTGTCCATGGGATTTCCCAGGCAAGAATACTGGAGTGGGCTGCCATTTCCTTCTCCAGGGGATCTTCCTGACCCAGGGATCGAACCCTCATCTGCTGCTTGACAGGTGGATTCTTTACCACGGAGCCACCAGGGATGTCCAGGGATACTATTAGGGTGGCAGAATCATCAAATGTGAAGGACTGTATCTTCCTCTTACCTAAGTGGTCATGTATTTTTGGAGTGGGTTATCTGGAAAAAACCCTGTGGGTGTCTGGGTTCAAGCATGATGGCTGAGTCCAGGTAGACTTTGGAGCCTTCCGCCAGCTAAGTACTCCGTTGATATCTGTTGCATAATGAATATGTAAGAGCATCTGAAGTTAACAACAGATGTGTCTGCTTGGAAGAATAGAATAGTGGTTCTCAAATCTGGTTGCCATTGAGATTAATGCACGGGCCCCATCCATGCATGGGGAGATGCTAAGTCTCTTGGTTTGAAGGAGGACCCAGGCACTAATATGTTTTAAAAGTTCTTCAGATACTTCCACTAGTAAGTCCAGGTTGAGAACTTCAGGTCAGAGAACTGGAGGCAGAAAGGGCAAGGGAGGACTGAGACCACCTACTGGACTCAGAAAGGTCCACAAGGCAGTGGAACGTGGCTCAAATCAAAGCACAGTGAAGGCTGGAGGTCGGTGTGAGGTCAGGCTGATCATCGGGGCCTGTGGCTGAAAAGAGACAGAAGGAGCAAAGAAGCATTCTGGATGTTTGGAGGACATTGGGCCAGGGAAGGGAGGTAGGACAAGCCAGGGTTTCCCAGGCTGGGGCAGGGCTGGGCCTGTGGGCCCTGCCATGCTGGTGCCTTTCTGACCAGAAGCCAGAGGGCAGGCCTCAGTTCATTTAAAAGGTACAAGTCAAATGCAACCTTTGGCTTCCCATGGGGCAGAGGAGTAAAGAAAGACGTTTGGCCTGGGAGTGGAGTGAAGACAGGACTTCCCTTTTAGATCAGTTCAGTTCAGTCGCTCAGTTGTATCAGACTCTTTGCGACCCCATGGACTGCAGCACGCCAGGCCTCCCTGTCCATCGCCAACTCCCTGAATTTTCTCAAACTCATGTCCATCGTGTAGATGATGCCATCCAACCATCTCATCCTCTGTCGTCCCCTTCCCATCCTGCCTTCAGTCTTTCCCAGCATCAGGGTCTTTTCCAATGAGTCAGCTCTTTGCATCAGGTGGCCAAAGTATTGGAGCTTCAGCTTCAGCATCAGTCCTTCCAATGAATATTCAGGGTTGACTTCCTTTAGGATGGACTAGTTGGATCTCTTTGCAGTCCAAGGGACTCTCAAGAATTCTCCAACACCACAGTTCAAAAGCATCAATTCTTTGGTGCTCAGCTTTCTTTAGAGTCCAACTCTCACATTCATACATGACTACTGGAAAAACCATAGCTTTGACTAGATGGACTTTCGTTGGCAAAGTAATGTCTGCTGTCTAGGTTGGTCATAACTTTTCTTCCAAGGAGTAAGTGTCTTTTAATTTCATGTCTGTAGTCACCATCTGCAGTGATTTTAGAGCCCAAAAAAATGAAGAAAGAAGACCCCTTTAGAGATGTAAATACTATTTTAAAATTAGAGCCAACAGGGCAGCAGGCAGAATTGATTAAGGGCACTGAAAAATAAAAATGATCTTTACAATGAAGCCCCCTTTTTGTGAAATGAAGTTGGTTTGGCCCTGAGCTGTGTGTGTGTGTTCACCTGCGCATGAACCCTCAGTCCTGCAGGTGGTGGGGAGGATGGGATTCCCCAGGAGTTGTTGAAGTGGGGAGGATTCAGGCTCTGAGCTTGTTTTGGAAGACAGAAGCTATGGGAAGATCCATACCCGCCCCAGACAGACACACAACACACTGCTTTTGCTTCTTCATCCTGGTGGCAGCCCTGTTAGCAGCAGCTCAGGCTCCTAGGGTGTGAGCAGGGAATCATCAGGTGCTGGATCCATCTGCAAAACTGGAACAGAGTCCAGAAACCCATAGGAGAAATATGGGGAGTGCAGTCAGAACTGAGCCTTTACAGTTTGGAGCACAAAGAGCAGCACACTGGGAGTCAGGAAAAATGGAGTCTCAGTCCTGACTCTGTTACTTCAAATCTATGTGATCTTAGGCAGTTTAGGTAAGGACCACTAATTTATTGAGCACCAGCCTTGACTGAGCACTTTCTAGATGCTGGGGACAAAAACTGTGGGAAAAAAACAATGTCTCTGTCCTTCAAGACACTCACAACCTTTCCCAGGAGAAAGATATTTAAACCGGTAGTAAGATTAGTGCCCTGAAGCATGGGAGGAGCTGAGCAGAGAGTGTTGAGTCCTGCAGGGGTGCAGCTGGGCCTCCACGGCCTCCCGGGAGTTGGGGGCACGTGAGTGGCCCCTGAGCAGGCGTCAGCTGAGCAGATGTGGGAAGAAGGCCTTTCCAGGTCAACCATTTGGCCTGAATTCTCTCCTCCTTCTTGTTGGAGGGGAGCTCTAAAATCAGAATCCAAGTTCTTTAACACTATTCCTGAAGCTGCCGAGAACTGTGGATGCCCGTGGCAGAGAGTGTGCTGTGGTGATGGCCCAGCCACGTGAACGGCCTTGATTTCTTCCCAGACTCAGTCTCTCGTCTGTTTGCCCTGCACCAGCTGGTTTTCTTCTTGGGAGTTCCCTCTCCTTTGAAATGAGTCCAAGCCGTGTGGGGACTGGGGGTAATTTTTTTTTCTTAATCATTGTGGTGCATTTTCCCCATTTGTTTCCACTGCTGTAATTCCTACTCATAGCAGTGTCTTTGTTTCACGTTTGCTAAATCTCTGTTCTTGACTATTCAGAAAGTGGGAAGACCAAACTTTTCTTTTTTCCTCCCAATTCATAAATCTGATCCTGGTAATTCTCCCCTCAAAAGCCTGCTGTGTGGTTGGTGCCTACAGAATCAAAAGGGATTTCCTTTCCAAAATCCTTTTAAGGATCTGACCCCAACATAGTCTTCCCCATCACGCTCTGTAATCCAGCTTCTGTAGACCCGTGTCGTCTTCCCCACAAGCATCTTTGCATTCTTGCTTCTGTGCCTGCTTTCGGTGTTCCCGTGTCTGGAATTTCCTCTCCCAACCCTGGTCTCTTCTTCCCATCCATGACCCACTTGTTTTCATCCTTCTTTGATCTTTGCTGTTGTCGTTCAGTTGCTCAGTCATGTCCGAGTCTTTGCGACCCCATGGACTGCAGCACGCCGGGCTCCCCTGTCCCTCACCAACTCCCGGAGCTTGCTCAAACTCATCTCCATCAAGTCAGTGATGCCATCCAACCATCTCATCCTCTGTCATCCCCTTCTCCTGCCGTCAATCTTTCCCAGCATCAGAGTCTTTGGTCTCTCTACCTTCAAAACCAGAAAGATGATCTCGTTTCTCTCAACCTCAAAGCCTGAGGCGCAATGTCTACCAATCAGAATTCTGTATCTCACCAAACTTTCCAACAAAAGCCAATGATAGAAATGGGCACATCAGCCAAGTCTGAAAGAGTGTCTCTCTCACAGACCCTCTCGGAATGAAAAGGCATATTCCCAGTTGCACATTCAGGGACCTAGGTTACTGGCTTGATTTCAGCCAAGGTGAAAGTATTTACACCATAGAATCAGCAAATGCTAAAAAATAGGACTTTTCTATTTTCCTGAAGAGCCAACTCATCTGAGTGTGAACCGGTGACCCTGCTACGTGTCTACACGTATGTGTGTAGGTGACTGTGCACTCACATGTGTGCACACGCATATTTGACACACTGTTAACACTGGACCGTTAGGAGTGCACCGTTGGCCAGCAGAGCTTCCTCATGAGGCTGAGGGGAGAGCTTGTGGTTGAGGTGGCTAGGAAGTGTGTCTCTCCTCTCCTCTCCTCTCCAGAGCTGGAATTGTAATACCCATGACCCCACCTCCTTCTTGCTTCTGTGTCCTTGGCAAATGTGGTGACTTCCTGGAATCAGAGCTAATATGCTAATTGAGGATCTGTGTATCTGCAGTCGCTCACAGTTCAATCTCCCAAGTAGAGAATCTTGGCTCAGCTACACAGACATCGGCTACAGAAGCAGAGGCCCCCAGGCTGGTGCCAAGGGCGACCTGTGTTCCCAGGGAGGCGGCCCAGGGACGTGGGGCTGGGGGTGCGGCTGGGTGGAGATGGGAGAGAGACGCCTTGGAGGGGGCTCAGCAATGCTGCCAGGCCTCTGCCAGGCTCGGCCTCAGGTGCCAGCCTCCAGCCAACCTGGGTTAGGTAGAGGTTACCATGCTGGATGCAGGCAGGGAACTCTTGTGGCTCTGGAAAAAGCTGGAGGGACTTTCCTATCTGACAGCAAGAAAAAGATCTTCTAGGTTGAGGGTTGCTCCTGAATCTCTGTGCAGTTGCTCAGTGGCTGTGGCCTGCCTCCTGCCAAGGTTGCTCGCATGAAAGGGCTCAGCTCAAGGCTGGGGGCCATGGGGCTCCCAAAGTCATCACGTGCTTTCCTGGCAGAGTTGAAGATGGCCCATTTAATGACCTCATGCACACCTTGGTTCCTTCAGAGTATGAAGGCGTGTGTCCATTTAGGGGGCAGTCTCTGTTCTTCCCTCAATCCCTTAGCCTTCCAATGTGAGTCACTTTTTATTTTATTCCTTTTAAACTCTTGTTGATTTCTCACTTTATCTATCTTCTGTCCCTGGGCGTCCCTCTTCAGGGCCAGTTTTGCTGGAACAACCACAGGAGGCCTTGTTGGGAGGGGGGTTCCTGTGTGTGGTAGAGGTAGTCTACCCAGCAGACATCACAGAGAGTGCAGAGATAGCTTAGGTTATCAATCAGATCTATCTGTCTGTACCAAGTTGGTTTCACTTCTTAATCATTAACTTTTTAGTAGGATTCTGGCAGTTGCACTATTTTTGAAGAGGCGTGTCTGTTTTAGACCAAAAACAAGCAAAACTGCTCTTAGGGTGAAGCTGCATGGGGGGCCAGAGTCCCAGTGATGCAGAAAGCCTGGTGACGCTCCTCTTCCAGTGGAATTCTGGGGCTGCACACGTATGCTGGGCACGGGTATCAGTATAGATACCTTGTAGGATGTAGCTTTGCCTCAGTTCAGTTCAGTCACTCAACCATGTCCGACTCTTCGCGACCCCATTGACTGCCAAATGTTGGCAGTTCACGGTCAGGCGTTGGAGAAGATTCACACCATGCCCACCGAAAGTTAGAGGGCGAGAAAGGGAAGTATTTAGTCTTCAAAGTCGAATTTAAAGAAAGTTCTGCCTTATCGTTTACCTGACAAAGCCTCCTCTGACCCCTGGGTCCCTGTGGTGTCTCTAGTCCTGTGAACTCTGAAGGTGTCCCATCCGACTCACGGGGGCCACCCTAGTGTGTTGATTGCAAGAAAAGCTGCTAAGCAGAGGCAGAACAACTGCAGCCTCTTAGAGAAGAACAAATCTGGATCCATGGAGGGGAGGATGAAGATACGTATCTGCTCTCTGCTTGCAGCCAGAGGCAGTTGGATGGTGTGGGCCAGTGACACCCAGGCTCGTTCCTGGCGTCGTGGGGCAGAGTTCAGCTTCTTGTAGTTGTGGTGTGGCGTTACTCAGTTCATTTGAGGAAGTGCAACTGAAATGGATAATTTAGTCATGATCCACACAGATAAGAGTGAGCTGTTTATTCCTTATATTAAAACGTGAAGATAAAAAATAAGATCTAAATATGGGAAAAGCTGTTAAAACCATCGAAATGCTTTAGCTTCCACATATGAGAGAAATTTTTACTCTTTAGAAATTTCAGAGGAGTAACAACCTGGCATCATGTGCAGCATAGTAGGTGCTCAGTAAATAATCCATTTTTTCTCCCATAGAGAGAGTAAAGAATAATAAGTGCTTATTGTAAAAAGCCATACACTTAAAAGAAAAATAACCTGAAATCCCACCAGTTAGCATTTGGGGATATATCCTCCCAGACATTTCAAGGCATATAAATGTATGTGTACTTTTACAAAATCAGAACTGTATTGTACAGGATGTTTTAGCAACTGTCTCCATGTCATTAAATTGGATCCTTTTATTTAGCGGCAAAGGAGCATAATATAATATCTGGTGTCAGGAAGAATGTGTCAATTCCTGTAGCTTGTGACTCAACACATCTCACGTGCTTTTTTCTTTTTTTTTTTTAGCAGGTTTCTTCTGCGGAGGTACGCATCGGGCCCATGAGATTGACACAGGATCCTATCCAGGTACACCTCTGTTCCTCTTAGGGGCTCGGTTTGCAGAGCAAGTAGTTATAGGAGCCCCATCTGAGGGGCTTGCCTCATCTACGGCAGATGCCACCCTTGCTCTGAGATGCACACCCAGGCATCCATACTTGGGGTGTGTGTGTGTGTGTGTCTGTGTGTGTGTGTGTATCTGTGTGCAAACACTTGTTTTTATTAATGTCCTCCTTGACATATCAGATTGGTTTCTTGAAGAAAACACTACCCCATTTGGAGTATAATATAATAGGCAAATTGATGGCATGGTGGGTTGTAAGGAACTACAATGCTTCACCAAAAAAAAGTGTCTGTTCTACATGGCGCTCCCGCAGCTGGAAAGAGAAGAAGCCATGAGCGGTAAAGGGCAGGCTTTGCCATGAGCCGCAGCTGGATGGGAACCCTGGATCTGCCCTTTCCAGCTGTGTGACCTTGGATGTATTGCTTCACTTCTCTACCCAGTAAAGAAGTCTGTAAAGTGGAGATGGTGATGCCTCCCTCTTAGGAAATTATGAATTTCCTAAGTTCAATGAAATAACCATCAAGTGCTTGGGACCCTGCCTGGCAGCGGAAGGTGCTCAGGGATGATAACTGTTGTCCCGTGTGTCTTGGGCCAGGCAGCCTGTTGGGCTCTTAGACACCAAGGCTACCATCTACAGGGAGAGAAGGGCCAGCACCTGCGCACTAACTTCCCTCTAACTGACAGCGACTGTGTCCTCCCCACAGCCCCTCCAGCTTCACGGGCGCCCTGTGGGAAACAGGTCTGAGAGGGCTGTGTTAGGTCCTCATCTACGTCTGCATCTTCCTGCTAAGGCCTACGTGGGCCACCTTTCTCCTTGTGAAACTGTCGCTTTTTAGCACCAGTTTGTTCTGCACTTCCGACACGTAAACATGCAGGAAACATGTAAACAAACCAGTTAACATGTAGATGAAAGTGAAAAGCCGACCAGAGAAATGCACTGTTTGATTTATGAGTGATTGGAAAAGAAAACAACTTAGTGTTTCTTGGAAAAGGAAATGCAAATCTGGGGCAGGGGGAGTGAAACAAGAGATTTAAGTTTGGGAAAATTGGATGAAACAAATTTAGGAGCAGAGAGAGAGGGAGTGAGAATTTATTAAAATAAACATAAGCCCCAACTATTTAGATAGAATACAAACAAGTGGAAAATTCCAGTATTCATCCTAGGGGCATGGGACTTTGTAGTCCATTTTTAATAAAGGCAGTGAAAAGGTTCTGATATCAGTATTTATTCCCAAAGTAATATCCAGACTCTTTCTTGGAATTCGTGTGGTTTCAGATCAGTTAATTTAATTTACCTTCATTTTTCACCCTGTGCTGTACTGGCAATGAATGCTCATGATAAGGACATCTCATTCTTTTAAAATACTGTTATTTTTGTTATGTTTGTTAAAATGTAAAGTGTTTCAAATATTCATAAAAGTACACGTGTATCCCCATACCCACTTTTATCAAATATGCAAATTTTATCAAGTATGATAAATTTATTTTATCAAGGATGTCCTATTTGTTTGAGCTCATTTTAGAAACAAGAGATTACAGATACTTTATAAACTCTATTTTTTCCCTTTGCCCTTCTCTCTCTTCCTTAAAAGTAACCACTATTTAGAGATTGATTATGATAGGTATTTGTGTATTTCTTCTGCATATCTATGTATCCATTAACACTTTGTTTTGAATAACTTAAATTTTATTTGAAATTATCGTGCAGTAGTCATCATTTTGAATTTTTTTTTTCATCATTTAGTGTGATACCTAAGAATCTATCACCTAATCTAAGGTAACAAAGATTTACTCCTTTGTTTTCTTCCAAGAGTTTTGTAGTTTTACGAGTTAGCTCTATGATCCATTTTGACTTAATTTTTGTATATGGTGTGAGGTAAGGCTTCATTCTTTTGCATATGGATGTCTGGTTGTGCAGCAGCATTTGTTAAAAAGAATGTTCCTTCCACCATGGAGTTGTCTTGGTACCTTTTCCTAAAATCATATGGCTTTAATTGTGAAGGTTTATTTCTGGATTCTCAAGTCTGTTTCATTGATAATATGTCTGTACACACTGCCTTGATTCCTGTAGCTTTGCAGTGTGAATCCCCTTTCTTATTTTTTAAGATTGTTTTTGCTGAGTCCCTTGCATCCTCATACCATTTTCAAGACCAACTTGTTAATTTGGGGAGAGGAGGACCAGCTGGGATTTTGATAGTGATTGCAATAAATCTGTAGATCAGTTTGGGGACTATTGCTATATTAACCATTTTGTCTTCTAATCCATTAATATGTTTTTCCATTTATTTAGATTTTCTTTAATTTTTTCATCACTGTCATGTAGTTTTTAGTGAATGTGTTTCCTATTTTTGTTACATTTATTCCTGAAATATTTTATTTACTCGGTACTATGGCAAATGGAATTGTTTCCTTACTTTCATTTTGGGTTGCTCATTGTTAATGTATAGAAACAAAATTTATTTTTGTATGTTGATCTTGTACCTTGCAATCTTGCTGAGCTTATTAGCTTTTATATTTTTGTGAAATTTTTTTAAGATTTTCTATATACAAAATCACATCATTACTACTTTCTTCCCAATCTGAATGCCTTTTACTTTATTTGCCTAATGTCCTCTTGAACCTTCAAAACAAGTGTATTTATCTTTATAAAATATATCCAGATCTGTGTTTAGTTTTATAAGATATATCCAGATCTTTTCTTAAAGCTCTACCATTTTGCACTCCTATAAGCAATGTGAGTTCTGATTACTCCAAATCCTTGGTAATATATGTCTCAGTCTTCTAATTTCAGCTCATCTACTAGGTGAGTAGCACTGACTTATGGTAACATAATTTGCATTTCTCCATGACTAATACTGTTGGGCCAATTCTTAATTTGCTGCTTGGCCATTTGAAAAATCTTCTATGAATGTTTAGTTAAGTCTTCGGCTCCTTTTTAGTTGGGTTGAGTTTTTAAAAATTACTGCATTGTGGGAATTCTTTACATATTCTTGTCCAAGTCCTCTGTCAGATTTTGAGAATATTTTCTTCTAAACCATGGCTCTTGTCTTCATTTTCATAAATTTGGATTTTGAACAAAAATATTAGTTTTGATGTAGTCTAATTTCTCACTCCTTTTACGGTTCTGTGTTCTGAGAATCTTTAATCCCAGGTTGAAGATTACTTGTTTTCTTCTGGAAACTTTGTTGTTAAATTTTAATTTAGATCTATAACTCAAGTTCCCTTTTAGGTATGGTGTAGTAAAGAGGTTAAGGCTCCTTCCCTCTCCATACCGGGTGGTGGTGGTGGTTTAGTCGCTAAGTCACGTCCAACTCTTGGGACCTCATGGACTGTAGCCCTGCAGGCTCCTCTGTCCAGGGGGTTCTCCAGGCAAGAATACTGGAGTGAGTAGCCATTTCCTCCTCCAGGGGATCTTCCCAACCCAGGGATCAAACCTGGGTCTCCTGTATTGCAGACAGATTCTTTACCACTGAGCCACCGGGGAAGCCCCATTATTCTAGCTCTCTTTGTGGAAATGACTATTCCTTGCTCCACTGAATTATCACTTGATGCCTTTGTTACTGATTCTTTTGATACTTGTTGCAACTTGTTTGGCAGCCAGTAAGTAATGTAGCCAGTTATTAAATTTTCCACACAAAACTTTTAAGAAGATATATTCCTGTTTCTGGAAGACAGGCTTCTATATCTGTGAAATTAATTCACCTTTATTAATGATGCTATTCAGACCACTTCTATCTTAACTTTTTGTGTTGTGTCAGTTTCTATTGTAATGGATATGTCAGTAGCCTCAATATTTTTTAAAATATTTTCTGATGTTTCGAATCTGCCATGTTAATCTGTATCCAAGTTCTAGATTTGTGTATGTTCTTGGTAACTGATGCTTTTATATATTGTCCCTCTTTAAATTTCTACCTTAATTTATATTTTATTTGTTGGTAATATGGTTGGACCAGCTTTCTTTAGTTAATATTTTCCTGATATATCTTTTTCTATCTTTTCACTATCAGTTTTATTTATAACTTTATGTTAAATATCCCTCCTATACGGAAGACATAGTTTTATTTTTCTAAAACCTATTCTGATAAACTAATAAGTAAGTTTAATCTGGTTATCTTGAGTGTGATTACTGATATAATTAGTCTTCTTTTGTATTTTCTATTTTATTACCCTTTTCCTCTTGTTTCTACTCTTTGTTAAAATGGTTTGCAAAATTACCTTTTTACTTTCTCTGTTTTGGAAGGCTTAAGTTAGGCTCCTACTTTAGTGATTTACCTTAAATTATTTTTAATATGTTTGCTTAGCAGGCAAATTTTGTAACAAAGTCTCAAGTATACTATATTTCTGTCCTCTGAAGTATGATGTAGTCCTTTGCAGTATTTAAATATTCTATAATAGCCTCAGTTGTCTGTAATTTTGGACTTTCATTTGGTATGTTAAAGCATAATAAAACATTTTAAATTTGTGCTCATAAGCTATGAAATATAGTAGCTAAAAAAAATTAATGCCACGAATCCATCAGCCAGCATAAGAGGTGGGATGGTTCCAGTGGTACCATGTACCTGCCTGATTCCTGTCCCCTGAGTTTGGGTCCTGTGACAGCAGCTAAAAGTAGTCAAGAGTCCCTCTCTGAATGAGGGGCGGAATAATTAAGAAAACTCTTTTTTAAAAAATAAGCTCAACTTAGAACCAAGGATGCTTTTACTCCTGGGTCTCATTCAAGCGTAATTTTAGGCACTGATCCAACCAGTTCAAGTCCATACACTCAAGACTCCACAGCAGGTGTTGTCGGGAGGAAAGGAGCCACAGGTTGACCCCTGACCGCCCAGGGACTCTGGCTGGTTTTTTAATTGTCTTTTACATTCTCACTGGAAGGGCAGTGATATCTAATCAAGTGTTCTTGTGCTTCTGATGCTGTCATTGCAACCGTCTTTGAAAGGGCCTAGAATCTTAGTTTTTACATTTTATTTCTTGGAGAAAAAAAATACCTGCTATGTAATTTCACTGCCTTGCTGAAAATGTTAACTGTGTCAGCCGGAGCCCGTAGAACTTGGGAGGAACTTACTTGACTGGCATATTCCAGGATGTGGTTGCTTTGGAGGGTGCGTTTCTGAGGTTACTGGGGGGAATTTGCTCCCATGTGGTGGCCAGGCAGTGTGACGTGGGCTGGTGGAGCACTGTTGGGGTGGAGTGGGCGGATGTGCCTTGCAGAGTTGTAGAGGACAGCTCTCCTGGGTGAGTGCCTGTGACTCACGGCAGGGCATGTTTTCCAGTCTTAGCAAAAAAGAAAAGTAGGGGGAATATTATGAGGCAATAGATTTTTATCAACATGATGCCATCTGGAAACCAAGAGGCCCTTCCTTCGTCAATGCCTGGAGCGTATTCACTTTCCAGTGTGTGGAATTATTTCTTCTTAGACTGCTGCCGCCCCCACCCCTCAGACTGAGCCTTCCAGCTGGCCTTGGAAACAGATCCTGACTGCTGTGACCTGAGCATTCTCCCAGCAAGACAGCAGTTTCCTTTAAAACTTATACTTCCATATTGTGAGGACATGGATTTTATTTTTCCCCCCGGAACCGTTATATATTGGAGACTTTATCTGGCAATCCTTTGGCCTTGTGGGAAGCTGGTCTTGACACATTAAGTGATGGGGTGATGGAAATGTTCAGCTTCAATAACTCCCTGTGGTCAGCGTCTTCTCTCCTGTCTGTCCTGATTGCTGGCACCAGGAGTATCCTCTACCCAGCCAGTTTCATGGAACCACAGAGTTGTTAGGGATTTTAGTTGTTAGGGTCCAGCATTTTAGGGGTAAAAACAGAGCATGTTACTTATGATTATACAAGCTTGAGGCTCAGGTCAACCACAGTTCAGATCTTGTTAGGTGATGACTTGGGTGTGTCTCTTAACCATTCCATACCTCAGTTCCCACATCTGTAAGTGGGGATGATGCCCACCTCCAAAGAAAGATTTGTGAAAGGGTTACTAAATGAGGTAGTCTATTTAAAGTCCTTTCAGTATCATGGCTGGCCCTTAAATTCTCATCAAACTATAGCTACTTGAAAAAGCCCTCACTTTGCATAGTGCCAGTATACACAAATTTCAGAGTTTAGTCAACATCAGATAACCAAAAAGATGTATTAAACAAGGTATATGAGCATCACTTTCCTAGGGATATTTAAGGAAAGCTCCCAAACTGTTTTCTCCAAATGAATCGACCCCACCTGTGATAACATTGGCCACTTGTTCAGTGACCACTTTTACACGTGGTCTACTCTTAGGAGCTCCTTGTTCCCTGGCTTTTGCTTAAAGCCAAACCAAGTGTTCTGAAAATTAGATGTTTAATTGTGGACATTGACAATCCATTTGGAGACATGTAGGCATATCCTTTCTAGAAAGAACACTAATAATGATGAACATGTACACTGTCTTCAAGTTAAGGAAAAAGAGTTTTCTTCTTCATCTTTTTCATGATTATATCGTTTCATTCTCATTTAACTGTCAAAGACAGCTTATTGCTGTCCTCAGAAAGATAGTTTTTCGGACCTTCTTGATAAAACATGTCAAAGGAATGGTTATAATACCTCCAACACAGCCCAGGGACATCAGAAAGATCACTGAAGGAGGAGCTGGGGATTATGGGTCCAGTTCTGCGACTGCTTTGCCCAGGGAAGTTGCTGCCCTCACCATGGATGATGGTGGGTCACCCCCAGAGTCCCTTCCTGTCCTGAAAACTCCTGAGAGTCATATTCCCTGTTCCTGTCATTGCCTCTAAGACATCCCCCAGGTCATCTGTTGTCTGGCTGCTACCCCTCTGCAACCTCTTACACCAGACCCCCGCACTTATTCTCTGGACCCTGCCCTGTGTTATCCATTACTTCATCAATCGGGCTTGGGTTGAAAGATGATTTAAACTTCGCAATTCCAAAAAATGTAGGTAGAAATTGAGGGAGGCCCAGCCTGACATTTTGAGGTTTTCATTGCTACATTTGAAAAGCCATACCCCAGTGGCACAGCAGATAAAAAAATCGGCCTGCAGTGCAGGAGACACAAGAGACGTAGGTTCAGTCCCAGGGTTAGGAAGATCCCCTGGAGGAAGGCATGGCAACCCACTTCAGTGTTCTTGCCTGGAGAATCCCCATGGATAAAGGAGCCTGGCGGGGTACAGTCCATGGGGTCACAAAGAGTCAGACATCACTGAGCGATTGAGGACGCAGCACACACAAGCAACCTTCACTTTGCACAGTTTCAGTATACACAGACTAGGTTTAACTAACGCCTGGTCACAAAGATTGCAGTCACATTGGTGTTTGAACTGTGATAATTGCATCAAGTTGCTACAAACTTTTCTGATAGTTCTTCAGTCCACAAGTCATTACATAAATTACAAACGTGCAGCATGATCAGAGACAGATGTGCAGCCTGGACAGTGCCAATCTCAAGGCTTGTTTCACAGTCTCTGTTAAAGCAAAGTGTGCCCCTTTATTTCTCTGTGATAACCTACGTGACATTACACAAAAGCTGATGATTGAAAGAGGAAGTTAGCCACCCAGAATGAAAGCATAGTAAAGAAATGGAAGGTGATAATGCTAGAAGTGAAACGGCAGGGTAAATGGAGTTAGAGGAGAAAGCTGGCTGGCAGGGCTCACACTGCTGCCAGTGAGATATTCCAGGGTGTAGCCAGGGGAAGTTAGTCTCAGCGCAAGTTTATAGAGCTAAGTGAAGAAAGTGGTTGTGATGAAAAGGATGAAATATCACAGATGAAGTGATGCCAACAGGAAACTGCACATCATTAAAGGAACTCTGGGACATTTCATGACATTGAAAGTACAGAGGATAAAATGTTGGCAGTTTATCCAGACGTAGGAGTTTATAATTCACCAAGGCATAAAGAGGCTCATATAGTTTATACAGCGGGAAGAAGGCGAGCAAACTACTCAGTAAGCTGGAGAAACTTCAGAGTCTCAGTTTCTAGTGTTTCAAAGAAAGTGCACTGGATAGGTGTTAGTTTTACATTTTTCATTTCCCTGGACACTTATAACCAATGGTAAAGTTTTTGTATGTTTTGACAAAATTTCTGAATGTCATAGAACAGTAGTTGTGACCATTTTTCATTCAGTTTGCTTCGCATGGCCGTTTGTATGGTCTGGCGCTACCATGCAGAGTGGGTACTGCCTGTGTATGTGTTCCGATCCTGGACAAAACCCAAGTTGGCCAAGACCTGCTCCAGAGGAAGGCGTTTCCTCGTTGTCCCAGGCTTCACCACAGGGCCGCTTTTAGTCTTCTCTTCTGCTGGGTTTGCAATAGCGCATGAGGTTGGTGTAACAAAACTGCTTCCTTCTCCCCGTTCTGCTGTGTGTGGACTCCTTCCCTGGAGGCCCTGCCCATGCTCTGGCTTTGGTCGCTGGCTAGCTGTGCATCCCTCATGCTTATCTGCTTACCTGAACGTGGCCCCTGCCTGGGCCTGGGGGTGGACACTGGACTCTGGTTGTCTCTGTCAGCTTCTTACTCCCAGTTCTTATATCTTATGCGAGAGATCAACAAAAGTATTCTTCAGAGGAATGTTCCACATACTATTTAGAGCAGGTGAGAGTGAGTTTACTTTTACTCTATAAATAAAAAGCAATATGCTTTTTTTTATTTTCATTTTTTGGCCACACTGTGCAGCGTGTGGGATCTTAGTTCCCTGATCAGGGATTGAACCTGGGCCCTCTGCATTGGAAAGGCAGAGGACCGCCAGGAAGTCCCAAGTTTGGCTATATGCTTTCGTTAGTTATTTTGTAAAAATCATTTTAATCATAAAAATCATTTAATAATCAGCCCTTTAAAAATCACTTTAAGGGATTTGCCTCAATGAATGGTCGGTAAACATTTACACTTTGACATGTTTAACAAGAAACTAAATACTGATACATAAAATGATAAGTTTGAAGAGGGACTATATCACATAAGGTTTTTAGGGGTTGCTGTCTTTGGTTTGGAGTAACAGTTGCCTTTCACAAAATAGTAAATGAATAAGAAATATATTAGTGTATTTTTTTTCCCCAGAATCCAAGGAAGAGTTGAAAGCCATGGTTTAGAAGGGGTGGCAGTGAGCCATTTCTGAGTATTTTGACAGAAGGAATTTGAGGTTCTTCCTTCAATCTCTCTATATTAATGGCCCATGGGTCCTAATTCTCAGCCTCTGTGTCTCTCTGTTCAAATTTCAAATTCCCAAAAACAACATTATTAGCCCAGCTGTGGCCTAGGAGATAGGGGCAGAGAGTATAACTTTGGTTACTTGGGTATGCTGTCTTCCTAGAGAAAATAGAATTTTCCAAATAGGCAGACCTTAACAACAATGTCATGGCTATAGTACTTTAAAATATATATATATATATATTTTTTTTAATTGCCATAGATTTTCACTTTGCTTAGGAATTGAATCATCGAAAAGTACTTTCTGAATTAATCTTTTATAAATGGAAAGATTTTGAATAGCACCTAGAGAGATGTTTCTAGTGAGTACTTTTATAAGTATTCTTGTTTCAGTGTGTAGACTTTAGTTTTTAATCAGGCAGGGTGAAGCCAACAGAGCAGGAGCTACTGTCATTGAAACAGAGTTTATTCCTCACAGTTCCTGGGAGGAGGAGGCAGGCCACACGGGACCACAGAGGGAAGCACAGAGGCCGGCTGGAGGCAGGGAGCATGAGGGCCAAAGCGTGGGCAGGGGCTGTGGTTATGCTCTCTATGCGAAGCGGTGAGGCAGGGATGGCAGGGTAGACAGGTTTGACTGGCTGAATCACTCATGAGACATGTTGGGCAGAAGGACTGTCCCTAGTTGCCTGGTACCTGGCCCTGGAGTGACTTAGGACAGGTGGATAGTGGTCCAGAGGGTTAGCGAGTGGTAGAGGTGGTAGGAGCTGACTCTGGATTGGTTTGCATATGGAAAATGCATTCCTAGGCAAGTCCGTGTCTTTCTCTAGGCATCGGAGAATTGGCTAGCCCTCAGGGGCATCTCTCCAGAGTCAGCAAGGCTCCAGACATCAAAGCACTAGAAATGCAGAAGCTAACCTGGCTGAGTCTATGCACTCCCAATGGGGGTGGGGGGGGGCTCAGGTTTGACCCCTGGTCAGGGAACTAGATCCCACCTGCCAGAGCTAAGAGTTCACATGCCGCCACTTAAGATCCTGAGTGCCGCAACTAAGACCCAACACAGCCAAATAAATAAAAAAAATTAAGGCGTGATTAATACAAGTCCCTACATGTTCAGTTGGTTTGTAAGTTTCCATGTGAAATCCAGCATAACTTCCCGAAGTGGCTACAAGGCATTACACAACGGAGCCCTCTGCTGTGACCTCTGCTTCCTGTCCCTCTCTCTTGCCCTCCCCTCTGGCACACTGGCTTCCTTGCAGTTCTTGAATGCATCAGCCATGCATCCCACTGAAGGGACCATGGGTCTGAACAGACCAGTGGGTCTGTTCCCTCCTTGTGGGATGATTTATCTTTAGTGGTCATTTTGACTTTTCCATTTTCTTTGGGCATCTGCTCATACGTCACTTCCTCAGTGAGGCTTACCCTAAGCACCCTACTTAATACTGCTCCCAGCAGCCTCTACTGTTTCACTTAGCACTTTCAGCATTCCATATTATTTGTTAAATTATGCCTGTTGTTTGAGGTCAAGAGGTCATACTTATTTTGTTAGCATACTCTAAGCAATAAGAAATCATGTCTACACATAGTAGGTGCTCAAGAATATTTGAATAATGACATTATTTTTCCAAAAGTGGAGCACTCCAGTCTTTTAAGGACACATAAGACATCAGAGATTAGTACCTGTATCAGTGGCCAATATGGGAATACAGTTAGGGTCTTACTGCATTAGTCAAATGTTGTTGTTTAGTTACTAAGTCATGTTCGACTCTTTTGCAACCCTGTAGACTATAGACCGTCAGTCTCCTCTGTCCATGAGATTTCCCAGGCAAGAATATTGGAGTGGGTAGCCATTTCCTTCTCTGGGGAATCTTCCTGACCCAGGGGTCAAACTCATGTCTCCTGCATTGCGGGTGGACTCTTTACCACTGAGCCACCAGGGAAGCATTAGTCAAATATTGAGGCATAAATGTATAAAGGAAATATAAAGTGTTGAGATTCTTGCTTAGCAATCATTATTCAGCCAGACAGATGGGACAAGAGGTTCTGTCACCTTCCCTGACGTTTAGCCTTTGCATATTGAATTTCTCATGCTAATACCACAGCTACACCAAGTTAAAGGCTGGTGACTTTTTGTACAAACCAATTTATTCTACCTGATTTTTTTCACTGTAGCTCCATTGTTAATAGTTCCATTTGAAGGCTTTCTTTTCACTATCAAGATCCGGAAGGCTGCGTCCCTCGCTTCCCTTGGAAGAGCTGCCTCCCGCTTCTTTCCAGGGGTAGGTCTGTAGCGAAGGTTCTGGGGGATAGCCTGGCCTGAGGACTGACAGACCCTTGCCCACAGTGAGCTATGAAGAAGAGTAGCTGCCTCATGTGTTACTGGCATGTGATTTCAAGCCATGTGCTAAAAGAAAATATCAAAATCATGCTGAAAAACATGATTTCTCTTCTGGAATCATGGTATTTGAGTAAACAGGAAATGATTCAAGCAGTGTAGAACAACTGACATTTATGATGCATTCAGATGTTAAATGATAAAGGATTATTGGAGAGGCTTAGGTAAAAAGAGTTTTGTTTTTTTCCTTTAATAGATGCATACAGGTGAAATATGTGGGATTTGCTGTAAACTAATACAAGAGTTGGAACGTGGGTAGGGAAAGCATTGAGGTCAATTGGCCAGGAGTTGCTTACTGCTGAAACTGGGTGATGGGTCCATGAGAGTCATCATACTGTTACTTTTGTTATTCTGTATATTGTCATTTTCAGTTAGTGAAGGATTTTTTAAAATGTAGTGGTAATTATTGACCAATTTGTCTTCTTTCTGATTTTAAGTGAAACACATTCACCCTTTCATCATGAAGATTGGTATTGACTATGGGCTTAAAGGACCAGAAACTTCCCTTCTGTTCGTAATTGTTTAAATGAGAACTGAATGGTGAAGAATGTTAAATGCTTATCAGTATCCTGAGAATATTAATATACGTACTTATCAGTATCCTGAGAATATTAATGCTTATCAGTATCCTGAGAATATTAATATACGTACTTCTTATTTGGTCTGTTGCCGTGACATAGTCTTACTCCAGTTGACAGTAAAAGCCCTCTGGCGTTTTACAGAAACCCTGTGCACAGTCATGCGGTCACTCAGGTACCAGGTGCTGCCCGGCAGAGGGTCACAGCAGGAGCAAGTCAGGCAGGTCTTCCCTGCCCCAAACTCAATTCTAGTCGGGAAGAGAGGCTGTAAACAAACAAATGAACAAGCTCAGGTGCTGGTGTAGCCATCTCTGGCATTGTGGCCCCCAGGGGATCTGGGTTCCAGCGCCCAGGGAATGATGAGGACACGTGGGTGGTGGTAAGCACTGCCGTCTTCTTTCCAGGGAGTGGGGCTGCACTTTCCCGTGAAGCAAAAAAGAGCCCTGCTTCTTCACCTTAGCTCCAGTAGCTTCACATTTCATGATTGTTCTTTCCAGATTCAGCAAGTGCTGGGTGTTGCAACTAGATTTTGAGGATGTTTTGAGTTCCCATCCTTTTTGCGTCTGGATAAAGATTTACATGCTAAGTTCGGAGAGGCGGCCTCTAGGTACCTCAGGCAAACCCCAACTGCCCTGACCCCAAATACATGTACGTGTGAACCACAGGCTAACCTATGTGGATGAGCCTGTTACCATTTTACTGATCAGTCCATTTGAAGACAGAGCCACTTAGGAAATCATAAATGGGTAGCAACCAGCAACAGTGGTGGAGCTTGTCTTCTGTGCTCACTCAGGCCTCCCAGCTAGCTTACATGGCACTGTTTTTAGCACATCTGATATTGGAGAAGCTGTAGGCTGGAGATGCTCTGCCTCGTTCAGAGACCCCCAGGAACCAGGGGACCAGCTGGGATTTGAACCCAGGTGGCTTCTCTCCAGAGGCTGCACCCTCAACCAGTACCATCTATGTGTGCTTTCAGTCGTCTCTAAGGATGATGACTCCTGTCAAAATCCTCTTTTCTGTTGTTTCAGGTTTTGCTCATCTTTGCAAAGGAAGATAGTCAGAGTGATGGGTTCTGGTGGGCCTGTGACAGAGCCGGTTATAGCTGCAATATTGCTCGGACTCCAGAGTCAGCCCTGGAATGCTTTCTAGATAAACATCATGAGATTATTGTAATCGATCACAGACAGACTCGAAACTTCGATGCAGAAGCAGTATGCAGGTACCATACTTATGTTAATATATTAGCAAATGTCTACCTAACAGCTTAAAATGAAATTCATGTATATATGTCTTTAGTTCCAGCCCAAATGTCTCTAAAGTATGTGTTGATGTTTCTAAGCAGTATATATAGATCTCTACAATGAATGCTATAGCTCCTCCTATGGCCTTTTCTATTTTCCCACATTTGCGTTCCAAAGAATTTAGAGGTGTGAGCTGGGCTCCTCTGAAAACTTTAGGGCATTTTTTCCCCTTGAGTGTTGTTCATGTTGCACTAAAAAAAAAAAAATGAGGTTCACACAGTTCTTATTACACAGATATGGTTTGGATTTAAACCAGATATTTTAATCCTAATTATTCTGTCCCAAAATGAACATCAGAAATGTGTGAAATAGACCATTTCTGCCTGCCTGACAACAGATGGGTGGATTTTGCAGCAGTCGGGGAGGAAAGGCAGCCACTTTTCAGCAGCAGAAGAATCTCCCAAGGATCCAAAGCCCCTGCTTGTTTACAGAAATGCTTGCACTCTGGGGAGGAAACGCTTGACTGTTCATAAATAAATACAGTCATCAGAGTTAGCTCTGGATGAACCCGTCCATTTGGCACAAGTGGAATGCTTTGAAGCTCAGTGGGAAGAGGTCACTAATTAAATGCTAGACCAGGACAGACTCTAGTTACAGACAGAATGGGAATTGTCTTGAATATTAGCAAGTGAAATGAAAGGCAAGGAAATGGCTTCTTAGACCTGTTGGTACCCTGACAAGAAATGAGTGCATTTAAGAGAAGTTTCTCCTCATAGGCATCACCTTGCTATTCTTTGACCATTTTCAGTTTCCCAAAGAAGAAACTTTCTTAAGGAACCTGTTTTAAAATGTCTTACAGGTCTCAAATAATCCTATCTTCCTGCATAGAAACATTTGCCTGTTTAACTCTATAATAAAGTATATCACAAAATATTTGGGTATTTTTAGTATTAAGGGAAGAAAGAGTTGTTCAGCCATGTCCAACTCTTTGTGACCCCATGGACTTTAGCTTGGCAGGCTCCTCAGTCCATGGAATTCTCCAGGCAAGAATACTGGAGTGGGTTGCCATTCTCTTCTGCAGGGAATCTTCCTGATTCAGGGATCAAACTCGGGTTTCCTGCATTGCAGGCAGACTCTCTACTGTCTGAATTACCAGGGAAGCCACCAGGGAAGTATTAAGAAATAGATATGTACATGTGTGGATATATATGTATGTTGTGTCTGTAAAATGATTGTCAGGCTAGAACTTGATCTCCACTTATGGTTACACGATTTTTTAGTAGAAATAGCACAATCCTTTGTACATATATAGAATGATATAAGTCAGTCTTCAGCTATAAAAAGAAGAAATGAATAGGAAGAATTCTTTTAATTCAGGCAAAGGCCCAATTTAGTAGATAAACTTTATAATCTTCCTTGAATATACAGGAAGGTGGTTTTGTTTCCTGTTGAGGGAACTTTTTGTCTTAGCTGCACAGAAAAACACTGAAGCATCTGTGCAGTTCGAAAGCCAGGTTACGTCTCTGCTGGTGCGTTTCCAGTTACTGCTCATGTTGATGGAGAGATTCCTGAACGCTGGATTGTGAGCACGTCCTCCCTAAAATGAGAGAAGATGCGTTCCCAGCAGATGTGCGTTATTCATTGTCATCAGCGGTCCAGGACCCCTGGCTTTTGAGCTGGACTGGACCTTAGTGTGCTTCTTTGGACCTCGGCCTCACCAGTCCCCGGATCCCCTTTAGTCCTCTCAAGCAGAAAGAGGTCCAGATCCCTTTGGCCACACCTGTTCCTTCTTTGGAGGAATGAGAGAGAAGAGATCAGTGGCAGGAAGGGACTCAAAACACAGAAACCAGTCTCAAAAGAAGCTGAGTGAGCGTGAGCTCCAGCTCAGTTATAACATGTTTCCTCTTGCCTAAGCCCCACCCCTTAGAATGCAGCCCAACAGACACCCAGACACCTTGAGGGGGTGGAAGAGGCTGAAGGAAAGTGAGGAGTGCGCAGCAGCTCCCTGGAGATGAGCGTACACCTCTGAGATGCTGTCCATTTTTTTCATTAGGTGCTTCTGGTATTTCTGCTGAGAATTCAGTAGGAGACTCCTAAGTAGGAGATAAGCGTAGTTTCACATGACCAATCCGTGTTAGGGACAGGGGCTTCCCAGGTGGCGCTAGTGGTAAAGAACCTGCCTGCCAGTGCAGGAGATGGAAGAGATGTGGTTTTGATCCCTGTGTCGAGAAGATCCCTGGAGGAGGGCATAGCAACCCACTCCAGTATTCTTGCTAGGAGAATTCCATGGACAGAGGAGCCTAGAGGGCTACAGTCCATGTGGCCGCAACGTTGGACACAACTGAAGCAGCATAGCACGCACGCACAGGAAGTAATCTGCTGTCCACAGTGAGTTCAGGCCTCTCTTCAAAGGAGTTCATTCAAATACCATTTATCCACAAGGGGACCTGTACTTCCCAGAAAGACAGCAGCTGGCCATTGTCTTGAGCCTTCTCCTCACATGGAGTGAGGTCTCAAGGAACAGACCATGGGAAGGTACATTTTTAGAGGAAGGTGAGGACATTTAGTCACAAGGGTAAAGCGGTATGAGCTGGCTGTCCCTGGGGGAGCATTGGTGCAAACACATTAAAATGGAGAGGAGCAGAAATGCCAGGAGCTAGAAAGAAACAACTATAAGCGGCTTCACTGATTCCTCAGGAGCAGCCTTGAGCTTTCACTTCTCAGAGCGGATGGTTCCCTTGTGAGGGATCTCGAAATAAGGAGAGGCCAGACCATGGGGATGGATCAAAACAGACATGCTTATTTGTATGAAGGTTCCAGTATCTGGCCCTTTCTTAAGAATTCATCAGACTCATGACCCCTGACCAGGGGTCTAAACCAGAATCTACACTGTAGCATAGCACAGCTTCCAGGAAGATTCTTGGACTTCAGAATTCTTCTGTATTTTAACCCTGTTAAGTTCCTAGGGAATAAACAAATGATAGACAGGTGGTCATGGTACGACAAGACATCATTATAGTGACAGGTACTGCATCGATCGTTTCTCAGCCCCAGTTGATGACTCAGCTGCTTAAAGTATTTGAACAAAAATAACAGTACAACCAAAAAATTGGAGTGGTTCTTTATACAATGATTAAAAGACCTTCACCTGCACCTGTGTATCCAGCTGCCAGCAATCCTTCTTTTAAGATCAACTTTCTATCTATTATTTCTATCAACTATCTATTATTTTAAAAGAAAAACAGGTCCAACTTAATTAGCTCCCCAAGCACAAACTGATAACTAGAGAATTGTTGGACTGCCAGTTTTCTTGCAGAGTGGAATTTCAATCAGAAAACATGAAATTTAAGTGGAATTTGCCAGTTTTTGAAGTGGAACATTGGCAGATCTGATCTACTGGAGAATTGCCCGGGAATTTCTTTTAGATGTGTGTGGGGGGTGTTTTTTTTTTTGTTTGTTCTTTGGGTTTTTTTTTTTTTTTAGTAAAACAAAGATTGTCCTGATCCATAAGAGCATCTTCCTTTGCTGTCTTCCACGTGTTTTCAGACTCCTTCTTTGGAGGGACGTTTGATTTTCTTCCGTTTTCCCTGTGAAGAAGTCCCACAGTCAGGCACCGGAACGAGGCCACATCGCCGGGTCTGACATGGCGCTTTCTCATTGCAGGTCAATCCGAGCCACGAACCCCTCGGAGCACGCAGTGATCCTCGCCGTGGTCTCACAAACGTAAGCTCACCCCCAGCCCCCCTGCTGGGAGCACCGCTGTTGCTCCTGAAACCTTCTCTGACATAACACGTTCTCGGAGCTAGCGAAGCTGGGGGGAGGTCTTTGGCCTGACACCAGCAACCTTCGATCTCACTTGCAATTTCCCTTTTTTTGCAAGTTTCTAGAAGTATGTAGGCCTTTCTCTTTATCCTCTCTGATTTCTGTTAGCACCTCAAAAAAAGAATGGTTACTCACTGTATGCTAGAAATGGGTGGAAAATCTCAGGAGGAGGAGGTCTGAAGAGAATGTTGTTCCAGCTTACCTTTTTTCTTTTCAGAAAAGAGATAGGGAAACGCTTGTTTTTCCACTTAGGAAAAAATAAATTATACCATGAGAACTGGCACCAAAGCCCCTGCCAGAAAAGGAATGTGCAGGCTCTATTAGGACTGTTATGTGGCTAGAAGCAGGACGAAAGGATGAATGCCAGTGCTGGAAGGGAAAAGGGTGCTTGAGCTGTAGGTCGGAGACTGTGGAATGAGAAACCCCTGTGCTGCGTGGAGGACATGGCCCACACTTGGAATGAGAGGCCAGGAAGGAGAAAAGCTGCGTGTACAGCTAGCATGATGAGAGCCTTTGCCGGTACCAAAATGTGTCCTAGCCACTAATGGCCATCACTAGCTTTGGAGAGCATAAGGCCTTAATCTGAGCCCGGGACTGACTGGACTTGGCCCTGTTCTGAGAGTTGGGACAGATTTTGCCCTGGAGGAGCTCACAGGCCAGCAGCTCAGAGTATCAGTCTCCCTCAGACAGGCCCCACCCAGGGGGAGATTGAAAATATCCATTCCAAGGCCATATTGGGACAGTAAGAAATCCTGGCCTCCAAGTCTTGCCCTAAACAAAGACTCCTCCTGACCTGTGACGCCTTGAGTGTCTTGTTAGGAGCTGTGTCTCTTCACTTTGACACCTACCACAGGGTCTGAGCCAAGGAACGTAAAGAAACTGTCCCACTGGCCTCAGCATCTTGCCATCCTAGTGGTGACAGGATCTCAAGGGAAAGAGTGAGGGGACTAGCCTTCTTCAGCCTCCTTGCTTATATTTTATCTTCTGGGGACTGGGAACTCTTAACAGGGTCTTAGAGCCTTGACATGGGTACCAGACCACACAGCATTTGCCCAAGCCTGGCTGGCTGATTCCATGGGCCCAAAAACAAAACATTCATCTTTTTTCCTGCTCATATAGCAAAAATGTGTACTTGTCCTTGACAAGTAGTGGTTTGTTGTGTCTCGTTATGAGTTTTCACTTTTTTCCCTGTTTTTAAAAATATTTCATTTATAGAGGAAGTTAATGATGCTTCCCAGGTGGCGGGTAGTGGTAAAGAACCCACCTGCCAGTGCAGGAGACATAAGAAACGTGGGTTCGGTCCCTGGGTCAGGAAGAGTCCCCTGGAGGAGGAAATGGCAACCGACTCCAGTATTCTTGGCTGGGAAATCCCATGGACAGAGGAGCCTGGCAGGTTCTAGTCCATGGGGTCACAAAGGGTCGAACATGACTGAAGGAACTCGGCACACACGGTGATAAAATCAATGCTGCTTGTGCCAGCCGGCTTATGAAGTATGACACGATTCATACCTCTGGAGCCCATTTGGTGCCCCTACTTATTGATTGACCAGACAGGGTAGAACCTTGAGCTCCTGAAGAGGGAGGCAGAAGAGCTTTTCCCTGTCAGGTGGGATTCAGCCACAGGTGACGAGGCAGACATGCCCTGGGATTTCTGGGCAGGCAGAGCTGTCTGCTTCTCTGGCCAATCCCTAGCGTCCCGTTTTTCACCCCCATTTCTATGGCGCATGCTCCATGTTACTTGCAGGCTGTCTTGGGGGTACCCTCTCTTATAAAGATGGCAGCAGAGCTTCAGGACGACTTCACGATCAGCTGACCCCATCCCCACCTTGTACTTAAACTGCAGCTCTGAGACCTGGAGGCAGGCTCGATGCAGGAAGCCGCCCCTTGAAATGAGAGCCAGTGAGTTTTGTCTCCTTCCCTCTGACTTGGCTCTCCTCTCCTGTTGGCTCTGGGGCGCTGCAGCCTCTGATGCCAGTTGTCCTCCTGAGAGTTGGACCCAGCTAGGTCTAGGGTGGGGGCGTCATGCTTCCGGAATGTCTGGGGGTGTCAAAGGGCACAGTGCTCTACGGGGCAAGTGTTGCACATTATGTCGTCCCTCGATGCGCTGCTCCTGTACACTTGCTCCAACTCTGAGGGAGCCTCTTGTGCGTACCTGTGCTACAGTTCTCACCCACACTGTTGGAGTTCCCGCTACCGTCTCTGCTCTTTTTGCATCCAAAGGCAGATGTGGGAGTCTCGCTTCCTGCAAGACAGGTGCTGCTGCAGGCGTGTGCTGGCCAGGAAGCCACTCTTGGAGCCAGCTCCCTGCTTCCTCCACATTGTCTCTGCATTTCAGTGTGAGGAGCCCTGGTTGTATCTGTTGAGTGATCACGTTTTCTGCTCTGTGGCAGATCCGGCAACTATGAAGAGGCCTCTGTGCTCCCCCTTCTGCACGCGGGCTTCAACCGGGTACGTAAAGGATGACCTGGCACCTCCCGCAGGTGTGGCTGTGCGTCTTGTCGCAGACATTCGGCCCCAGGACTGGGAGGGAAAACTGTTCTCATGGGGGGTGACAAGTGTCTGATGGCCAGGCTTTTTCCCTTTTTCTCTCATAACTTCATTTATCTTAGCAACGGATATGTAATAGCTAAAAATCTGTCTTATGATATCAGGTTAAAATTCCATAGTCCCAAAGTAACCCCACTTAAACCAGTTAGCATATGAGTATGGGATTATCAGTAGTCCCTAGATCAGTGCACAGGGTTCCGTGGTCTTCAGGGCCCAGCCAGAGCTTACACCTCAGACACAGGCCCTTGATTCCAACAGCATCTGAGAAACTCCTGGTTGAAACCATACTTGTCAGCAAAGAAGAATTCTGAGTGATGGCTCCGTGAGTAACCCTGATACTCAGTTTGAAGATGAAGACTGCTTACTCAAGGAAACTTAACAAGCTCAAGGAAACTTAACAAGCTCCAGAGGCTTACTAGTAGCTCAGGGTAGGGGCAGTCTGAAGGCTTGATTGGAGGTGAGGCCTTGTGCATACAAATGGAAGGCCACATGATGGAATCAGTCTGAGAGAGAAGAAAAAGGGGTGGAGAAAGAGCATCAAAATATGGCTGCTTAAAGGGAATATATCTCATAAGATTAAGGTATTACAGATCCTTACAGAGAAATTGTGGAGGACCTCACTTTATACACAACTTGATTTTTTTTTTTTTTTAATAACAAGCATCTATTTCTTCTATTAGAAAATAAAAGATTACCCTTTGGAAAAAAAAAATAGAGTAGAGATCCACAGCTGACTTAGGCAGCTTGTGAGCTGCTGCTTTAAACCAAAAACAACAGCAAAGAAAAATTCTGTGACAACTACATGAATAACACTGATGCTCAACTAGAAGATTAAGATTGATTAAGGAGACTCACCACCAAACTAGGTAACTAGGTTTACCTGGCTTCTTGGAGTCCCGTGATCGGGGTAATCTGAATCTGAGTGGGATGCATCCTTTTCCTGCAAAAATAGGAGACTGCCAGAGCCTTGTGAATTATGAGAGGTCCTGTGGGTAGCAACTGGTGTTTCACCCTCCTAGGTTCAAAAAAAAGAATCCCTCCTTCGTTGTCAATCCCAGAGAAGCAGAAATTGCCCATGGGATGCCATTCTTTTGGGCTTCAGTGTGCTTCCGTGGGGGAGTAAGAGTGCTGTGTAAAACATCGAAGGGGGTGCCACGGTTCCCACGTGACAGGGTTGAGCGGTTCTGGTCAGCCCCATCTCTCACCCCTGACACCTGCCTCCTGTCCGTCATCACACCTTCAAAGGCTGGCACTCACTTCTGGACGCTCTTCTTGTGTGCCGCTCTATCTTAATGAGACGGTGCTTCTGAGCTTCCAAATGGAGAGTTGCACAAGGAAAGTCATCTAAGAAGTCATGTTGTGGGAACACCTTTACTTACTCATTTTCTGAGAAATGACGGGTGTTCATAAATCTGCTGTGGAACGTTGACCACCTCTGCACCCCAGCCCACCTCTGCCCTTCACATCTGAGGCAGGCCGTCTCAGAATATGAGTGTGGAGGTCCTCTCCATTGCCCAGGAGCAGGTTGGGGAAGGCGCGACACACCATGGGTACAGCAATGAGCCCCGATTGCCGTGTGTGCTGTTGAGGGTCCCTTTGAATTCAGCTTTTTTTTTTTAGGTTTATTTATTTATTATTATTATTATTTTTTTTTAGTTTACAATATGGTATTCATTTTGCCATACATCAACATGAATCCGCCATGGGTGTACACGTTTTTCCAATCCTGAACCCCCTTCCATTCAGCTTTTAGTTCACTGATCCCGCTTCCAACCAGCTGGTGTGGAGACTGATGGTGTTTGGAGTGGTGCGTCTTGCCTGGAGGGCTGAGATTGCCCGTCTACTCAGAAAAGCTCAGGAGAAACATCTGTCCGCTTTGGGTGCAAATGCTACTGAGTAAATTTAAGAGGGATGATACAGTTGTTCCTTTTTTATTCTTTTCGTAACCTGTCTGTGCTGCTCTGGAAGGTTTCACTTCTCTATCTGGATATAGTACTACTTTCTGCAGGCAGCCATGGTGAATGAAGCCCTTTGTGAAAGCATGAAAGACAGTAACCTTCGGGGCCACCTGGTATTCTTTAGTCCTGGGCCTGATCAAGGCCATTTGCCAGCCAGGTCAGGGTGCCCCCAAATAGTTGAGGCTCTTTCCCAGAGAAGCACACCACACCTTCCAGGTTTTCCATCCCGAGTTTTCATGGCACAGAATCGGCTGAGGCTGCTCTCCAGGTGGCCGGTCTCCTTTTTTGGGGCAAAATCTTGTCTCTGGCAACTTTCTACCCAAGCACCCTTCCAAATATGCCAGCTATTCTTCTTGCCTTCCGTGAAGTTGTTTCCCACCTCTGAGTTATCTTGCTTATGTTAAATCATCTGCTGAAACTCAGCTCTGTGTTACTAGCTAGTTGGCTTCCTTCAGTCGATGGGTCTTGAATGGGGATCCAGGAACACATTGCACCATCAGGTATCCTGCAGCAGCTCTGCCCGAAGCCTCGGTAGCTCTGTGTGAGCGAGTTGCCAGCTGCGTGGCGCTTGGTCTACTCTGAGCCTTTTAGAAAGAGCGTCTCAGCAGAGGGCCATTGCAGCTGGTGTTTGTATCAACCTTTGTGTACCACTTTTTCTACTTGGAATGACGTTGACATGACATCATTCCAAGTGGAATCATTCCAAGGGACATCATTACGAGTTCATTCAGCAGGTGTTCAGGGAGCACGGGCTCTGTGTGAGGCAGTGGGCTTGGCGTGTCAAGGATACAGTGATCAGACAGTTCCTCCCTGCAGAGGTGTCTTATGGAGGAAGAAGTGGGGAACTAAGACTTACTATTTGTCAGACTCCATTCTAGGTGATTGACCTGATCCTCATCTACAGATGAGAGGTTTGGTATTTTCTCTGTTTTTGTGGAAGAGGAAACAGACTCAAAATGACTAGCTTGCAGAGCTCATACTCAGAACAAGTCAAGATGCAAATCTATGGTGTGTAACTGCCAACTCCTTGCCTGGTCTATCAGAGTCATATTTCCCAAACTGTTTCAAGGAATGCTAGTGGCCCAAAGCTCTTACGAGGTGTCCATGACAAAAGGCTGCTGTGGTCAAGTAAGTGTGAAAAATCAGTGAAGACTCTGCTGCTCCTCCTCCTGTCCTGAGAACGTACAGTGTCTGTTGGCAGTATCACACCCGAGAGTGTAGAAAAATCCCGTGCTAAAGACATATGCCTACATTTCTGGAAGCAGGGCCCAGGAATCTGCATTTTAACCAAACACCCACGGTATTCTTAGCGTGTTGAAGTTTGAGGAGCACTGTTCTTGGTTCACTCAGTTTATTTCAGATTTTTGCATTAACTAACTATAGTCTTAAAATTCCCCAAAGATTTTCCTACTGCCTTTAGTCTATAAAACACTCACTGAGTGTCACTTACATGCAAACAAAGCACTCCAGTGTTTAGAAACTGTCACCCACCGGAAGGCTGACCTTTACCACACTGAAAGTTCTAAGGAGACCGAAAGGAAAATAAGAATCATAAAAAATTACTACTTGGCTATGAAAGTGAAAATATAACATCATTTTATATTTTATATGTATAAGCATATGTATATGATTATACATATATATCCATATACACGGAGATATGATTAAAGTCTAAGATAAATAAACCAAAATTAATGATATCTCCAGCCTTATGATATAACCAGTGATTTGGAGATTTTTCTACATTTTATACACTTTAAAATTAATGTTATTAAAAAGAAATGTAACTTTATCTCATCCTTTTCAAGAACTCATTTTATGATGATCTTTTTTTGTGCCGTATGAAGCGTCATCTGACACTCCTCAGAGCTTGGATACAGACTGACACGTAATCTCCAGCTGCCCAGAAGCTCAACCAAAACTTCACCATGTTTGACTTTGCTTTGCAAGTAGAAAGTGTTTCCCTCCGTGTGTCTTCATGGTTCCCCTTCTGTTCTTAGCCCTTCCCAGCTTCTTCCTGGGATAGTGGGACCAGAGGCACAGGGAGAGTCGGGGGGCTTTGCCGGTTGTGTGTGCACACGCGCATGTGTGTGAAAGAGACAGACACGGGAGAGGGAGCAGTTGTGAGGCCCTCAAATGAGGAAGGAAGCAAAGACCTTCCCTTCAGTCCAGGAGACATCACTCCCAATGCACACGGTGAAGGCGTCCAGGCTCAGGTTTCAGAAGACTTCCCTTCGTGCAGCAGCAGCCCAGATGCTTCAGTAATTAGCTAAGGCTGAGGAGGTGTTCTAACCCTTGCATGTTTATTTTCCTGTGAATGTTCATAATGAACTTTTCCCCACCTTTGTCATAGTTAACTGTACAATATTATCTGCTTTCTTGTATACATTTAAACAGGCATTTCAAACACCCTGACAGCTGTTTTATTTCATCTCACCTTACTTACTAGTTGTCTTATATAGCAAAGTTACCTGAGGTTGGAAAAACAAGCCTTTTTTTAACTATTTAAGAAGTAATTGTATTTGTCTTATGTATTATCTTTGCTTTTTCCCCCAGAGATTTATGGAGAACAGCAGCATAATCGCTTGCTACAATGAACTGATTCAAATAGAACATGGGGAAGTTCTCTCACAGTTCAAATTAAGGTATGTAGCAAAATAGGATGAACATGAGGTTCACCGTTCTGTGGCCAAGCTTGTCTATCCTCAGGCTTGAGGGTCACAGTAGAACCCCAGAGATTCTGAAGCTATTGAACAAGTGATGGTAGCTGCTAAAAGAGAGAGTCTAAACTGGGAGCCCTTTGGTATAATGAAATAAATTGGAAGCGTTTCTTCTTTTGACAGTATTTTCCACTATTTACAGCAGTTTTAAAATTATACCCTAGGAAAAGTACTGTTTAACTTCTGTACAATTATATGGAGATTAAGAATAGCCTTTGAGGATTAGTACTTAGTACTTGCAACATTTATGAATTCTTACTTGAATTGGTATAGATGCACCCAGGGGTATCTTTTATGCTAACTACAGTAATTGTTACCTATTTGTGATAGCACTTGCCTGAGGCCTGCTTGTGGCCTCAGTATGCATGAGGTATCTCCAAGAGCGTTTTGAGTCTCTGTGTGCATATCTGGTGCTCGTAGCTTCTCTGGTGCTCACTTCTGAGATAAATGGATTCTCTCGCTGTCTGGGTGGCAGGATGCTCTGCTTCTGGGGCTTCTTGAAACAGCTGAGTTCTAGCTCATGCCTGCTTTTGCTCAGGCTCTGCTCTGGCACACTCTCAGGACCCTGATTTCTTCAACCTGTCCCTATGAGCAGAGACAGCAGGGGAAAGAAGAGGCTCAGGGCAGCTTGCAGCCCCTGGGAGGCCAGTCTCAAGGGGCTGCAGGCTACAGGATGCCAGAAGGGCCCTGGCTCCTCTCTCCGGCAGACTGAGGGGTCACCTGGCTTTCAGTGTGTGCGTGCATGCTAAGTTGCTTCAGTCATGTCCAACTCTGTGTAGCCATATGGACTGTAGCCTGCCAGGCTTTCAGACTCAGCGAAAAATAAATAAGATAGCATCTCTTTGAAATGGCTCTATTTCTTACCTTGATTACTGAATTTGCTTTCAAAGAGAACAAAACCCTTTCTAAACAACTTTTCTGGGCCATCCTCTGTCCCTTGAAAGAAAAATGGATGGGCATGAACCCCCAGAGACGGGCTCTTCTGTGGTTCACCCTGCTCAGGGAAGTCAACTATTTGGCGGCTAGAGAGCGCTAAGAAGTGTGGGGGTAAACAGTCCCTTTTGCAGTCTTAAACAATTGAGAATCTCAAAGCAGTGGGAGTTCTTTGATAAGGAAGAAAAATCCCTTGGTTTCTTTGTATCCATATATTTATTAGCAGCTGGGAACTTCATAGAATTTCTTAGGGAAACCACATTGCCTTTACTACAGCAATTTATGATTTTTAATTGTACTTTAATTGTTTTTATTCCTGGGGGTCTCTTCTGTTTTTATGGAGAGTGAAAAAGACTTTGTATTTTTATTTTAGATGTTTTCACAATAAATAGGATTAGGAAAAGAGAGATTTCATTGTGGTTTAATTCTTCAACAGTTATATGATCTACCACAAAAGTGAACTGCAGACGCCTTACTGCTTTTATCGGTAATTCCCTCATTTTATTTTAAATGACTGCCTGAGTTTTCCTAGGCAGCAGGAAGTATGACGGCACAGGTCAGAGGTCAGAAGGTACCTTGTCAAGGGGGAGTGGGGCGAAGGCAAGTCTGGCAATTTGAAATAAACATCCGCAGGCAGCACTGGAGCTAAAAAGGAAAGGGCTTTAGGTTATCGTGCTGATGAAATCTGCTCAGAGCCAGGGGACTGAGAACTTCTCAAGGACTCAGAGATTCAGAACTCGGCAAGGTTCTAAGCACCTAACACTGTGCAAGTCCCATAACTTCTCACCCATCAGTGGCTTGAGCTGGTTGGCAGAGTTGGGTTCATTGTAAAGGTCGTAGTGAAATGCCTTGGGTTCTTAGTCCAAATCTGCGTCATGCTGGTGAACGGACCTGGCCCAGCAGCTGCAGTCCCAGGAAGGTGGGTTTACTCAGAACCCTAACCCCCTCATCTTCTGCACCAGCTTCAGCTTGGCTGATAGGAAGCCTCCCTTCCCAGCCAGAAGCAACCTGCTTGGGAGGAGCCCCCTGCAGGGGGGAAGGGAGGCAAATTCTCTGCAAGAGAAGACAGGGGCGGAAGGACTAAGTGGTCAGGTCCTTCTGATGCTGTTTGGCTGGTTGTACCTCAACTATCTTCAGCTCCCTTCTTGTTTTTTGGAGAAGTAGTGGTGGGGTGTGTGGTTTGATTCTCTCTAGGCCTAGTGGATGGGAGAGACAGTGCCCTTTCATGGTCTCTCCAGCTCCTTAGGGTACTTCAGGACATCTAAACCATCTACCTGCACCCCAGGGGCTGACAGGCAACTCTGTGACTTGCTGTTGATAGGGGAAATGAGGCCCTGTGTTATACAATGCCAGAATAATTTTAGTCTAATTATATAATACTTTCCCCTGCAATTCCACCCCCAGCTGCAGCTAAATATGTGACATTACTAGCATTCAGCAAGGACATGCTGTACTGCATGGATAATACTGGGTGTTGAAGGCAAACACTTCTGTCCAGTCTTCGTGGATGGTGACCATATTTACTTAACCAAGAAAAAAGATCATGTAATCAAACGTAAGCTACCTAATCTAGAAATTCCATTATATGAGAATAACTTTCAAAGATAGAACAGAATCATACTTCTGTGTACATGTGGCAGATCGCTTTATTGAACAGAAGAATTCATGAAAGGGGAAATGGCTAGGGAGACAAGGAAGAACTGATGACCGTTTATCACTTACGTTCTTGTGCTTCTTTATCATGAAAAGAACTATGTTAACCAAAATATCAGTTTGGGAGTTTAAGCTGATAAATCGCTTCAGTCATGCCCGACCCTATGGACTGTGAGTTTACATGAATGAAGGATGAGCTATTGTTTCATCATTAGGCAATCTGATACCCATTATCTAAGGCTCACACCTGGATCAGTTTATTTTACTCCAAGTCTTAAGACAATAGCAGTCCTCCATTTTAGAAAGAATCAATTCCTGATGCGCAAACCTTGGTATTCTGTAGAACACTACACCTCTCATTACCAACGGATGTTTTTAGAGCACTTTATCCTCACGTGGGCTCTGCGTGACAGTCGTGTGTTACAGGAGTGGAAACCGAGCTGTGATGGCTTAAGGTAACCAGCCTGTGCTGCATTGCTGCCCAGGAGCGGTGCTGGCTGGTAACACGGCCATCACTCCCTCCCTGCCACTTCCACACTCCTGCTGGGATGTGAGTTTGTCTCCAGAACCTTCACGCTTCACGCCACCACCTTGCGCAATCCATCGTACCCTGGTTCTACAGCCTCGGTGTGTGTGTCTCAGAGGGGTGTGCATGTTTCGTTGGAGTAGATTCTAGAGTCCCTTTGTTAGGAACACAAGAGATCGTGTAACCCAACCACCCCAGCACAGCTGACGGAGGAAACACTGAGAGCCAGAGAGACTCTTGGCACGGTTGCAGGTGCCTGATATGTAGGTGCTAGTGATGGAGCAGAGTGCAGGCACCCTGGGTTAAGTCAGACGCACTCTGCACACCATTGTAGCACCGTGTTCCCTGTAGACTTTCCACCTGTTGTGTTGTTTCAGTAGCTCAGTCGTGTCAGACTCTTTGTGACCCCATGGACTGCAGCACGCCAGGCTTCCCTCTCCTTCACCATCTCCCAGAGTTTGCTCAAACCATGTCCATTGAATCGGTGATGCCACCCAACCATCTCATCCTCTGTTGTCCCCTTCTCCTCCTGCCCTCACTCTTTCCCAGCATCAGGGTCTTTTCCCATGAGTCAGCTCTTTGCATCAGGTGGCCGAAGAGCTTCAGCATCAGTCCTTTCAATGAACATTCAGGGTTGATTTCCTTTAGGACTGACTTGTTTGATCTCCTTGCAGTCCAAGGAACTCTCAAGAGTCTCCTCCAACATCACAGTTTGAAAGCATCAGTTCTTTATTTTTTTTTTAATTTTACTTTTACTTTATTTTACTTTACAATACTGTATTGGTTTTGCCATACATTGACATGAATCCACCACGGGTGTATACAAGCTCCTAATCCTGAATCCCCCTCCCACCTCCCACCCCATATCATCTCTCTGGATCATCCCCATGAGTTCTTTAGCACTCAGCCTTCTTTATGTTCCATCCATAGTCTCACATCCATACACGACTACTGGAATAATCATAGCTTTGATATACGGGCCTTTGCAGGCAAAGTAATGCCTCTGCTTTTTAATACACTGTCTAGGTTTATCATAGCTTTGTGATATTTACCTGCTTCACGTGGATCTTCATGGACAACTAAGATAATGAAGGGGAAATGGTTACATTACCAGCACTTCTTGGCTTTTCACAACAATATTCTGTTTCTCTGGAGCTTTTTCTAATTTTTCAACTTCTCAACCTGAAGACTACAAAACCACATTCGCATTGCTGTGTTATATGGCTCATAAAAACAGAAAAATTAAGCTAAATTTCTTCTATGTGAAGAATATTAATAATTAATGGAGGAAATTTAATTCTCAAACTCTAGGAACATGATTCAAAGTAATTACTTCATTTTGCTACAGGTTTATTTAAACAGAACCATCAGCCAAATTGATTTAAAGCCTAGATTTACACATGGCCGTCCCATACCATTCGTCGCCGGGGACAGTAATCTGCTGGTCCTGCCAGTATACTTTCACTTTAACTGTTGATAAAGATCTGCTTTGTTCCATGGGGCATGATACTCATCAGAGAGTATCACTCTCACTTTGTAGTGAACATCTGATAGATCCATTTTGGCAGCTGGAGCTAAGATCTTGTACGAAAGCAGCCTCTTGAATTGACAGAAACAGTCATACTCGGAGGGAGTTGTTTACATACTTAATTGAGCCACACAGGTACTTTAAGAAAATGCGTGGGTGCGAGGGGAATGTATCATCTGATCAGACGTGTTGGCGCTTCCTTATCCAGCTCCCAACGCTAAGGAACTGGCCCACATAGACTTGCCTTTCCGTGTGGGACTGCTGGAGACCGGGCTTGCTTCCCTGTGGTGCTGGGCTGGGGACTGGACCCAAAGCCCTGAGCACACTCGCGATGAGACTAGCTTGCTTCTTCCTGAGACGCGGTGCAGTAATGACTTTGGTACCAATTTTAAAGTCCTCCTTGATTCTTTTCCACATTTTAAATGATCATGTTTACAAATACAGCATTGCTAACAGGACAGTATACAGCTCATATTAGGTAGGCTGTAGCAACTTACTTTATTTTTGGCTTTAATTGGAGTACAGCTGCTGTACCGTATGTTACAATATGTGCTCTGTTTAGTTGCGCAGTCATGTCCAACTCTTTGTGAAGGCTCTGTCCATGGGATTCTCCAGGCTGTGTCCTCCTCCAGGGGATCCTCCCAACCCAGGGGTCAAACCCAGGTCTCCCACATTGCAGGCAGATTCTTTACCATCTGAGCCACCAGGGAAGCCCAAGAATACTGAAGTGGGTAGCCTCTCCTTTCTCCAGGGGATCTTCCTGACCCAGGAATCGGACTGGGGTCTCCTGCATTGCAGGTGGATTCTCTACCAACCGAGCTACCAGGGAAGCCCCTGTGTTACAATATAGTGATTCATAATTTTGAAAGGTTATGTTCCATTTATAGTTATAATAAAATATTATACTGTATATCCCGATAGCTTATTTTATACCTAATAATTTGTATTTCTTTCTCCCCTCTCTCCCAGTTTGTACTCTATATCTGTGAAATTGCTTTTTGTTATATTCACTGGTTTCTTGATTTTTTTAGATTCCACATATAAGTGATATCATATAGTATTTGTCTTTTTCTGACTTATCTTACTTAGCCTAATGCCCGCCAAGTACATCCATGTTGCTGCAAATGGCAAAATTTTGTTCTTTTTGTGGCTGAGTAATATTCCATTGTATGTCTACACCACATCTTTATCCATTCATCTGTCAATGGATACTTACGTTGCCTCCATATCTTGGTTATTGTGAATAATGCTGTTACGAATATTGGGGCATATGTATGTTTTTGAATTAGTGTGCTTGTTTTTTAAGGATGTATACCTGGGAGTGGAATTGCTGGGTCATATGATGGTTCTATATCATATGGTAGTTCTGTCTCCAGTTTTTTGAGAAATGTAGTTTGGAGCAATTTAAATAAGAAAACGCCTTACCCTATTGGGCATCTTAGTTGATTGGGGTTTATGTTCTCCTCCTCTCACCTCCATCATGATTACTTACTGTACCTACCCTCCCACACTGGTGTCTTCATCTCTGCAGTGACAGGAACACCACCCATCAGTGGACTGAAATCCTTCATTTTCCATGCAGGTTGCCTTGCTACTATTAAAAGCAGTTCTTGGTTTGATGTTCCAGATACACTCATGAGAAAGTATAGGTTAGGATTAACTTTTCTTCTCACCAACAGCCTTTGAAAGCTTTAGAGAACAAAGAATTATTCTGAGATCTTGCAAATAATATTAAGTACTATGTCTTGAAATCTTATATTGTCCCAAGTACTTTGAGACATAGGTCACATAAACTATCTATGTTGAGTCTTACAACAAAATTAAAGAATCTGCCAGCAATGTAGGAGACCCAAGTTCGATCCCTGGGTTCGGAAGATCCCCTGGAGGAGGGCATGGCAACCCACTCCAGTATTCTTGCCTAGAGAATTCCATGAACAGAGGAGCCCAGTGGGCTACAGTCCTTGGGGTCACAAAGAATCAGACATGACTGGTCAACTAACACCTCACTTCATTTTATGGATGAGGAAACTGGGACACAGCAAAGAGAAAATATTGCCCAGGGCCCCATAACTGGCAAGATACCGAACCAAGTTTCACCCAGTTTTTTTCTACTCTCTGCCTTGTAAACAGTTCAAAGTAAAATGGCAAAGTTAGATGCTTTATGAGAGAAAAAAGAATAATGTTTTAAGAGTTTATGAGAAGAAACATCTGTCTCGTAAATTAACATTTTTGTGGGGGTAATGTGTAAGAAAGCCTTCACTGGACTTGTTTTAACAGCCAGCATGAATAAGAAAGCTCTGGAAACTAGGCACATCCTTCCTGAGTTAGATGGTAAGTAGCTTATTGTATCTGGAGTTGCTCTAGGTTTTAAGGTAGCTAGAATGTTATGTGAGAAATTGAAATGATTTTAAATATTCCAGATATACAAGGAAGGTCATCAAGAATAGTGCCCACCTGGAGACCTGTAAAATGAACCAGGCAAGAGGAATTCTGCCCTCTTTGCCTTTCATCAGACAGTGGGTATAGTTGAAAGCAAAGTACCATAAAGGCTTCTTAACTAAGGTCATCAAAGTAAGAAAAGAAAAAAAAAAAGTTTCTGTGCCTGTTGCAAAAGGCCAGAATACCTCAGATCCAATATGGGTTTAATTAGGTTTTCCAAGCTGATGGGGACGGGACTTCTCCGTGACATTGCTGTGAATGGAACGGCAGAATGTCATTGACGTAGAACACAGGCGCCTCTGAGGCCGGCTTCTGCGTGTCTCTTTCCTTGTGTCAGTATGAAAGTTTCATCCAGCACGCACAGAGGTCATTCCATGACCCGTGACAAGTGGCTGGATAGTTTTCTTCTCTTTGTGTGATATACGTAGAAGTATCTGCTATTGTTTGTTTATTTCATTTGAAAGGCTAGGTTTCTTTTTTTTCCCCTCCAAAACAGAATATCAAAAGGTACTTGGTTTTAATGAATCTGAGGAACTGTCTACTTTGATAAGGTAACAGATGAAATGCTCATGGTTTTCTCGCAGGACTAACGTGAATCTTTTGCAACTTTCAGGGCCTGTAATTCAGTGTTTACAGCATTAGACCACTGTCACGAAGCCATAGAGATCACAAGCGACAACCATGTGATCCAGGTACGGGAGCACTTTTTATCTTTAGACATCAAAAGAGAGCCTTTCAAGTCTGAGCCACCCTTTTCTGAGCACTTTGCTGTAATTCTCACATTTCAGCACATTTTCTTTGGAGAAAGGAACATCAAAGTATGCAAAGAAAACTGATACTCTTCGGCTGAGAATTAGATACTCAGTGGGAATAAAAATTAGTTCAGATCAGAACCTGCGATTTCTCTGACAGAGATGGGGTAAATTCTTTAGACTTTGTGGAAAGACATTGTTTATACCAAAGTATGTCAGAACCGTAAATATTTATAAATGCCTTGGGAACAGAATATTATCAGTGGTCCTCATTGATTTGCCTACAGTTGGTATTCCAGTTATAAAGCATTCTTATATAATACACGGGCTTCCCAGGTGGCACTAGTGGTAAAGAATCCTCCTGCAATCCAGGATACTGGGGTTCGATCCCAGGGCTGGGAAGATCCCCTGGAGGGCATGGCCACCCACTCCAGTATTCTCATCTGGAGCATTCCATGGACAGAGGAGCCTGGTGGGCTACAGTCCATAGGGTCCCAAAGAGTCAGACACGACTCAAGTGACTTGGCATGTATGCTTAGATAATATTTAAAGTCATCTTCCTAAGAAAATGTGTTTGGCAGACAAACCTTTGTGGAAATAAAGTTGTCTTATTATTTTGGAAAGGTAGGAAATCCCATGGGCAGAGGAGTCTGGCAAGCTATAATAAATCCATGGGATCACAAAGAGTCAGACACTACAGAGCAACTAACACTACAAGGCATTTACACTTAGAAAATATTCTGCAGCGTAGACTCTGCACGGATGGGCACTGGCCTGCCGCCCTTGGTCTGCATCGTGGCACTGAGTGTGAGAGCCTCGCTGCCCTTGGTAGAGATAAAGACTGTGCCCAGCACAGCGCCCACGACAGCCTCTCATGTGCTTTCCTGTGAAACAGCCTGCTGCCCACACAGACACCCCACTCCCACCTGGGGTCGGTGGTAGCAGTCACCCACTGTGTGTGGGCCCGGTCACCCATACGCTCAGGAAGTTATCTCGTTTCCCTTCAGGAACCCCATGAAAGAGACATATAGTAACACAGATGGGGAAACCAAGGCCCAGGAAGGCCAAGGAATTCCTCCAAGGAAAACCCCGGTAATAAATACTAGAACCAAAACATCCACCCATGTCTTTTTGACTCCAGAGCCTTCCCACCTGGTTCCCTGTTTGGCTGTGTTTTTGGACTTTGTTTTGCTGGCTGTCCCATGACATGGGTCTAAAGGCTTCCTCATGATGCTGCCTGTCACTGGCCCACCTGCCCGTGGACCTGCCCTGACCTAGAGAAATCAGACATGTTTCTGTTATAGACCGAGCACAGACCCACTTCCACCTGGACTCAGTCAGTTCTGTTCATGAAACACATTTGTTTTGCACCTCCCTCTTTTTTTCTTTCTTTACAAGAGAAAAGCAGAAGTTTCTTCATATATACTTGCGTACCAAGGAGATATCCAGGGAAAGGGAGTGAACTCACACCTCTAGCTTTTACAGGGAAGCCAGGGTATGGTTTTACTGATGAGGAGAAGGGGCTTTCTGCTCTCTACCAGCTGTCGTGTTGCAGGCAGTCCTTTCACAGACGGACGAGTCCTTCCTTCTCCAGTTAGCTCCTGATGGTCAGGAAGCCTGCATCTCTGGGAGAGGTGATAGGCCGATGGTGTCACAAGCTATGAATCACTGGCAGCCTTTACCTGAAAGAGGAAGGAGCAGGGGCTGGGTACGGTGGGTGCCTGGTTAGGGGAATCCTTGTATTAAAAGGGAAACTGTACTGATTGCAGAGTTTCCCTTTAGGCACCCTCTCAGGCCCCTTCACAAGCCTGCCAGCATCCTAAACATAAAACTCAAGCACAAGGATGAAGTTGAAGAGAGGATATTAAATATAAGGGGGAAATTTAAAAGGCCTTTGTGCCATAGATTTTAAAAGGTGTCATCATGAGTGAGTTACATCATATATGTTCTTTTTCAGTACCAGAGTCCTTCTCGGGGCAGTTCCGCTTCTCAGGGCACGTGTCTCTTAGTGAGGTGGCAGAAGCACTTGACATTCGTAAATATTCTCTCTCTCCCTTTCCATCCATTGAAATGTTTGCTTCAAAACACTTAAGTGGTGCTTACCATGTGCCAGACGCAGTACTTAGCATTTTCCACATACTCGTTTATCTCTTAAAACAATTCTGTGAAGCAGGTACTACTGTCCGAGCCGTTTTACAGATGAGGAAACTGAGGTCCAGAGAGGATCAGTAAGCCGCCCGTGGTGCTAGTGATGGACCAGAGCCAGGGTGTGAACTTGAGTGCCTTGGCTCCACAGTCCATGTCCTGGAGTACCTGTTGCATTGTGAGGTCTCCTGGCACGAATGAAGGCCTATGACTTCTACCTGTATTTACAGCCTAGTAGCAAAAGCAGGGTAAACACATAGGGAAATATGAGCATTTGGCCAACAAATAAGGAGAACAATACGTTATCAAGTATTATCCATTCCTCAGCTATTTTACTGAACAGTCCTGAATATCCAAAGACAAATCTGAAGTAACTTTTGCCCTTGAGGATGTTCATGTCTAGTCTGGGAGAGAGAAAGAAAAGAATTTAGGTCCAGTGTAATAAGGCATCAGAAGCCTGCACAGGATAGGGTGGGAGTCTTCGGAGAGGCACAGGCTCCAGCTGGGTAGGAGCTTAAGGACAGCTTGCTGGGGGCGGGTGGAATTCAGAGTTGACATGACCAGGAGGGTGGGGAAGGGCCTCTAGGCAGAGAGCAGGTGGGCAGAGTCTCACAGGTTGGGAGACAAGCCCAGGCCATCTAGCTGCAGGCAGGGCTGGGCTGGGGGACTGTGAGCCTGACCTGATGAGCAGGGGTCCTGCTGCCCACCCAGGGAGGGCGGCGACCACCACAGGAAAGTGATAGAAGATCAGTGAAGACAGTGTCACTGCCCCTTCCTCTTCAGTGACCCCTGGAAGTCCCGAGAGCCACCTCCCAGCCCCTCCTCCCAGGGCAGACGGTGCCAGTAGAAGCCAGCTTCCCCAGGGAGCAGCTCCCCACGTGTCCCTGCATCCCTGTGTTCCCCGCTGCTGTCATCCCCGTGGAGGGCAAAAGTGATTCCATGTGCAAGACCGTTTCTGAAGCAGCACGTGGATGTTAGTTATGCCCAAAGAAACCCGTGGCCTAGATGCGGTGTGCTGACCTTCTCCCCACAGTCCTGTTGCTTGTCCCCTCCACTCAGCTGCTCATCTGGTGATTCTGTTCTTTGAGAAGAAATGGGAGGCTGTGGACAGGGCGCTGGGAGGCAGCCAAGGTGATAGCTCTAAATTCCAGGGCCCTGGACAGAATTTTGGAAAGAAGCTTCTGAGTCTGCCCATCCCAACATGTGCTCGGTGGGGACAATGCCTCAGGCCTGCGCTGTGCCCAGCTGCAAAAGGACTCCCTCCTGCCCAAGGTTTTTAACTGAATTTATGCTTCAGTTAGACCAGAAGTGGCCCCAAGGCATAGCATTGGTTAATAGACAGTGGCAATTATCTATTGATATTATCTAGACATGAGAGAGCCAATTGCTTCCTTGTAGAAATGTGACTGATAGAAGGCATGACCTGTTGAATGGAGTTCTAGTTAGTTTTTTTTTTAAGACTTTTTTCTGATGTGGACCATTTTCAAGTCTTTATTGGATTTGTCACAATATTGCTTCTGTTTCATGTTTTGGTTTTTTGGCTGTAAGGCATGTGGGATCGAACCCACATCCCCTGCATTGGAAGGTAAAGTCTTAACCACTGGGTCAACAGGGACATCCCTCTAGTTAATTTCTATGGGTTCTTTTTTTTCTGCGTTTTTCCTTATTTCATGGGCAGTGGGTGATGAATAAGGCCCATTGCAAGCTGGCACTAGTAGATAAAGGTTTCTTGCTGTTTTTACTGCTGAAGAATTTCTTCCAGTTTCCAGAGGGCCCAGGGTGCTGGGATGGCAAAGTAAGCGCATTACTGGTCAGGAGGGAGCCCACCCACTGGGGCCGGGGGACTCGTCTAGACCCGTATCAGAGAACGCTGGCCCAGGGCACGTTTTCTGTGCCCTGACAAGTGTTCTGTGGGCACACAGCATCCTGTCCTGACCCATACCCACTTCCCATTCACAGTATGTCAACCCAGCCTTCGAAAGGATGATGGGCTACCACAAAGGTGAACTGCTGGGGAAAGAACTCGCCGAGCTGCCCAAAAGCGACAAGAACCGGGCAGACCTTCTCGACACCATCAATACCTGCATCAAGAAGGGCAAGGTGAGTGAAACCAGACCCATCCACAGACCCCGCCCAACTAATATGTCATCTCTTTCACATGAGCTTGTTTAATAATATTACAGTTAAGTGAAAAATCTCTTTGTTTGTAAGATGAGTTAAAATCTGAGTTAATTTTGGATAGCAGGCAAGTCTGGTGCTTATCACTATGATGTAGAATCTGAAAATTTTGTACAAGGAAGTTTCTTCCTTCCTGTGATTATGTCTCACCTAGGATGGCTGGAAATTCATACCTATCTCCAAGCAGGGTTCCTCCCAGGGTTTAGTTTATCCAGTGTTTGAAGGACTAGGATTTAGTATCAGTATTTACATGTTTCATAGGCCCACTTTTCAAGCATTTTTTTCCTATTCTTTTTACTCATCACAGTTGAGTAGAGACATACAGCTCCCTCGTCCCTACCTCGGCATCTGTCCGGCAGCCTCCTCTGCATCCCAGCAGATGAAGGCAGTGGTGTGGATGCAGTGGGCATTTACCACAAGCCCTTCCTTCCAGACCGCGGCCCTTGGATCCGGAACTGCCTGGGCATTTTCTTGGAAGCACTCAGATGCTTTCTCTGATGTGAAGGAGTTCGATAGCTTTGCATTTATTTACTGGGGGACCATTTTATGGGAGTACAATAAGTTTAGGTTATAAATGATGGCCAGAATTAATAGAAGAATATTAGGGGAGAGAGACCAAAAAGGAAGCAAGAATACTGCTGGAAGAGTGCTGCCACCCCGGTGGCCCCGGCCTGCATACCAGGTGGCCTTCCCGCGTGAGTATTTGGGTGAGGAGAGGCGGCAGAGCATCTCACGTCCTGATTCAGCCACTTCCTCCCAGAAGCAGTGGAGGTGCCGCAGGCTCCCCCTGGAGGCCGCCAGGCTCTTCGTCCTGCCCAGTTCCCCGGGGTCTGGATGCGGGAGGAACCTCATACTCCCCTTTGCCTCATCCATGGAACCTACCAGGAGCCAGACTAAGCCCAGAGAAGGCTTGACTGGAGACCCCAGAGGATAGTAGCAGGGAAGTTGAGATAGATTTATAACCACGTTTTCTACATCCTCATGTGGGCAGATTAGTTCGCGTCACTGAGCCTCGGTCTGCAACTGAAGGGTGATGAATACCAGGCTCGCAGGTTGTCATAAAGACCTCAAGAGAGACCTTAAGGAACTCCCTGACCTGGTGCCACCACACCCATGGGGCTGAGAGCCCAGAGCCTGGCAGGGGCAGCCTGGCAGTGGCGGGGCTCGATCCTTGTGGGCCTTGTGCCCCGTGAGTCTAAGCCTTGTGTAGTCAGCACCACGGTGGGCGCAGCTGGAGAGCGGTGTCCTGTGGGGTGTAGGAAAAGCACGTGGGAATTTCACTGCTGAACGTGATGAGACCCTCTGTAGGAGCCGCTGAGTACCTGGACGGAGGGATCTTGAGAGCTCTCTTTGTCCGTGTAGGAGTGGCAAGGGGTCTACTACGCCAGACGGAAATCCGGTGACAGCATCCAGCAGCACGTGACGATCACGCCGGTGATCGGCCAAGGAGGGTGAGCGCCAACTCTTAGCCTCTGCTGCTTGAGGGGCCCCTGTGGGCATCGGGTTCGTATATGGGAAATGCACGTGGGTTAAACCCACCAATACAACAGGATTGGGTGTGTGCATAACGCATGCCGAGGCCGCCTCCACGCAGCCACTGAACAAATCACCCCTCTTCTCCTGCCTGTGGGCCTTCTGAAGCCTCAGCCCAACTGTCCACCTCCGCCTGGTTGTCTGTGGTTGTCCCCACGCCCCAAGGGGCCAATTTCTAGACCTTCCCTTGTCATCACTGCGGCTACAGAACTTCGAGGCTCCCTGCCTCAGCCCCGCCTGGGAGCTGAGCTCCTCTCCTTGGGGTACCGGCTCTGTGATGATTCTCTCCAGGCCTCGGGGCTCATTCACAAGGGGAGGGAGCATGAGGGTCATGCTTAGGAGAGAAAGGTGTCTGACTAGAAGCTGAGGCAGCTGATTCCATGTAACTTCAGCTTACCAGAGGAGCCTATTCATTTGCAGAGAAACAAAGAAAATATGCAATTTCTTTTCCTTCTCCCAGTTGTTTGGTGAGAAGGTTTATGGAGCCAAACAGGACCCCCTTAACAGTACCCCACCGAGGAGACTTTGTACAGGCGCCTAGAGTCAACCAACCAGCCTCTTAGTATAGGTGTACAAGGTACACACGCTGCTGAGTGACGTTTTGGACAAAGAGCAGTTACGGTGTGAATAACCAGGAAGGAGAGCCCTGTCCGTGACTTACTGTGTGTGTGTTAATCACTCAGTCGTGTCCGACTCTTCACAACCACATGGACTGAAGCCCACCAGACTCCTCTGTCCAAGGAACTCTCTAGACCAGAATACTGGAGTGGGTTGCCGTTTCCTCCTCCAGGGGATCCTCCTGACCCAGGGATGGACCCCAGGTTCCAGCATTGCGGGCAGCTTCTTTACCGTCTGAGCCACTGGGGAAGGTTGGAGAGCATTTTGTAGCCAGCAAAGTGTCCATAGGGTGCTTCCCCTCCGATTTCACTTATTGGGTAGTTTTGAAACTGTTCCTGCTCAGTTCAGAGGCCACTGTCCCATGTTTCCTGCCGCTCTGCTTCCCTCCAGGTGGCGGAGGCACCAGCAGGCCCTGAGCGGGGCTCACGAGCTTGCAGAGAAAGGCCCCCGAGGGCCCCCCCCCCGCCCCCGCAGGCCTCCGTGGGGCATTCCCAGCAGCAGTCAGAACTCAGGGCCACGCTGGCCATCGGTCATTGTTTGCGACTTCTTCCGGGGACTGTGTTTTCAACCTAAGAAACACTTGTGTGTTGTGTGTGACCAGAATTCTTAGCTTACAAAGCAGAGGAGACCATGTTACTGTTCGGTGATTTCTGCCAGGATGAGTTTTTCTGATCTTTCTGATTTTACGGGTAAGAACAAGAAGTTCTGTTGTCCAGAGGGAGTGTTATTTCCAGCCCCCACCACCAATATTTACCCCCAGTGAACTATCAGAAGAAAGTCTTATTAAGGGTAGGGACATTTTTACCTCTTCCTATTTACTGAAGCTCAATACAGAATAACCAGCATATTCGATTCTCTCTTCAGAGTCCTCCAGAGAAAACAGAATCAAAGAGAGAGAGAAACAGAGAAGAGGTTCCTTACTGTGAAACCTAACGTGGCCTGTGAAATTCTAGCTGCTCTCGAGAAAAGTCTGCCTGGAGCTGATCTTTGTATAGCGCTAAGGCACCTGCTGTCTTTTCCGTCTCCTTGTGGTGATGACCAAGACCACAGGCTGTCTTGGGATTCTGTCCATGACCTGAAAATAAGAGGACTTTTCTCTGCCCTGAAAAATGCCATCATGCACGATGACCGGGCTGTGAGAGAATGTGGAATCTTAAATATAAAAATAGCAACCACGGAGTTTGGTCAGTGTCCAGATGAGTCTTGGCCTTCTATATAAGCTATAAAAGTGTTCATGTCTGCAGAATTAAAACCCATTTTGTTTGGAGTAGCATTTCATCCTGTCACCAAGGCTGTCTAGGAGCCAGCCCTCAGGAGTCAGTTAGAAATGAAGTATCCATTAAGGGAGTGTTTCTGAGCCAGCTATGATTAAAAGGAGAGCCCAGTTTTTGAAGGCAGGTATAGATGGTGTGTATAAAATAAGATGCATCTTTTATCGATTGTGTTTTATTGGAATTTAAAACCTGCCCCAGAATGGACCCTGGAGTTTTACTTGAAGATTCTGTGGATGTTTTCATTTGCTGACTTGTTGAATTGTCTCATATCTGACTCACTAATCATGGATTATTTATGTTATTAGGAAAATCAGGCATTTCGTCTCCCTCAAGAAACTGTGTTGTACCACTGACAAAAACAAGCAGGTAAGGCGTTCAGTTTGCTCCACGTGCTTTGTCGGCGTGACCGTGCATCCGTTACCCTCTCACCACTGCTCTCTGTCTGTCTTTCTCTGTATCTACGGTAGTTGCCAATTTAGAGGCTTTGGGGCAAAATGACGCCCTTAGACAAATAGTAAAAGAAAAGACTCTCCAGCAAGCCTATGCACTTTATTAGTAATGCTACATAGGTTATGATTTAGCTTGTGACTGAACAGCGCAGGACCAATATATTTAATGAGATCATAAAATGTTTTTTCTTCCAAATAAAAGCTGCTCTAATTTTCTACCTTAATTTCTTATATGAAAAGTATAGATTTATTTGAGCATTTCACCCCTATGAATTCATGTCAAAACCAGAAATCATTTCCAATTAGTACTGCGATTTTCTTTAACCATTATGTCATGCAGAACAATCGGAGAAGGCACTGGCGCCCCACTCCAGTACTCTTGCCTGGAAAATCCCATGGACGGAGGAGCCTCAGTCCATGGGGTTTCGAAGAGTCGGACACGACTGAGCGACTTCACTTTCACTTTTCACTTTCATGCATTGGAGAAGGAAATGGCAACCCACTCCAGTGTTCTTGCCTGGAGAGTCCCAGGGATGGTGGAGCCTGGTGGGCTGCCGTCCATGGGGTTGCACAGAGTCGGACACGACTGATGCAACTTAGCAGCAGCAGCAGCATGCAGAGCAATATATTTGAGTGTTTTCTGAAGTAACAGAATTGTAATAAGTTGCCATATTTAGGAACTTTATTTAGGTAGTTTTATCATAGAGAACAGCAATGGTGTGTCATTTTTTCTTTTTGATTTATACTTTAGTACTGGATTGTGTGTATTTTCACTTTATGCGTTAAAGTTTATTGATTAAAAGCTATTCAACAAACATAATTACCAATGGTCTATTTTTTAATAAAAATCTATTTATTTAGATATACTAGATGTGCAATATTATGTAAATTTCAGTACAACATAGTGATTCACAATTTTTAAAAAGTTATAGTCCATTTATAGTTATTATAAAATATTGCCTATAATCCCTGTATATCCATTTAGCTTATTTATTTGATACCTGGTAGTTTATGCCTCTTAATTCCCTGCCCAGTTTTCCTCTCCTCCTTTCCTTTTTCCCACTGGTAACCACTAGTTCTCTATCCCTGAGTCTTTCTTTTTTGTTCATTCATTTTATTTTTTATATTCCACATATAAGTGATATCATACGGTCTTTCTCTGCCTTATTTCGCTTCACATAATACCCTCCAAGTGCATCCATGTTGTTGCAAATGGCAAGATTTCATTCTTTTTTATGGCTGAATACTATTCCACTGTGTGTGGGTGTGTGTGTGTGTGATCTATTTTTTAAAACCTTTCAAACATGGCCTTTGACCTAGATGAAGATTTTAATTGAAGGGACAGTGTCTGTCAAGGATATGAAGGGCTTCAGGGCATAATCCCTTTCGGGTAGCATGTCGGAGACCTGGGAGGTGACTGGGGTTAGGAAGAAGCCTGGCCAGGCAAGGAGGTAAACTAGAGAACTGCAGACTAAAGATTTCTGGGCTCTTCCCACTGAGAAGGTGGCTTCCAAGGACACAGGCTGAGTACAGTGAGCTTCCAGCTGGTATGTAAACCCTTGGAAGGTATCCATGCCCATGCTTCTTTAGAAACTAATGATTCAGTATTTGTATATATTGTGAAGTGATATATATAAGTAATTCTAGTTAACATCTATCACCATACATGGTTACAAGTTTATTCTTTTAATGAAAATGTGGAATACCAGCTCTTAGCAAATTTCAAATATGCAACGTGGCATTACTAACCGTAGCCCACGTTATACACCCCATCCTCAGGACTTACTTGTTATAACTGGAAGCTTGTACTTTTTGACCTCCTGCATCCCTTTCACCCACCCCACCCCCACCTCTGGCAACTACCAAACTATTGTCTGTATGAGTCTGAGTTTTTGTTTTAGACTCCAGGTATAAACGATAATATATTGTATCTGTCTTTCTCTACCTGACTTACTTCACTTACCATGGTGCCCTCAAGGTCTATCCGTGTTGTTTCAAATGGCAAGATTTCCTTCTTTCTTGTGGCTAAATAATATTTCATTGTGTGTGTAGAAACCACATTTTCTTTATCCATTCAGCCATCCATGGGCACTTGGGTTGTTTCCATGTCTTAGCTATTGTAAGTAACGCTGCAGTAAACATGGGCTGTATATATCTTTTAGAGCTAGTGATTTTATTTCCTTTGGATAAATACCCAGGAGTGGAATTTCTGGATCATATGGTAATCCCATTTTTAATTTTTTTAAGAACTCCTCTGCTGTTTCCTATACTGGCTGCACCAATTTACATTCTCACCAGCAGTGCACAAGGATTCCCTTTTCTTGACATCCTGGACAACTCTTGTTATTTGTTTTTTATTTACTTTTTGGTAATAGCCATCTTAATGAGTGTGAGTTTATATCTCATTATGGTTTTGATTTGTATTTCCCTGATAATTAATGATGTTGAAAACTTATTTGTGTACCTGGAAGTCTTCTTTAGAAAAATGTCTGTTTAAATCCTCCACGCATTTTAAAAATTGGATTGTTTGTTTGCTATTGCTATTGAGTTGTATGATTTCTTTATATTTTTTAGATGCTAACTCCCTTATCAGCTCTGTGATTTACAAATATTTTCTCCCATTTGGTATGATATCCTTTCATTTTCTTGATGACTTTGTGTAGTCCCAGTTAATTATTTTTGGGGTCTTTTTTTGCCCTTGCTTTTGCTGTCAAAAAAAATCACTGCCAAGACCAACGTCCAAGGAGCTTATCTCCTATGGTTTCTTCTAGGATTTTCATGATTTCTTATGTTCAAAACTGTAATCAATTTTGAGTAGATTTTTGTGTATGGTGTAAGATAGTGGTTCCGTTTCATTCTTTCCCATGTGGGTATTTAATTTCCAACATCATTTACTAAAGAGACTGTTCTTTCCTCTTTGTATGTTCTTGGCTTCTTTGTCATAAATTAATTGACCGTATAAATATGTGGGTTACATCTGGACTCTCTGTTGATCTGCATCAGTAGGTACATTGATCTGTGTGTCTGTTTTTATGCCAGTACCATACTGTCTTGACTACTATGACTTTGTAGCATAGTTTGGAATAACAAAGTGTGATACCTCCAGCTTTGTTCTTCTTTCTTAAGAATATTAGGAAAGCATTCCAGAATAGCAAAAGCAACCATGTACTTTTTGGAAAGATTTAGTTCACCATAAAAATGCCTCCATCAGCATAGTTTCATCTGGAATCAAGCGGTTTTCACTAAACACATTATTGACTGGGGGATTTTTGTAGAAACTGATATCTGTGGTGTTACTGCGTCTCCAGTCAGTTACGTGTTAATACCGTAAGTCTATGCAGAGAAGCAAGTCCTTGGAGACCTCTGAGGAAGGAGGGGAACTGACTTTCATAGGTAAAAAAAAAAAAAATTCAGCCTCCAAGTTTAGACATTGAAGGCAGAAGGATGCGGTCTACGTGAGAGGGGAGATGGGTGCAGGGAGAACCGTAGGACATCCTGGTGGCTTTTTGGAGACACACGAGTGACCCCAGGTGGGGCAAGCCAGCGCAGGGGCCGTACACCAGAGTGCAGGACACAGGCCCACTGGGCTCATTCACGCCTTTGCAGGAACGCGTCAAGTCAGCCCAGATCCAAAACCAGCGCAGCCTCTGCCGCTAGCCAGGCCCTGCTCCTTCTCCTTTGCCACTTTCTCCTTTAGTGAATGGGACCCTGTCTCCTGTTATCATTCTCCCTGCAGCTCCATGTACCCAAATTCTGCCAGACATCCACGGTCCAGCCCCAGAACATCAAGTTCCAGCTCCGACCTCAAGCCCCTGAAGTGCCTTCTTTGCTGTGCGTCACGCCCACCCTTATGATGCCACCCCTGTGCCTCCCTGCCCTCTTCTCTCCAGCAGGGTCCTTGGGCTGTGCTTGTCTTTGTGTGCCTGTGCTGCCTGGCCCTTAGTGGGTTCCTAAGCTGTCGGTGAGCTGGGATGGACTTGAGTGTCCGGGTCCTGGCTTCTTGCCACCTGTAAGCTCTTCTTGCCTCTCGGGGTGGAGGCGAGCCCTTCGCACAGGATTTAGGGATGCAGAAGAAGAGGGGCCACCTCCTCTTTTCTGAGGCTCGAAATAGAAATGTCTTTACTGCCATAAATTAGCTGCTGTTCTGAGAAGGGTGAAAACGCGGGGCTCAGATGTCCTGAGCCATTGACGTCACTTAATGGTGCTGCACTGGCCGGGAGGGACACTTTAGACTTTCTGATAACAAAGGATTTTTATATCTCTGGCCAGCCATGGTGTTTTTCCTCTTCATCAAAGGAGGCAGCAGTGAATAGTGATGGGTCTGTGACAGGAAGGCTCCCTGGGGGGTGGGAGCAGCCCGTCTACAGGCAGCTTCGGGAGCACTGCTTTCTGGGGTTTAGCCCTGACGTCAGAATCCCCCCATGGGTCTGCATTTTAACACAGGATGAAACTGGAAGCCAGGCTGCTGTCTGCTGGTGGTGCTTGACATCAGCAAAGATCTTTTTTTTTCCCTGGATCTTTCCTAGAAGCACAGCCCACCTAATAAGCATCTCCTGAAAAGATTCCCTTGTTCCTGTAGGTTTTTGCCAAAAGGCTGGAAATGCCGAGAGGTTTGTCTGCTGTCAACATCAGCTCCCCCAGCAGCACTCTCACACTTTCTCCCCAGATAAAGTATTAATATTAAACAGCTGTTCTGTCTGGTTCCAGGGACACAGTCTCTGCTCCAGAAGCCATGGGGTCCACAGACAGATAAACAGGACATGTTCCTAGAGCACAGCGTGGGGAGGTGTGAACCGGGTGCTGGAGAAGCACAAAACACAGGACCGACTGAGGCTGCCTAGGATTTTTTAGGTGTCCTCTAGGACAGAGGGCTACAAGCTACGGGCCAAACGTGGCCTGCTTTGTAAATAAAGTTTTATTGGCTCACAGCCTCACTCTTGGTTACATAGCACCTGTGGCTGCTTTTACTCAACAGCAGGGTCGAGCAGGTACAGTGGGGGCCGTGTGCCCAGCAAACCCTAAAATAAGTGCTCTCTGGCCCTTTACAGAAAAACATTGGCCTGCCTCATTTCTGAAAGGTGATTTTCTTTCTTGGATCTCCTACTTTCTGAGGTCAGGGACCATCTGCCAGTCCCCTGAAAGGCCCCCCTCCATGCCTGTGGGATTTCAGGGATCTGCAAAGCACAGTCCAGGGGTCAGACATGTATACTGGAAGGAGGCTTCCGGGATCCCAGCTTTACACCCGCTCTTCCTAAGCTGGCCTGGTCAAAGCAGAGGGGGTGTCAACATTGCCTCCCCCATAGTGCCTACCCCCAGCCCAGTTTCAGCGCAGCCCACATCCTCATTCCTGCAAGCCTTGGCCATTAGAATACGGGGAGCATCAGTCCGTTCAGTTGCTCAGTCATGTCCGACTCTTTGCGACCCCATGGACTGCAGCACACCAGGCCTCCCTGTCCATCACCAACTCCCAGAGTTTACCCAAATTCATGTCCATTGAGTCAGCGATGCCATCCAACCATCTCATCCTCTGTCATCCCCTTCTCCTCCCGCCTTCAATTTTTCCCAGCATCAGGGTCTTTTCCAGTGAGTCAGTTCTTCACATGAGGTGGCCAAAGTATTGGAGTTTCAGCTTCAGCATCAGTCCTTCCACTGAATATTCAAGATTGATCTCCTTTAGGATGGATTGGTTGGATCTCCTTTCAGTCCAAGGGACTCTCAAGAGTCTTCTCCAATGCCACAGTTCAAAAGCATCAATTCTTTGGTGCTCAGCTTTCTTTAGAATCCAACTCTCACATCCATACATGACTATTGGGAAAACCATAGCCTTGACTAGATGGACCTTAGTCGGCGAAGTAATGTCTCTGGCTTTTGAATATACTATCTAGGTTGCTCATAACTTTCCTTCCAAGGAGTAAGCGTCTTTTAATTTCATGGCTGCAGTCACATCTGCACTGATTTTGGAGCCCCCCAAAATTAAGTCTGTCACTGTTTCCACTGTTTCCCCATCTATTTGCTATGAAGTGATGGGACCAGATGCCATGATCTTAGTTTTCTGAATGCTGAGTTTTAAGCCAACTTTTTCACTCTCCTCTTTCACTTTCATCAAGAGGCTCTGTAGGCGGGGGCCGTTGGCTCCAGACAAATAAACATGGAGTCCATCTTCCACGAAAAACAAGAAGGCTCACTTTGTGCTCAACATTGCTTGAATAACCTACTACAAGGAGAATACTTCAGCCCTGTGGAATTATCTTCAATTGCACATCAGCTGGATGAGGAAGAGAGGATGAGAATGGCAGAAGGAGGAGTTACTAGTGAAGACTATCGCACATTTTTGCAGCAGCCTTCTGGAAATATGGATGACAGTGGCTTTTTCTCTATTCAAGTTATAAGCAATGCCTTGAAAGTTTGGGGTTTAGAACTAATCCTGTTTAACAGTCCAGAGTACCAGAGGCTCAGGATTGATCCCATAAATGAAAGATCATTTATATGCAACTATAAAGAACACTGGTTTACAGTTAGAAAATTAGGAAAACAGTGGTTCAACTTGAATTCTCTTTTGACGGGTCCAGAATTAATATCAGACACATACCTTGCACTTTTCTTGGCTCAGTTACAACAGGAAGGTTACTCTATATTTGTTGTTAAGGGTGATCTGCCAGATTGTGAAGCTGACCAACTTCTACAGATGATCAGGGTCCAACAGATGCATCGACCAAAACTTATTGGAGAAGAATTAGCACAACTTAAAGAACAGAGAGTCCAGAAAACAGATCTAGAACGTGTCTTAGAAGTAAATGATGGGACAGGAATGTTAGACGAGGATGAGGAGGACTTTCAGAGGGCTCTGGCACTAAGTTGCCAAGAAATTGACATGGACGATGAAGAGGCCGATCTCCGCAGGGCCATTCAGCTCAGTATGCAAGGTACTTCCAGAAATAGATGTCAAGATACCCCACAGACATCAGGTTCACATCCTACTTCAGAAGAGCTACGGAAGAGAAGAGAAGCCTACTTTGAAAAGTAAAGTAGTTGGGACCATATTAAAAAAAAAAAAAAAAGAGGCTCTGTAGTTGTTCTTCGCTTTCTGCCATAAGGGTGGTGTCATCTGCATATCTGAGGTTATTGATATTTCTACCAGCAATTTTGATACCAGCTTGTGCTTCATCTCGTCCAGCGTTTCTCATGATATACTCTGCATATATGTTAAATAAGCAGGGTGACAATATACAGCCTTGACATACTCCTTTCCTAATTAGGAGCCAGTCTGTTGTTCCATGTCCGGTTCTAACTGTTACTTCTTGACCTGCATACAGATTTCTCAGGAGGCAGGTCAGGTGGTCTGATAGTCCCATCTCTTTCAGAATTTTCCACTGTTTGTTGTGATCCACACAGTCAAAGGCTTTGGCATAGTTAATGAGGCAGAAGTAGATGTTTTTCTGGAACTCTCTTGCTTTTTTGATGATACAATGGATGTTGGCAATTTGATCTCTGGTTCCTCTTTTCTAAATACAGCTTGATCATCTGGAAGTTCACGGTTCACGTATTGCTAAAACCTGGCTTGGTGAATTTTGAGCATTACTTTAGTAGCATATGAGATGAGTGCAATTATACAGTAGTTTAAGCATTCTTTGGCTTTGCCTTTCTTTGGGATTAGAATGAAAACTGACCTTTTCCAGTCGTGCTGAGTTTTGCAAATTTGCTGGCATATTTTAGGATTTGAAATAGCTCAACTGGAATTCTATCACCTCCACTAGCTTTGTTCGTAGTGATGCTTTCTAAGGCCCACTTGACTTTGCATTGCAGGATGTCTGGCTCTAGGTGAGTGATCACACCATCCTGATTATCTGGGTTGTGAAGATCTTTTTTGTGTAGTTCTTCTGTGTATTCTTGCTGGGGAGCATAGTGCTCTCAAACACCAGGCATCCGTAGCAGGCTTGGAGCCCTGGGACGAGTGCGGGGCTGCAGCTGCTGAGGTCTGTCAGACTGCATCACCTATCCCTGTTTTCATGGAGGAGGGGGACACGCAGCCATAGCAAAGCCTCTGGGAGAGGCACGTGTCTCATGTCCAGTAAGAGGAAGTGGTTTTGTTGTGAAGTCAGAAAGCACAGCCCACCCAATGAGCAGCTCCCAAAAAGACTCCATTGTTCCCCGGGTATAGCAGGAGAAAATCATGGCCGGCCTCAGAGGAGATGGTCTGCTTTCTGACTAATTAACATTACAGGACATAGGCTGGTTGCGAGCAGCCTGAGACCAATTTGACCTGGACTTTGCACAGGGCTTTCCAGAGCTAGATGAGAGAAGTTCCTGCCTTTGGAATTTCACTGAGCACCTCCTCACCCTCATGACAGGAAGGTTGTTTCAGCCCTGGAAAATAGGAAGGACATAATCTCTGAATGCAGGAGAGCTATTTAATGTGGATCCATTTGGCTTAGTGGAATCTTTGTTTCTATCAGTGAAAACGGATGCAGTCATCATCACAGACTAACATCAGTATGGGGACAGGCATTTGGAAGTGCCTGCTTTAAAAGCACTTTCACACACGTGACCTACTTTGGGGATAGTAGAGGCAGAAATAGGGACTGAATTGGCCAAGTTTGCAGTTATGAAACCTTGCTTTGAGACAAGCTTTTCAGGGTTCATGCTACCATGCCATTGTATACAAGAGACTTGAGTATCTGTGGATTTTGATATCCATGGGGGTGGAGGACGACTGGGGGGTGGGTCCCATGGATGCCAAGGGACGACTGTATTTTGTTTTATAGTAAACTATTTAACCTTGAAATTGTTGTAAAGATTAGGGGAGGATAGAACTTTGCTGTAGTAAAAATGCATAATACTAAGCCTGTCATAATGGCCTAAAACAAGATACATAGGATGTGGAGTGCCAGGGAGTGAGAAAAAGGAGTGGAACAGATCTTCAGTTTTGTAAAGACTTTGAGTGAGGAAGGAGAAATGCAGCCCTGAAGGCAGAAGCAGTGGAAAGTTTTAAGGTATCATACTAGGCTCAACATGGGAAAGAATTAGAATTGAAAATATTAGAATGGAAGTGGAATTGGTAGCCTTTGTGGGTAGTGCGTTCACTCCCATGGGAGGTAATCAAATAGAAGTACACTGAGCCTTCAGTGGGAAAAGCTGTCTAGGAAGGTCATGCATTGGCCAGAGGTTAGACTAGAGCAGTGGTTCTCTAAATGTGGTTCCCAGGAGCAGTCGTGGCCCCAGGAATTTGTCAGACTGACACAGCTCAACTGCAGGATCAGAAATTCAGCGGGTGGGCCCGGGCAGCCTGTTCGTTTGTTTGTGGCTCTGCCGGCTCTTCTTTACTGCGTGTGGGCTTTCTCTAGTTGTGGTGAGTGAGGGCTGCCCTCTCTAGTTGCAGTGTGTGGACTTTCCCGCGGTGTCTTCTCTTGTTGAGGAGCACAGGTTCTAGGCGTGCGGCCTTCAGTGCTTATGGCATCTGGGCTTCATTCTCCTGTAGCACGTGGGATCCTCCTGGTCCAGGGATCGGAAGCCGTGTTCCCGGTACTGGCAGGCAGATTCTTACCCGCTGGATCACCAGGGAAGCCCCTGCCAACCTGTTCTAATCAACCTTCTAATCAACCTGAAGTTTAAGTGCTACTGGCTAAGAGGAATGGTTCAAGATTCTGTTATGTGAACTCCAATCACAGGTTGATGAGCAGAGGCTGTTCTGGATTTGATAGAGTCAGGAGCTGGTTTTCACTTCTGGCCCTCCAGCTGTCCCCTCCTGAGCTTGAGGCCCCTGACCCAGGTGGCTCAGAATCCTGTGTGGCAGACGACCCCCAGCATGCTCTGTGTTTGCCCAGCTTATGCCTGCCGGTCCCAGACTGAAGTGCAATTCCTCCAGTGGTAACGTTCTCCAAGTGTGAACCATTGTGAACCATTATGAGATTCCAGGAACTTCGTATGAAAAAGAACATAGATTAGCTCATTAAAGATATCTCAGTCGCATGTTGATTCCATGTTGAAATGATAACATCTTGCACATACTGTGCTTAAAATACTAAACTAATTTCACCTGTTTATTTTTTAGTGCAGCTACTAGAAAACGTAAAATTATATATGTGACCTGCATGTGAGGCTCTCCCAGTATTTCTGTTGGAGGTCTGGCCCTCCTCTCCCCTGCTGAATCGTACCCCAGAGCTAGCTCCCCGCGCCCTCTCACAGGCGATAGAGGGGCCCATGTGGCTGTGCACACAGTCCAGCCCCTGCCAGAGTCAGCGCAGACTCACTGAGCCTCCCAGGAATGCTTTCCCGGGACGTGACGGGTGCTGAAGCAGACTTCCAGACTTTTGTTTGGGATGATGTAAAGGTCACCTTTCGTTCGTTCTCAAACTGCCGCAGAAATCTAGCTGTCACTTTCCAAAGCTGTAGGGTAGACAGTGGGGAGCAAGGGGCCCCCCCTTCCCCCAACCCCCTCCCCCGATGGGCCTGGAGTTCCCACCCTCAGGTCGGCTTCTCTGGGTGTGCCTCGCCTCTTGCTGCCCTGACCTCTAGTCTCCCCACATCCTGCCCCTCCAGGCACGTGGCCCGGCTGAGAGATGTCTCATGATTCGGGTGCTTACCCCCAGCGTGCTCGAAACAGGCTTAATGCTCAGACAGCCTCACCCGCCTTCTCTGCAAGACCGGAAGAGTGTGGCGGGTGCAGGGACCCAGGAGGGAAAGACGGGAAGAATCACTTGTTCGTTTCTAGTCACTGCTGATCTCCGGTGATAAAACACATTTTCAGTGCATCCTCAATCCCCCCTACTTGAGGTGTGTCGCATGGGGATTTTTTGTTTTCTATTTCCTGTGTTAACATAGAAAATGTATCCATGGAAACAAGGTGGGGAGAATTTTTTCCGTCGCCTTAGTGCCTTTATTACTGATGCCTCTTTGTATTTATAACACCATTCTACTTCTGCACCCTAAAAATACATTCTTCAAGTTTCTGCTCTGTCGAGGACCTCAGCATCCAACTAATTCTACTTGGATTTTATTAGTGTGTTGATGTTATCCTCACTTTCTATACTGTTGCCTTTGGTGGCAAATATATCCAAGATGCACTTCTCCTGCCCATAAGAACACAGAATCACCGAGTCGTTGGGAAGGTCGTCCGGCCCATTTCTCTCCCCCAGATATGTAATATGTCCTCTTTGAGTGCGTATTGTCTGGGTTGTCTGAGTCACCCATTTTTGAATGACGCAGACCCTTTGCAGCTTCCTTCAACCCAGGTTCTCTCCCCTCCAAGAACCTTCCTGAACCTGCCTGTCTCCTCTGTCCCCACGGTGAGGGTGATGGTGAATCTGTGTTTCTGTATCATCCGTATGCTTTGGGTCAATTCTCACCCTGGGCCACTGTGCGTGCCCAGTAGATATCAGGGAAGTATTTTGAAAGCTAACTTTCACTCCCTAGTACAGTACCATTCAGAAGGCATAGGAAATCAAAGGGACAGCCTTGTCTAGTCCCAAGTTATTATGGCATGCAGAGTTTTGATCTGTACACATATCACACGCTGCTACGAAGAATATCTGCTGTGTTTTCCCATGGCGCGCATCCAAGGGTGACTTCTTAAGGGGAAGTGAGAGAAGGACACTGCCGCTGAGGACACAGCTCGAGTTGTCCCTGAACGTGGCTGCTCACGTTTAGAGATGTCCTTTATGTCATCAGTGCCTCACCACACTACCGCGTCTGTACAGATGCCCTTGACTCACAGTGGGTGCCCCAAATGTTTGTCGATAGATTTGGTAAAGCCACTAAATAAACAAAATTTTTCCATTTAGCTTTAGTACATATTTACGTGGAGCTATTTAAATAAAGGCCTCTGGTGTTGCAAAACCACAGCTTTTCCTGAGAAACCACATTGGAGCAGCCAAAACCCTGAGCAGAGAGGGGTGCGCATCTGTGGGGTGTCTGAGGGTAAGACAGCCCTGAGCTCCCAACAGGGAACAGGCCAGGGTGCTGAGGATGCAGCCGTGGGTCATGTGTGTGGGAAAGCTTTGGCTCGCAGGAGAGAGAGGGGGCCTTAGGCCTGGCACTGGGCACAGCGAGCTTCATGAGACCCCAGAGGCTGAAGCGGAGAGAGTCATCTGGCTGACAAGGGGGAGGAGTGACCGAGAATATTCTGGGCACGTGTACCTGCGCTGAGCACCGTGGGAAAGGAGGCTGCCTCGTTTCAGGTAGACGCAGGCGCTCCGTCCCTTGTGGGCAGCAGGGCAGCAGGCCCGGGGCTGTCTGCCCTCCACTGGAATGGGGCACCTCTGCCCTGGCTGCTCCTTATCCAGTTCTCTCTTCCACTGCTGCTGCTGCTGCTGCTAAGTTGCGTCAGTCGTGTCCGACTCTGTGCGACCCCATAGATGGAAGCCCACCAGGCTCCCCCGTCCCTGGGATTCTCCAGGCAAGAACACTGGAGTGGGTTGCCATTTCCTTCTCCACAGCAGGAGGTATTTATGGGTCTTCCCAGGTGGCGCCAGTGGTCAAAAAACCCACTTGCCAGTGCAGGAGAGATAAGCGACTGGGGTTTGATCCCTGGGTGGGGAAGATCCCCTCGAGGAGGGCAGAGCAGCCCACTCCAGTGTTCTTGCCTGGAGAGCCCCGTGGACAGAGGAGCCTGGCGGGCTGCAGGCCACGGGGTCGCACAGAGTCAGACGCGACTGAGTGACTTAGCACGAGCAGGCTACCCTGTGGTGGGGACAGCCAGGAGGCAGAGGATGGGAAAAACAGAGGGGGAGGAGTTCCTAAGGCCAAGCCGGGAATCTGGTTTCCCTCTGTGTGAGAGCCCACGCCCACTCACCTGTAACAGCCCGCCCCGTCCTGTGGGGCCTCAGTTCAGTTCAGTTCAGTTGCTCAGTCATGTCTGACTCTTTGCGACCCCATGAATCGCAGCCCGCCAGGCCTCCCTGTCCATCACTAACTCCCGGAGTTCACTGAGACTCACGTCCATCGAGTCCGTGATGCCATCCAGCCATCTCATCCTCTGTCGTCCCCTTCTCCTCCTGCCCCCAATCCCTCCCAGCATCAAAGTCTTTTCCAGTGAGTCAACTCTTCACATGAGGTAGCCAAAGTACTGGAGTTTCAGCTTTAGCATCATTCCTTCCAAAGAACACCCAGGGCTGATCTCCTTCAGAATGGACTGGTTGGATCTCCTTGCAGTCCAAGGGACTCTCAAGAGTCTTCTCCAACACCACAGTTCAAAAGCATCAATTCTTCAGCACTCAGCCTTCTTCACAGTCCAACTCTCACATCCATACATGACCACTGGAAAAACCATAGCCTTGACTAGACGGACCTTAGTCGGTAAAGTAATGTCTCTGCTTTTGAATATGCTATCTAGGTTGATCATAACTTTTCTTCCAAGGAGTAAGCATCTTTTAATTTCATGGCTGCAGTCACCATCTGCAGTGATTTTGGAGCCCAGAAAAATAAAGTCTGACACTGTTTCCACTGTTTCCCCATCTATTTCCCATGAAGTGATGGGACCAGATGCCATGATCTTCGTTTTCTGAATGTTGTGCTTTAAGCCAACTTTTTCACTCTCCTCTTTCACTTTCATCAGGAGGCTTTTTAGTTCCTCTTCACTTTCTGCCATAAGGGTGGTGTCATCTGCATATCTGAGGTTATTGATATTTCTCCTGGCAATCTTGATTCCAGTTTGTGTTTCTTCCAGTCCAGTGTTCTCATGATGTACTCTGCATAGAAGTTAAATAAGCAGGGTGACAATATACAGCCTTGACGTACTCCTTTTCCTATTTGGAACCAGTCTGTTGTTCCATGTCCAGTTCTAACTGTTGCTTCCTGACCTGCATACAGATTTCTCAAGAGGCAGGTCAGGTGATCTGGTATTCCCATCTCTTTCAGAATTTTCCAGTTTCTTGTGATCCACACAGTCAAAGGCTTTGGCATAGTCAATACCGAGGCCTAAACAGGAAGACAGATTCGTCTGGCTTAAGGAAAGTAAGATACCCTTGCCTAGAGGTTTGCTGATGAATGGCAAACTGACATAGCTGAGCTATTTCTTAAACATTGATGTTGCCTCTTGATCTCTGACACATTTAAGACAACTAGGATTGAAAGAGGAAAGTCTCTGTTGGTCTTTGAGAAGAAGGGCTTTCCTTTCAAAGTCTAGCTAAAATTCCCAAGGCTGCCTTTTTGGATGATTGGTGTCATTCACACTAATGATAGAAGTATATTATCTAAGTGAGCAATATCTGCTCACTGTGGAGACTTAAAATCATTCAGCACAAGAGGTTTTTGCATTACCTTAGACCTGACTTCACTCTAGGACACGACTGAGCGACTGAACTGAACTGAGACCTGATTTAGGTTCAAGTTTTACTTAACCTGTTTTTATGCAATTTATGAGTATTAGCAATTGATAGGAAATTATTCTTTTTCCAGAGCAACAGTTGGTGGTTGCCTCCTCTGAAGGAATTAATTCACTTTACACTGAGAACTTTTCATTCGGGGACGTGTGCTCAGCCTAAGCAGGGCATTCATTCCTGTGTTCCGTAAGCAGCAACGGCCTTCCAGCACTGTGGCCTGTAGAAGAGACAGGATGGGTGAGAATTCAGTCACCACGTTCTACCCCGTATCTGCTGAAATCCTTGGCTTAGCTCACGGGACCACCCCTTCCACTCAGGCCCACCACCCCCAACCTGGGAATCAACTTCAGAGCACCTTCACTTTCCTCCTCTCCCTGCATTCGTGAAGCCACAAGTTCTGAAGGTGGTGTCTTCCTCGCAGCTCTCGGTGTCTCGCCCCCTTCTACCCCGCGGCCCCACTCATCCCATCCCATGGCGGCCTCTGGCTGTCTTGCAGGAGTGGCCTGGCTGCTCTCTGTCTCCACTTAGCGGTGTGCAGGGACCGCCTCATACAGGCTCATGAGAGCTGACCGTTTAATTTTCTGAAGTTCTGTGAGCCATTATTAAAATTAAATTATAGAATCACGATGTTAAATAAATTTTTAAAACAGGTAATAAGTACTCAAAAATCTACAACTTATTGGGTGTTACTACATTTTACTATTGTCTGTGGTCTTGAGGTTACTTACATTTCTTTTACCTTCATGGGGGAAGTACAATAGAAAGTGGCTCACATCTCCCCAACCCATGTTCAGTGACATCATGTTGGTAGCCTCAAACAGCAATGGTGGGAATATTTTTAGACTAAGGAAATCAGTGAATGCTATAAATCAGGACTTTAAAAAAAAGAAAAAGCACAGTTTGTTATTTTAAGTGTTCAAACAGAGAGCTCCCCCTCCCTCCAAAGAATGTTTTAATTTGTATTTAAGTATTTGCTAACTACTCACATCTTAAAAATCTTTCTACAGGATCATATGCCCTTGGGAAATTCTGAACAGAGAAACTCACTGCAGGAAAAATGCTCAGGAAAGACACGGTTCATATGGATAAAAATATAAAAACTTTACATATATGACTTAGTGTAGATCACAGTTTTATCTGCATTGGCTCAGATTTTTTAAAACTGAGACATTACTGATAAATAACACTGTATTAGTTTTAAGTGAACAGTATAATGATTTGATAGACATATATTGCAAAATTATCAACACAGTAAGTTAACATCATCACCACCCAGTTAGAAATTTTTTTCTTTTGATGAGAAAATTTAATACTCTCTTAGCAAATTTCAAATACACAATACAGTATTATTAATGTATGCTATACATGTATCCCCAGAACTTGCTTACCCCATAACTAAAAGCTGGTATCTTTGGATCGCCTTCACTCATTTCACCCACCTCTCAACCCCCCACCTCTGGCAACCACCAGTCTGGTCTCTGCAACTATGAGATCAGGCTTTTTGTTTTTAGATCCCACATATAAGAGATGTCATAGTATTTGTCCTCCTCTGAATTATTTCACCTATCATAATGCTTCAAGGTCCAGTTATTGCAAATGGCAGAATTTCCTTCTTTATTATAGCTGAGTAATATTCCATTGTATATATAAATGCAGGAGATCCTGGTTTGATTCCTGGATCGGGAAGATCCCCTGGAGAAGGGATAGACTACCCACTCTAGCATTCTTGGGCTTCCCTGGATTGTCTGTATTAATTCCCAGATTTTCTTTATTCGTTCATTCATTAGGGGACACAGAGGTTGCTTCCACGTCTTGCCTGTTGTAAGTAATGCCGCAGTGAACATGAAGGTGCAGGTATCTCTGCAAGACAGTGATTTTGTTTCCTCAGAATAAATACCCTGAAGTGGGATTCTGGATTATATGATACTTTCATTTTTGCTATCTTGAGGAATCTTCATACTGCTCTCCAAAGTGATTGGACCAATTTGCATTCTCACCAACAGCGCACAAGGGTTCCCTTTCCTCTATATCCCTGCCAACACTTGCTATTTCTTATCTTTTCTGATAATAGCCATTCTAACAGATATGAGTTGATATCTTGTTGTGGCTTTGATTTGCATTTACCTAACGATTAGTGTTATCGAGCACCTATTTGTGTACCTGTTGGCCATCTGTATATCTTTTTTACAAAAATATCTAGAGAGATCCTCTGCCCATTTTTTAATTGGATGATTATTTTTTGCTATTAAGTTCTATGTGTTCTTTATTTTGTATATTAGCCCTTTATCAGATATTCAGTGTTCTCTCCCATACTGTAGGCTGCCTTTTTATCTGGTTGATGGTTTCCTTTGCTGTGCAGGAGCTTTTCGTGTGACGCAGTCCATCTTGACTATTTATGCTTCTGTTGCTTTTGCTTTGGTGTCAGACTATCCCCAAGGCCAGTGTTAAGGAGCCTACTTCCTATGTTTTCTTCTAGGAGTTTCATGCCTTCAGGACTTAAATTCAAGTCCTCAATCCATTCCAAGTTTATTTTTTGTGGAACGTAAAATAGTGGTCAGTTTTTATTCTTTCGGATGTTGTTGTTCAGCATCCTTTTATCTTACGTATTTATTAGCAAATTATTTTAGTTATAGTTATTTTTATTACTTTTGTCTTTTGACAATCTATCACCTTTACAACATTAGATTGTTTTTTGTATATTACTCTCAACAGTGAGATTTATACTTTGTGTTCCTACTAATTAGTTCTCCTAATTAGTTTCACCTTAAAGACTGTCTTTAACATTTCTTCTAGGGCCAGTTTGTGCTGTGCTGTGCTTAGTCATTCAGTTGTGTGTGACTCTTTGCAACCCCAAGGACTGTAGCCCACCAGGCACCTCTGTCTGTGAGGATTCTCCAGGCAAGAATACTGAATGGGTTGCCCTGCCCTCTTCCAGCAAATCTACCCAACCCATGTCTTTGCAACCCAGGATCGAACCCAGGTCTCCCACATTGCAGGTGGATTCTTTACCATCTGAGCCATCTGGGAAGCCTAAGAATACTGGATGGGTAGCCTATCCCTTCTCCAGGGGATCTTCCCAACCCAGGAATCAAACCAGGGTCTCCTGCATTGCAGACAGGTTCTTTACCAGCTGAGCTACCAGGGAAGCCCAGGGCCGGTCTAGTTGTTACGAGCTCCTTCAGTGTTTCCTTATGTGTAAAACTCTTTATCTCCTTCAGTTCTGAAGAATTCTGGTTGACAGTTTTTGTTTTGTTTTGCTTTGGTTTGTTTTTTTCAGCACTCTGAATATATCACGCCATTCTTTTTTGGCCTGCAAAGTTTCTGCTGAAAAATATGCTCACGGTCGTATAGAAGTTACCTTGTGCATAACATTGTTTTTTTTCTTGCTGCTTTTAAGATTGAGCCCTTGTCTTTGACTTTTGAGGATTTAATTATAATGTGTGTTGGTGTGGGTCTGTTTGGATTCATCTTATTTGAAACCTTTGCAGCTTCATGAATCTGGATTACTGTTTCCTTCCCTAGGTTAGTGAAGTTTTCAGCCATTATTTCTTAACTAAGCTTTCTATCCCTTTCTCTCTTCTCTTCCTGGAATTCCTGTAATGCAAATATTGGTTGTGCCCTTCACTCCTTTTCATGCCTTTTTTCTTTTTGCTGCTTGGAGTGGGCCCATTACCCTGTCTTTTGCATTCACTGATCCTTTCTTCTGCTTGATCTAGTCTGCCGTTGAAACTCCTCTTTTGGAGTTTTCACTGCAGTTATTATATTGTTCAGCTCTGGGATTTATGCTTCGTACTTATTTATATTCTTTCTTTATTGAAATTCTCGCTTTGTTCAGGCATTGTTTTCCTGACCTCAGTAAACACATTTATGACTGTTATTTTGAAATCTTCATTAGGTTAATTACTTATCTCTACTTAATTAAGGCCTTTTTCTGAGGTTTTTTATCTTGTACTTTCATTTGGAACATGTTTCTCTGTGTCTTCATTTTAATGATTCTCCGTATTGGTTTCTATGTGTTAGAAAAAACAGCTTGATAAAACTTAATGCTCTACCCTGCCCAAACTCTTGGTTGGCCCTCATGCCTGTGTGATTGTCTGGGCAGCCTGCTTTGAGTTAGTGGTTTCTAGAGTTGAAGGTGTGCCAAGACCTGTCAGTGTCTCAATGGAGAGGATCTAGTCAGAACCAGATGGAGGCTGATTGGAAACGGGACCCTCAGGCAGCAGCTCTTTAAGTTGGAGATGGAAATGGCAAGCCACTCCAGTACTCTTGCCTGGAGAATCCCTTGGACAGAGGAGCCTGGCGGGCCACAGCTCATGGGGTCACGAAGAGTTGGACACGACTGAATGGCTAAATCACCATCGCTCTTACAGGTGAGACTGGGCGTTTCTCTGTGCTGCCTCTGTGCTGTGCCCTTGGGGGACTGCCTGTTAAGAACTATTTTTCCATTGTTGCAGTCCTGTGGAACCTCTGAAAGAGCCCTGCTGGCTACCAGAGCCAGGCAATCAAGGGGTGTCTCCTGGCTGGCAGCCACAAAAACCAAGGTGCCGTGTATGTGCACAAGCTCCTTTCCAGGAGATTGTTGCTGGTGTTCAGTCGCTCAGTCGTGTCCAACCCTTTGAGACCCCATGGGCTGCAGGACGCCAGGCTTCCCTGTTCTTCACCACCTCCTGGAGTTTGCTCAAACTCAAGTCCATTGAGTCAGTGATGCCAGCCAACCATCTCATCCTCTGTCACCCTCTTCTCTTGCCTTCAGCCTTTATCAGCATCAGAGTCTTTTCCTATGAGTTGGCTCTTCACTTCAGGTGGCCAAAGTATTGGAGCTTCAATATCAGTTCTTCCAATGAGTATTCAGGACTGATTTCCTTTAGTATTGACTGGTTTGATCTCCTTGCAGTCCAAGGGACTCTCAAGAGTCTTCCTCCACACCCCGGTTCAAAAGCATCAATTCTTCGGCTCTCAGCCTTTTTTATGGTCCAACTCGCACATACGTATGTGACTATTGGAAAATCCATAGCTTTGACTAGATGGACCTTTGTCAGAAAAGTGATGTTTCTGCTTTTTAATATGCTGTCTAGGTTTGTCATAGCTTTCTTTCCAAGGACCAGTCATCTTTTAACTTCAGGAAGATGCTGGCAGCATGAAGCAGAGGGAGAGTGCAAAAATGGCCTCTGCCGGCCTCCCAGTCCCTGGATAGTATTGCAGTTGGTCCCAAGATGTATGTTAAATTTGAAGCCTGCCCTTTAGATCAAAGCTTCAAGATAAAGAAATAGACCACTTACACAGAAAGTCTGAGTGAATGTCTGTTTGCTGTCTGCTCTGGGCCCTGGGGTTTAGCCATGATGAGTTCACATGGGCCCTTTGAGAACCATTAGTTTCCCATAGCACTGTTGGCTTTCAAAGCTAGACGTTTGGGGTCCCATATCTCAGGAGGGAGTGGCCAGCTGTGGCATCCAAACTCTTTGCTTCTCAGGAGAAGCTGGGGGCTTCCACATGATTCTGTGTTGCTGTGCTGGGAGTAGGGTTTGTGATAAGATGGTTGCCCAGCCTCTCTCCACAGCTTCAGTGTGCAGTTTTTCTCATTCGCTTGTGTAGGAGTTGCTCAGCTCGTTTCCAGATTTTTTCCAGGGGGAATTGTCCCCTATGTGGTTGTAGATTCAGTGTGTCCATGAGTTGAAGACCCTCCTATGTCACCATCTTGAACCTAAAAATTTCCAGGATTTATTTTGTGGTTGATTTTCTAGATTTAAGAAAGTGGTGGAGAGAATGTTAATCATGCAGATTAAATTTAAATAGGCATCAAGTCTGTAGCAGTTTCATTGTGAATAGTGCAAAAAATTAAAGAAAGATATCCCTCCAGTATTCGAAAATTATGTGAATCAACAAAGAAGTCTCTCGCATCGTTGATGAGGAAGTGGGGTTCTGTGCAGCTGGTGTCTTGCTTCCATCTTACTGCTCACTGCACATCAAAGTATCAGCTCATGTTCGGGTTGAAAATCCACGCATTAATCAGTTGCAACCATACTTAGGCCACTCAGACAAGAGCTCAGAGAAAAATCAACAAAAGTATTTTGTGAGAATCAGTTGACTATAGGGAATTTATGGTAAAGGGTATTTTATATTCTAGTATTATTTGGAAACTCTGTGCTACACATCTTTTTAGAAAGTTGGCATTTTTTTCCCTTAAAGGACCAGGTGGTAAATATTTTAGATCCTACAGTCTCAGTTGCCTCTGCCCATCACAACTCTGCTCTTATGGTAGGAAAGCAGCCATAGGTGATGTGTAAGTGAGTGGTCAAGGCTTTGCTATAATATTATATCTACAAAACCAGATGGCTGGCCCCGGGCCATACTTTTCTTTTGTCTGCTCTCCATCAGTAGAAGGTGTGATAAAGGTGGCTATGGATATGTATGCATTTTTCAGCCAGTTGTTAAGTCTTCACCCACACACATAGATCATCATCCCATCCAGTCCATAGTCCTCATTCTAAAGTGTCCCCAGTGGCTCCTCATGGTCTGAAAAGCAATCATCAGGCATCTTTCTGGAGCAAACAAAGTCCTCTGTGCTCCTGCTCCCCACCACTTTCACTGCACTTTGTTCCAGCCACACCAGGCTCTACTAGTTCCCTAAACACACCAGCTTTTTCACATGTCTGGGCATTACTCCTACGCACCCCCCTCCCCCCCACCTACTCTTCCTTCCTCCTGGGGGACTCTTGCTTGCCTGACCCAGGTCAGGTTTTCCCCCTGTGCTGTTTGCCTGGCCACCCTCTCCTCCTCTCTCCTACTGAGTGCATTTAGCTCTTCTGAACCCTCTGCCCCGGTGGACCAGAACGGCCACCCACTCTGCCAGTCTATCCTGTAGATTTGCAGGCTGCAGCCCATGGGGTCACAAAGAGCTGGACACAACTGAGCAGCTAATACTTTGGCTTCCCTTTTCACACTAGACCCTGCTCATGTCCCAGCATCCTGCCTCCCCGTTTCCTGCTGATGCTACTGAACTCACTCAATACATTCTTTGTGGATAATTTCATTTTTAATTAACTAATTTGGCTGCATCAGGTCATAGCTGCAGCATGTGGGACCTCTGCTGTGTCGCGCAGGCTCTTTCACTGTGGCGCGCAGCCTCTGGTGCGAGGCTTCCATAGTTGCAGCATCCGGGCGTAGCTGCTCCACAGCGTGTGGGATCTCAGGTCCCTGACCAGGGCTGGAACCTGTATTCCCTATGTCGCAAGGTAAATTCTTAACCACTGGACCTCCAGGGATGTCCTTCAGTCCTAACTTCTGATCAGTGGAGCTTGTCAAGGATCTTATGTTTTTGAGTCACAATAAGGTGTATCATGTATTGAAAACTTTGTATCCCTTACTCTGCTGGCATTTTTCATATATTAACTCCTATAATCCTCACTGCAACTCCGTGAGGGTAGATATAATGACTCCCATTTTACAGATGAGGAAACTGAGGCCTGGAATGGTGGCATGTAGATGCTATGTGACAGAACCAGAATGCACATCTTAGAGTAGTTACCACTAAGGTTATAAAATAAATACAAGTGTATATTATGGGCAGTTACACAAGAGAAGGGTTTCCCTCATAGCTCAGTTTGTAAAAGAATCCGTCTGCAATCCAGGAGACCTGGGTTCAATTCCTGGGTCAGGAAGATCCGCTGGGGAAGAAATGGCAACCCACTCCAGTCTTCTTGCCTGGAGAATCCCATAGACAGAGGAGCCTGATGGGCTACAGTCCATGGGGTTGCAAGAGTTGGACACGACTTAGCAACTAAATCACCACCACCACCGTACAAGAGAAAGGCTACTCTTACTGGGTAAGCTGGGGGACAGCTTCATGGAGGAGGTGTTGACTGAGGTGGGATAGAATTCATCCTTGGGGAGAAGAAGCCCATCCAGGAGCAGAAAGATGACCAGAGGCAGGAGAAGCAGGAATGGTGTGGCTTGGCCCTGCCCTCCTGTGTCGTGTAGACCAGAGGAGATGCAGCTGAGAGTCAGGCTGGGGCCCAGCCTCTCAGCTCCCCGCCGCCTTTGCCTGTCTATACCCTCCTCTGACAGTCTGTACCCTCCCCCAGGCATATCAGGGTCTCGGGACATCCTGGTGGGTGTTTAGATCAAAGTAAATCACGTTATGTGCTCCATGCCCTAATCCAACCTCCACGTACCGATGAAATCGAGTTTATGCGTACATTTGATGTGCCATGAAAGTAAGTTACATCAGGGCATTTTGGGGGCCCATGTAGAATAAGAAGGTAAGGTAGCAAAGTGTCCACAGAGGAGCCTGGAACTGCTTGAGAAAAGCTGGCACCTGGTATGTCCGCTGCTTGTGAAGGTTTTTGAAGCGCCAGGACTCATTAAGTGTGCAGTAATGCCCTTTGAGTGTTGTCAGATCTAAGCGGTGCTTCAGAAGTCATCTCCCCATCATATTTGGACGTACGCAGCCTCGAAGCTTAATACCCCAACCACAGTGTCTCCAAGTCCTTTGCCTAAAAGATCATTTGTTTCAACTACAGTCAGAGTGGAGTTTTGTCTCTGAGGATTTTATTCCAGCTTGTGGACCTTCACAATAAGATGTCTCTTTTAAATAATTTCTAAGAAGAAGATTCCAGTAAGTATGCTCTCTTCCAGTACCATTGCTAGAAAAAGGAGCAAGAAAGGGGAAGCTTTTTTCCATTATCATGGTAAATGGCATGTTTTCCATTACACTTGCTCTGCCCCATTTTGGAGAAATCTGACTACTGCAGAAATCTGACTCGGGTTTGCTGAAGGCTGAGTTTCTGGTTGTGGTTTCAGAGCCCGGCTCCAGGGCACTGAAGAAAGCATCTTCTTTATCTTCACGTCTGCCCGATTCTTCACTTTAGAATCACAGTGTAACTAACGCGTGTGCCTGCTCAGTCGTGTACAACTCTCTGCGACTCCATGGACTGTAGTCCACCAGGCTCCTCTGTTCATGGAATTTTCCAGGCAAGAATACTGCAGTGGGTTGCCATTTCCTCCTCCAGGAGATCTGACCCAGGGATCGAACCTGCATCTCCTGCCTGGGGAGGCAGATTCTTTAGACCACTGCACCACCTGGGAAGCCCATCACGGTGTAAGGAGTAGAGTAAATAATACTTTTCCTTATTAGTCAAGAAAGGTGATTGTGGGCAGAGAACTGAACAGGTATGATACGTACTCAGGGGCAAGAGGGGAAGAAATGAACGGCCCATCTCAGCCCAGTGCCATTTATTCCATGGGTACTGGTTGAATTGCTATATCCTGAGGATGAATGAGAACTATGGGACAATGCAGAGAAACCACAGGTGCAGTCTGCTCTCAGGCGTCTCCGAGTCTAGGAGAGATTGGTCAGCCAGTTTCAGAGCATTACAACTATCAAAGTGAATTTAAGGGCCTAAGCACACAGCGTTGACTCTGGAGTTACAAATGGAGAGGAAGGCAGGTTGAGGACAGGCCAAGGATAATCCATATGGAACACAGGACCACGGATGTCCCTACAGGAGGAATGTTACAGCCACCCACCAGCATGAGTGAACAGCTGCACCTGTGAGCACTCTTGCTAAATGGTGAGGAAGGTGGTCAGGTTAGGTGAATGCAGTCGTTCTGAGTCTTGGCTGCATGTTGGAACTACCTAGAGAGTTATTAAAAAAAAAAAATCAGTGATGCCTGAGCTCCCAGGGCTCTGATAGAAGGGGCTGGGATATAGACTGGGCATGGGGTTTCTAAGAGCTCCACAGCAGACTCTAACGTACTTGTCAAGGTCGAGAACCACCAGGCTACAGAGTGGCTTGGATCTGGTGTGACGGGTTAGGTTCGTCTGGGGACTTTTCTGCTGGATGTTTTATACGGGGAGAGGAGTGTGGTTTGTGGAGAAGGCAATGGCACCCCACTCCAGTACTCTTGCCTGGAAAATCCCATGGATGGAGGAGCCTGGTAGGCTGCAGTCCACGGGATCGCGAAGAGTCAGACACGACTGAGCAACTTCACTTTCACTTTTCACTTTCCACTTTCATGCATTGGAGAAGGAACTGGCAACCCACTTCACTGTTCTTGCCTGGAGAATCCCAGGGATGGGGGAGCCTGGTGGGCTGCCATCTATGGGGTTGCACAGAGTCAGACACAACTGAAGCGACTTAGCAGTCGCAGTAGCAGTAGCAGTGTGGTTTGACTAGAGGACTATGGAAAGGTCAGCGAACAGAAGGATGGCCTGTGTGTAATTCACACAGGGGAGGCCAGGCCACCGTGGAACTGCCAAGGGTGAGGCCAAGCCTTCCTCATCTTTGCGTGTCCCCCCCGGGCCTGGGCACACAGAAAATGTCCATGGAATGGGTGTTTGCAGCCTGCAGGAGTGAAGCCTTGGGGTTTAGGCGGCAGTGGAGGTTTCTGCAGGGACTCGTCCACAGGCGGCGTCTGGACCAGGAGGCCCAGGGCACAGCACTGACATTGAGTTCTAGTAAGTGGGCAGGAAGGGCTTCTCGGACAGGCACTGGCCCTAGAGAAGGCTGCTGGAGGAAGTGCTGTCTCTGCTGGCTCCAGAGGCTGTGGGGGTGGAGACCCTGCCTGTCTTCTCAGAGGGTGCCTGGCACGCAGGCGGGGTGAGGGACGCCCCCAGAACTGATGGGTGATGTTCCCCGTACTTGTCCCTGGAATTCAGATTGGTCCCAGGCACAGGAGCTGCTGTATCCTCAGGGGCTGCCCCAAAGGCACCTGACCTCCTGATCACAGGGAGACTTAGGGACACATGCAACAGAAGTTAGTTCCACGGTCTGCATCCCAGGCCCTATTATATATTAACTGGCAGTATCCTTCTTTTCCATTTCTCTTCCACACGAACACTTCGTGGCTAGGAGATCTGGTTGGGGAAGTAATGGTGTACATGGGATTCGGTTTCGGTTTCCATTTAAATGAAGGAAATTCACCCAGTACCCTTTAGGCCCTGACAGTGACTTCTTTTAAGTGTTTTCCATAGATCATCCACCTTATGGCTCTCCAGGGAGGAAAGGCCAGGTCTTGTTTCCCTGGCACCGTGGTGCCCCTGCCGGGGCTGCCACCTTTAGCCACAGAAGCACAAACGTGTGTAAGCGTCTGTGTCAGAGGGTGCGGCCTGGCTCCTGTCCCAGGATCGCGCGGTGGTGCGGAGGGGACGGTGCTTCCCTGGGGGAAGCCAGGACCATGCTGCGGAGCCGGCCTGGGAGCTCAGAGCCTCGGAGCTGACCTCAGGGCTGACCCGTGCCCACTGGCCAGGCTCTGGGGGGGGTGGAACTTTCCTCTTCAGAGGAGATCAGCCCTCACCGTGGCCACGGCTCTTCCTCTGGGCCTGAGAACCGCGGCGCCCGTGCTTGGGGCCGCGCTACTGCGGATGCAGCCCCTGCCCGCTGGCTGACCGGAGGCGTGGCGGGGGCGGACCTGGGCCTGTATGCGGGGCCTTGTCTTACCTTTGGATAAATCAGTGAGCGCTCAGGGGCAGTTGTTCCAGCGGCTGTTCCAGAGTTGTTTTCTGGCCGGCATTAAAATAGAACATCTTTACAAAACCTAACCAGGACTCGTGGGGGCTTCAGGGTTCGAGGATTTGCTCATGACTGAGGGTGTCAGGAGCAGAGCAGGACAGAGGCTGGTGGGGACCAGGGCGGCCAGGCCCGTGGGGGGACTCTCGACTCATCAGCTTCCCTTGCAGCTGGAGAATAAACTGATAGGGGAAAAAAGACCTTTCAAAAGCAGGTTTGAGACAATATTTACTGCTATTTGTGAACTTATGAAGAGTCGTGTTAGTTGCTCAGCCATATCTGTGTGTGATCCCCAGGGAGGGTGTCCCACCAAGCTCCTCTGTCCATGGGGGTTCTCCAGGCAAGAATACTGGAGTGGTGCCAGGCCCTTCTCCAGGGGATCTTCCCAACGCAGGGATCAAACCCAGGTCTCCTGCATTGCAGGCAGATTCTTTACTATCTGAGCCAGTACGAAAGCCCACAATTTCAGTTCAGTTCAGTTGCTCAGTCATGTCCAACTCTTTTCGACCCCATGGACTGCCGCACGCCAGGCCTCCCTGTCCATCACCAACTCCTGGAGTTCACTCAGACTCATGTCCATTGAGTCAGTGATGCCATCCCACCATCTCATCCTCTGTCATCCCCTTCTCCTCCTGCCCTCAATCTTTCCCAGCATCAGGGTCTTTTCCAATGAGTCAGTTCTTCACATGAGGTGGCCAAAGTATTGGAGTTTCAGCTTCAGCATCAGTCCTTCCAATGAATATTCAGGGTTGATTTCCTTTAGGATGGACTGGTTTGATCTCCTTGCAGTCCAAGGGACTGTCAAGAGTCTTACCCAACACCACAATTCAAAAGCACAAAGAAGAGGGGGTGTTGACATTTGGTTTCCTGAGAAAACACAGTATCTTTCCTAAAAAGGGAACGGAAAAAAGGAAAGGAAAACCACTGGTCTGGGTTTGTTCAGAACGAATCTCGTCCTTCTGCAGCTGAAGGTGAGCCAGAGCCCTGATGCACTCTCCGGGGTGAGGTCTGCATTCCTCCTGGTTCAGGGCTACAGAGCGAGGGCGTCACCCCTCGTGGAGGGCACCGTGAAGCAGGGCTGTGGCTTCTGTGGCTGATGTGATCTCTGGCCCAGAGCACACTGTCCAGCTAGTCTGGCTGGCAGCACGCTGACCTTTAATTCTGGAAATACCAGTTGTAGCCTGGAGAAGTTTGCACTTCACTGAGGCTGTAATGACAATGAGCCGCAGGCCTAGGTGAGTCATCTGCGCGTCTTCTCATCCGTGCGCTGGCTCCCACGGCTGTCCCCCTAGAATGCGACTGTCGCCTCCAGCCCATCGGCAGGAGCCAGTGAAGATGGCCTGGCCCCTGTGACCAGTCTTCCCCCACGGGAGGATAGGGTTCCTCCAGTGTGAAGATAATTTGATTCCCAAGAGAACTCGACCTTTAGCATCCCATTTTTAGTAGCAGCATTTAGAGAAGCAAGTGCAAGTTCAGCATGGTCTTTCAGATCCAACTCTCTTCTTCCTCCAGGAGAACACAACCTTTCTCCACACTTCCCGAGTGGAAGCTAGTCCTTCTCTCCCAGTCCATCCTGCACCAGGAGATGAATCTGGGACAATGCCAAACTCAGACACCACTCAGCTCATTCATTTCTACCTTAAAAACTCCCACTGGATCTCTGTTGCCTGTAAGGTCTGCCAAGGTGACATAGTTCCAGAACTTGGCCCCTGCCACTCCTGTGACACGCTCTCCCCCTGGAGCCTACACTCTAGAAAGCTCAGCTTTTTGGCACCTTCCTTCACTCTGGTTCCAAAGTCTCGGTTATGTATTACAAGGCAGATACAGGAATCGAATTGTCCTGCTGCATGGCCCCTGCAGAGTGACCTCTGGACTGTGAAGGCCATGGCTGTACTTCCTGGTGCATCACACAGGCCTTGTCCAGGCTCTCTTCTCCTCCCCTTGTCACCCCAAGCAGCTTTCAGCTTCTTCTCCATGTTGACTGCCCCTTCCCTGAAGGGCCTTATGCAGAAGGTAGGTGGTGGACACATTCATATTAAATTGTGGTGGTTTAGTTGTGACGTTGTGTCCAACTCTCTGTGCGGGGGAAGGGGAGGGGAAGAGGAGGCAGGGACTGTAGCCCACCAGGCTCCTCTGTCCATGGGATTTTCCAGGCAAAAATACTGGAGTGGTTTCCCTTTCCCTCTCCAAGAGATCTTCCTAGATCAAGGATTGAACCCGTGTCTCCTGCATTAACAGATTCATTACCACTGAGCCACCAGAGAAACCCTCAGATTAAATTAGCTTATCTGAATTCATACTTAAGTTATCAGCATTATATCTTACAAGTTAATCACTGGAAAAGGACTTGATGAGCTGCCCAGAAGAAAAAAGACACCCTCTGTTCTAGTTTTAAGTCAAATAGACAATACTCAGATATAGGAAAACAGAGAAATAAAGGAGCACGGATAGACTTCATCTTAAAGATGCATGGAAAAGAAAAGATGCACAGAAGAGTTGTTTTGACCAAAGAATTATCCGTATTTTCTGCCAAATGAGGTATCATGGGGCTGAGATAGAAAGGAAAGCAAAGAGAGTTCCATGGTGGTCCTGTGGTAGAGAATCTGCCTGCCAATGCGAGGGCCCATCCCTAGTCTGGGAAGATTCCACAGGCCCCAGGGCAGCTAAACCTGAGTGCTGCAACTGCGGGGCCCACACTCCGCAACCAGAGAAGCCACCACAAGAGAAGCTTGCGTGCCGCAGGAAGAGTAGTCCCCACTCAGTGCGGCTAGCCCACGCCCAGCACTGAAGACCCGGCACAGCCATGAATATATAAACAATTTTTAAAAGAGGAAAGAAAGCAAAGAAACAGCTCCAAATGAGTGGCTATTATCTTGGGCTACTAAGCTAAGCAAACTTTGGTATGATTTATGTCAGAGAATGGTTTGCCTGTGCTCTCTTATAGGAGTTCTGTGGTGTCGTATGTTTAAATCTTTAAGGCTTTTGAGTTTATTTTTGTACATTGTGTGAGGATGGTTCTAACTGCATTGATTTACACGCACTGTCCAACTTTCCCAACACCACTTGCTGAAGAGACTGTCTTTTTCCCATTTTATATTCTTACTTTCGTTGTTGAAGATTAATTGGCTGTAAATGTGTAGGTTTATTTCTGGGCTCTGTTCTGTTTCACTGATCCATATGTCTGTCTTGGTATCATCAACACTGTTTTGATTACTGTAGCTTTGTAATATTGTCTGAAGTCTGGGAGAGTTATTTTTCTCGCTTTGTTTTTTCCCTTAAGGATTGCTTTGGAAGTTCTGGATCTTTTATTTATTTGGGGATTATTTGTTCTAGTTCTATGAAGAATGTCATGGATATTTTGATAGGGATCACATTAAATTTGTAGATTGCTTTGGGTAGAATTGCCATTTTAACAATATTAAACAATACCTTTAACTATCTTCCAATCCAAGAGCATGGGATATCTTAACATTTTTGAATCATCTTCAGTTTCCTTTATTAATGTTTTATAGTTCTCAGCATACGTCTTTTACCTCCTTGGTCAGTTTAGTCCTAGGTATTTTTTTTTTTTTTGGTGCTATTTTAAAAGGTATTATTTTTCTGCATTTCTTTTCTGATATTTCATTGTTAGTGTAAAGAAGTGCAACTGATTGTGCCTGTTGATATTGTACCCTGCTACTTTGCTGAATCCACTTGTTAGCTTATTAGTAGTTTTTGTCTGGAGTCCTCAGGATTTTCTAGGTATAGTATCATCTCATCTGCATGTAGGGAAAGTTCTTCCTCTTCCTTGAAGCAGTCACTTGCAATACTTTGTATCATCATGGTAGTCACCACCATAAAATGGAATGCCATAATGGCTAGTCATATGGAAGGTAACAGTAAAACAGATCAGAGTAGAAAAAACCCCGCGGTGTTAGCAAATCCGGACACCACAGCTGTTGGTTGAAATTTCGGAGACTGGGACCCACCCAAGGCTTTCTCCTTGATAAACCCAGAAGGCTTGGAAAAACATTAGAGGACAGATGAATTGAATAGGAGAGTCCAGGCTATTTAGCATCAAGTTTTGAAATGCCCCAAACTTAAATTTTAACCCCTCAGCATCACACCGTTTGTGAAATGCCATCTTGACACTCAAACCAGCTTCTTAAAACTATGTTTTGTTTTCTGTCACATTCCTGGTGTCTAGAACATTGCCTGACACATAGTACACGCTCATCAAACATGGAATGAATAAATTCATTGTGATAGTACTTGGTTTTTGTCCCCTATCAGTAAACCCCTTGAGAGCAGGTCCTAAACATCTTTGTCTCACAGAACCAGTAAATGATTCTTCAGCTGAAGTTAGAAGAAGCGGTATCCATTAGAGATGCCCTTTTTTCCCTCCCAGGGGCGATTTTTCACAAAATGTAAGCAAAGATTCTGATGAACAGCATTTTCAGAACCTCAGGGCACAGTGATAAAGCTGTTTCACCATTCTGTCCTCTCATTATTGCTTATTTTTCCTTTGGTGCTGTCCCCGCCTCTGGGTAGCTTCCAAAGGGCCTGATTTATTAAGCAAGGGGCCTGCTGGTGGCTTCTATCTTTTGCTAATCACAGTGCCAGCAAAGCCTGGGTGTCATTAAGCAGTTTAATGATTCTGTCCAGTGCTGGAATAACAGGAGTGGGGAAAATGTTAGATTGTTGCAGTTCCCTCCCTCCCCTGACAGAATCTAGCAGTCATCTGAGTTCACACAAGGGAATATTTAGCAACAGTGCCATTAGTCATGGACAGTTCCTTGAGAGCAAGAAGCTTTAAGCACAATGAAATTTTTTCTGGGGTGATTTATCTGTAAGTTTCTCTTTGTCCCTAGCAGTGACGGGACAGAGGCTAGAGAAATGATGGCATGAAAGGGAAAAACACACATGTGCTGCTTATGTGTCTGCCTTAAAGGAAATGATTTCCGTAAACTAAGATCAGCCCTGGCATAGTGAGCGGCACTGCAGCCAGATTCTCAGGAAACAGGATACCTCTGTGCAAGAGCAGGCAGAGGGATCCAGCCTTATCTGGGCATCCACTATTTGCCAGGCCAGTGGTTCTCAAACTAGGGCCACTGACTCAGCAGCCTCAGCCTCACAGACCTTGCATTTCAAACAAGTTCTGGGGCCCTGGCCTCAACCTACTGACATCATGGGGGCGGGCACAGCTGTGTAGTTTCCCAGCCTTCTGTGGGATTGCAACATAACAGACCAGCCTGAGAGCTAGTGGGCCAGGCCTTTTGTACATGTTATCTCGTTTGATCCTCCTAGATCCTAAAAAGTAGGCATTGGCCCCGTTTACCCATAAGGAAACTGAGACTCAGTGAAGCTCATAAGTTTACACAGCTATGAGTGGAGATTTTTTTTAAAAAATCTGTCGGTGAGCCTATGATTTTTCCACTTGAATCAGTGTTTCTCAAACTGTACTTATAATCAGTTCACTTAGAGATGACACGTTAGAATGCAGATTCTGTTCAGCGTGAGCCTGAGAGCAGAGTTAACAAGCTCCTGGGTGTTCCCATCTGCTGGTGCGTAGAGCATTCTGAAGAGGGCGGCCTCAGGAACTGCTCTGCCATCCCCAGACTTGCGGCCCCAGCTCACTGGGGAAGTTGTTAGAGATCGAGTTCTGGGAGGACGTTTGACAATCACTATCCTATTTCCATATTAGAAAACCCAGTGTTGTCCAGGTATGCAGCAAGGTGGTGCTTACACTGTAGGTATGTGATAGCAATTAAAGGAGAAATGGTATGGAGCTAACAGAAGCAGAAGATATTAGGAAGAGGTGGCAAGAATACATGGAAGAACTATACAAAAAAGATCGTCACGACCCAGATAGTCATGATGATGTGATCACTAATCTAGAACCAGACATCCTGGAATGTGAAGTCAAGTGGGCCTTAGAAAGCATCACTACGAACAAAGCTAGTGGCAGTGATGGAATTCCAATTGAGCTGTTTCAAATCCTGAAAGATGATGCTGTGAAAGTGTTGCACTCAATATGCCAGCAAATTTGGAAAACTCAGCAGTGGCCACAGGACTGGAAAAGGTCAGTTTTCATTCCAATCCCAAAGAAAGGCAATGCCAAAGAATGCTCAAACTACTGCACAATTGCACTCATCTCACACGCTAGTAAAGTAATGCTTGAAATTCTTCAAGCCAGGCTTCAGCAATATGTGAACCGTGAACTCCCTGACGTTCAAGCTGGTTTTCGAAAAGGCAGAGGAACCAGAGATCAAATTGCCAACATCTGCTGGATCATAGAAAAAGCAAGAGAGTTCCAGAAAAACATCTATTTCTGCTTTATTGACTATGCCAAAGCCTTTGACTGTGTGGATCACAAGAAACTGTGGAAAATTCTGAAAGAGATGGGAATACCAGACCACCTGACCTGCCTCTTAAGAAATCTGTATGTAGATCAGGAAGCAACAGTTAGAACTGGACATGGAACAACAGACTGGTTCCAAATAGGAAAAGGAGTACGTCAAGGCTGTATATTGTCATCCTGCTTATTTAACTTATATGCAGAGTACATCATGAGAAACACTGGACTGGAAGAAACACAAGCTGGAATCAAGATTGGCGGGAGAAATATCAATAACCTCAGATATGCAGATGACACCTCCCTTATGGCAGAATGTGAAGAGGAGCTAAAAAGCCTCTTGATGAAAGTGAAAGAGGAGAGCGAAAAAGTTGGCCTAAAGCTCAACATTCAGAAAATGAAGATCATGGCATCCGGTCCCATCACTCCATGGGAAATAGATGGGGAAACAGTGGAAACAGTGTCAGACTATTTTGGGGGGCTCCAAAATCACTGCAGATGTTGACTGCAGCCATGAAATTAAAAGACGCTTACTCCTTGAAAGGAAAGTTATGACCAACCTAGATAGCATATTCAAAAGCAGAGACATTACTTTGCCAACTAAGGTCCGTCTAGTCAAGGCTATGGTTTTTCTTGTGGTCATGTATGGATGTGAGAGTCGGACTGTGAAGAAGGCTGAGCGCCGAAGAATTGATGCTTTTGAACTGTGGTGTTGGAGAAGACTCTTGAGAGTCCCTTGGACTGCAAGGAGATCCAACCAGTCCATTCTGAAGGAGATCAACCCTGGGATTTCTTTGGAAGGAATGATGCTAAAGCTGAAGCTCCAGTACTTTGGCCACCTCATGCGAAGAGTTGACTCATTGGAAAAAACTCTGATGCTGGGAGGGATTGGGGGCAGGAGGAGAAGGGGACGACAGAGGATGAGATGGCTGGATGGCATCACGGACTCGATGGACGTGAGTCTGAAGGAACTCCGGGAGGTGGTGATGAACAGGGAGGCCTGGCGTGCTGCGATTCATGGAGTCGCAAAGAGTCGGACACAACTGAGCAACTGAACTGAACTGAAAGGAGAAACTGGACAAAGGGAAAAAGACAAACCATCTAAACTTAAACGGGGGCTTGCATTAAGTGTTCCCCATGAGATAAGCATACAGAAATGATTATCACTGGGCTGCGTAATGAGAGTCCTTCTCTTTGTAAAGGTTCCTGCAAGTGCATGTTGAATGTAGGGCCAGTGGATACTAGGACTGAAGTAAAAGAAATTTTAACCAAGGGATATCAGTGATATCTGAACATGCTAGATCAGACATTGCACAGAAGGGTGTTTAAATTTTCCCAAGAAAATTACCTCCCAGAATTGGAGATATTTATTTCTGCATTTGTCTTGAATATAGCAGATGACCTGGAAAAAAAAAGCAGCTTGAGATCTTTGTTTTTAATCTTCTGTAATCTTAAATATTTGTATGCATTTTCATTTATATCAAGCCAATGCATGTAGCTTTGATATAAGTAGCATTTTCAATTACCATCAAGATAAAAGAGGAGAGAGAATGTCATGTTGAGTCTGTTATACTCATGAAATTACCTCAAGTGAGGAGATCTGACACCAGGCATCAAGGCTGGCATCCATGCAACTTCTCTGTCTTGGTGCTGTAGTATCTTGAGAAACCAGACTCAGTGCATGAAAACAATGGCAACAACTCGGCCCTGACTTTGGGAGCTTATGTAAAGGTAACCATTGAGGATGGGAATGTTGCATGAATTTTCTTTCGGTGTTTTGGGGTTTATTGTTTGGTATTTGTTTTGCTGTTTGGGAAGTTTGAGAAGTGTATCTTCAAGTGGCTTTTTTTTTTTTTTAATAGAGTAGACAGAAAGGATATTTGATCTCTACATCAGATATTCATACCTTCCAAGGAAAAACTCATCAAAGTATTTTCAGTAAAGAAAGATGATCAAAGAAGTTCTGTATTATACCACTTACTCTGTCAGTTTCGCTGCATGTTAATGAAGGGAGGGTCTTGAATGACTCAGTTCCCATAATCAAATCTCTCAGCCAGCATTCAACCTCCACTATTACTGAAGTCTTGTCAAGTACATCAAAGCACTCGGTTTTGTCATGAAGTCACTGAGCAAGAATGTTCACTCAAAGACTGCTTACACTGAGTATTTAAGAGAATAGTACTTTTATTCATCTTAACCAGGTTTGTACAGTTTCTCATAATATTTGGGTTAGGGGAAGATGCAGAACACAAGAAAATAATGTAAAGCCTGAGGTTGCTGAGCTGCTGCTGCTAAGTCACGTCAGTCGTGTCCAACTCTGTGCAACCCCATAGACGGCAGCCCACCAGGCTCCCCCGTCCCTGGGATTCTCCAGGCAAGAACACTGGAGTGGGTTGCCATTTCCTTCTCCAGTGCATGAAAGTGAAAGGTGAAAGTGAAGTTGCTCAGTCATGTCCGACTCTTCGCGACCCCATGGGCTGCAGCCCACCAGGCTCCTCAATCCATGGGAATCTCCAGGCAACAGTACTGGAGTGGGGTGCCATTGCCTTTTCCAAGCCTGAGGTTGAAAACTGATCAAAGCCAGCACTCTTCTGTGTGATCAAGACATCTTTCAGAGCCACTCATCATTCCTTTATGAATGAATGTCTAGTAGCCACCGCTTTTGTAAGTGCATAGATTATGACGAGGAGCAGCAGTGATTCAGAGGGGCAGCAGCTAGTTCAGGGGTGAGGGTGCGCCCAGGTGTTTGACTTCCCACCATCCCACCAGTTCTTCTGCGGTCACAGTTTTGGCGCTATAGGAGCACATTTATTGGGAAAATTCCCAATCAGTACACTACCATGCAAAGAAATAGAGGAAAACAATAGAATGGGGAAGACTAGAGGTCTGTTCAACACAATTAGAGCTATCAAGGGAACATTCATGCAAAGATAGGCACAATAAAGGACAGAAATGGTCTGGACCTAACAGAAGCAGAAGGTATTAAGAAGAAGTGGCAAGAATACACAGAAGAACTATACAAAAAAGAGCTTCATGACCCAGATAATCACAGTGGTGTAATCACTCACCGAGAGCTAGACATCCTGGAGTGCGAGGTCAAACGGATCTTAGGAAGCATCACTGTGAACAAAGCTAGTGGAGGTGATGGAATTCCAGCTGAGCTATTTCAAATCCTCAAAGATGATGCTGTAAAAGTGCTGCACTCAATATGCCAGCAAATTTGGAAAACTCAGCAGTGGCCACAGGACTGGAAAAGGTCAGTTTTCATTCCAGTGCCAAAGAATGCCAAAGAATGTTCAATGCCAATTGAACAATGCCAAAGACTGTTCAGTTGCACAATTGCACTCATCTCACACGCTGGCAAAATAATGCTCAAAATCCTCCAAGCTAGGCTTCAACAGTACGTGAACCGAGAACTTCCGGATGTTCAAGCTGGATTGAGCAAAGGCAGAGGAACCAGAGATCAAATTGCCAACATCCAATGGATCATAAAAAAAGCAAGAGAATTCCAGAAAAACATCTACCTCTGCTTTATTGACTATGCCAAAGCCTTTGACTGTGGATCACAACAAACTGTGGAAAATTCTTAAAGAGATGGAAATAGCAGACCACCTTACCTGCCTCCTGAGAAACCTGTCTGCAGGTCAAGAAGCAACAGTTAGAACCAGACATGGGACAACAGACTGGTTCAAAATTGGGAAAGGGATACATCAAGGCTGTTACTGTGCCTATTTGACATATGCAGAGTACATCATGAGATACGCTGGGCTGGAAGAAGCACAAGCTGGAATCAAGATTGCCGGGAGAAATATCAATAACCTCAGATATGCAGATGACACCATCCTTATGGCAGAAAGTGAAGAGGAACTAAAGAGCCTCTTGATGAAAGTGAAAGAGAAGAGTGAAAAAGCTGGCTTAAAACAACATTCAAAAAATGAAGATCATGGCATCTGGTCCCATCACTTCATGGCAAATAGATGGGGAAACAATGGAAACATTGAGAGATTTTATTTTCTTGGGCTCCAAAATCACTGCAGACAGTGACTGCAGCCGTGAAATTAAGACATTTGCTCCTTGGAAGAAAAGCAATGACAAAGCTAGACAGCATATTAAAAAGCAGAGACATTACTGACCAAGGTCCATCTAGTCGAGGCTATGGTTTTTCCAGTAGTCATGTATGGATGTGAGAGTTGGACCATAAAGAAAGTTGAGTGCTGAAGAATTGATGCTTTTGAATGGTGGTGTTGGAGAAGACTCTTGAGAGTCTCCTGGACTGCAACGCAATCCAACAGGTCCATCCTAAAGGAAATCAGCTGAATACTCATTGAAAGGACTGATGCTGAAGCTAAAGCTCCAATACTTTGGCCACCTGATGTGAAGAACTGACTCATTGGAAAAGACTCTGATGCTGGGGAAGATTGAAGGCGGAAGCAGAAGGGGACGACAGGATAAGATGGCTGCATGGCATCACTGACTTGATGGACATGAGTTTGAGCAAGCTCTGGGAGGTGTTTATGGACAGGGAAGCCACACCGTCCTGCAGTCCATGGGGTTGCGAAGAGTCGGACACAACTGAGCAACTGAACTGAACTGAACCGTACCATGAAGCACTTTAGAGACATCAGTATTAAGTATAATCAACAAAAACCAGTATGATGGGCAAATCATTAATAGTGTGTTCACCACAAGCTATAAGGTGAAGAACCTGATTAATCTCACTCTTGTGTGCACTGATATTTAGTGTGCTTCTGCATGCAGTTGCTGTGTTAGCAGTCAGTATTGGGGTAGTCAAGTTTACAAGGGTGATCAAGGGAGACACTGCTCCTGCTATAAGTGGGACTTGTAGTTGCAAAGGATAACAGACAATGAAATAAGTCCAGCGTTATGAACTGTATAAAATGCAATAAAGGCTAAGCCCATTGAGAACCCGTGAAACTAGAACCTAACTAATGAGGGACTGGGATGGGCAGGAAATACCTGGGAAGGCTTCCCTGAGAAACCACCCTCAGCTCAGATTTGGAGGACAGATGGGCAAAAGGAAGAGAGTGGACTGGGAAGCTTCCGGGCTTGTATATGTGTGGTAGCAAAGAGCATGGGAAAATCAGAGAGATGGGGATGGCAGTGCAGCCCACAAACTGAGAGCCCAGGGCAGAGTGGCAGGGGTCAAGGGTGCCTCTGGGGAACGGCAGGGCCAGGCCACACTGCAGCCTCTCATAGCCAGGTCGTCACATGGGGCTGACCCCAACGCCAGGTGGGAAGTATGAGTTTTAAGCAGGAAAGTGGCAGGATTAGATGTACAGTTTTGCAGGATCCTGATTCAAAAGTTGAAAATGGATTAAGCTGGGAAGGTTATTGTTGAGGTCAGAGATCAGATGAGAACTGATGGTAGCCTGTACTCTGACAATGGAGAGAAGTGGGTAATCCCAGAAGGGTTTAGAAATGAGATTTTACAAGATTTGATGACGGACTAGATGTGAAGATGAGAGAAAAGGAAGCCTCAAGGATGACCACCCCCCCTACACACACATACCCAGCTCACATACTGGGCAGTCTGGTGGTTTTAATTACAACGGCTGTCTCGTAAAACTGTCATTCCATGGAGACAAAAGCAGATTAGACATTTCTACCCAAGGTCTGTTCACACTCTCCCAAGGCAATTCTGAAAGGCACACTGAAGGAGGTATCTAGTATTTCTTTGCTTAGTAGCTTGTCATTGTAGTCATCCTGGCCTTGACTCATTTTAACTGCTAAAAAGTCTTGTGATTGTCCATTTTTAAAAAAAGTTATTTCAGAGTTTTTCTCCCAGAAGAGACATCAGGATTTAGGTTCATTTATAACTCCATAATACACAAAATCAATCAATAAAATTATTAAAATCAGTGTATTAAATAGTTACCTAGGTAAATCTTATGCTTCTAAGATTGGCAGCTGCTGTCTACAGTTCCATAGCTGTGGTTTGAAGTGGAACGTCCTTTTCATGCCCAGGTTCATGGCAGAGTCCCCAGGATGGGGACATGTCACTCACCTCGTTTAGTTTCAGGCTGTTCTCAATTTTCTTCATCTTATTTATTTTCACTGATTTTGAAATTGTTTCAGACTTCCAATTTTTAGCTATCAATCTATATTCTCAGTTGAACATACAATTTTCTCAATATTTTGTTATGAAATTTTTCAAACACAGAAGAGAAAAATTGTAAGTAAATACACATATACATACCACCTAGGTTCTGTAACACTTTGTTCAATCATCTGTGTGCTATCAATCCATCTATCCCTCCCTCGATTCATCCATCACTCCATCTTGTTCTTTGATAGATTTCAAATTAAGTTGCAGACATCGGGACATTTCACCCCTTGGCAGTTTGGCATGCATATTATTAATTTGAATTTAATATGTGGTTGAGAGTTTTTTCATTTCTTAGTAAAGGTTACATATGGTGAAATGTACAAGCCCTAAGTATGACAGTCCTTGTATTTTGACAAATGCATATGCCTCTGTAATGCAGACCCCTCAAGATTTCAAACCCGCCCGCCCCAGACATTCCCTTACACCCGCTTCCCAGTTATCCCTGCCTCCACTCCCTCCCTTCCCACCCCGGAGGTAACGCTGTTCTGACTTCTGTGACCATAGGTTAGTTTCGCTTGTTCCAGAGCTTCCTGGAGCGTCTCTTCTTCTGTGTCGGCTTTTCTCATTCGTCATCGATGTTCTGAGATTCACTTATGTTGTCCGTGGGCTTCCTAGGCGGCTCAGTGGTAAAGAATCCACCTGCCGCCTGCAGTTCAGGAACCACAGGATAAGTGGGTTTGATTCCTGGGTCAGGAAGATCCCCTGGAGAAGGAAATGACAATCTGCTCCAGTATTCTGGCCTGGGAAATTCCATGGACAGAGGAGCCTGGCGGGCTACAGTCCAGGGGGTCACAAAGAGTCAGACACGTGACTCAGCATGAATGTATGTTGTATGTATCAGTATTTTTTTTTTCTTTTTATTTCTACCACAGTTTATTTCTCTTGTTGACAGACTTGTAAGCTGCTTTCCATTTGGATTCCTTGGAACATTCTTAGACAAGTCTTTTTCTGAATATATGCTCTCATTTATCTTGGGTAGATAACTCAGGAGTAGAACTGAACACAGAAGAGCTGGGTCACAGGGTAGGCATGCATTTAATTTTATAAGAAACTGCCAGACCTTTTTCATAGTGACTGTACAACTTTATACACCCTCTAGTGTGTAAGAGTTGCAGTTGTTCCACATACTTGACAGAATTTCTTTTTAGTTTTAAGCGTTCGGGTGGATGTGCAGAGAAAATGTCTTTTTACAATTTTATTTATTTAGATGCTTATTTATTTGGCTGCGTTGGGTCTGAGTTGTGGCACACAGGCTCCAGAGCGTGCAGGCTCAGTAACTGCCGGATGCAGGCTCTCTGGGTGAGTCATGTGGGCTTCAGTCGGCTGAGCTGCCCTGCAGCATTTGGGATCTTAGTTCTCTGACCGGGGATCAAACTTGCATCCCCTGCATTGGAAGGTGGATTCCTAACCACAGGACCACCAGGGAAGTCCCAAGAATATCACTGTTAAACAGTTATTCTTTTTTTTTTTTAAACAGTTATTCTTTAAGAGGAAAACAGTCAAATGACCTTGACGTGCATGGACACACACATGTAGAACCTGCAGTGTTTTTAGGAGCCAAGCATAATCCAGTGTCTGTACACAGAGCATTTAGCACAAGGACAGCAACACTTGCAGGACCCTATTGTATGTTAGGTAACTAAAACATTGGAATTATGAATTTTTTTCCCCCAAATAGGCTGTAAGCTTCCAAGGCCTTGCTATTAATAAGAAATTCCAGTTCTGAGCTCTGGCAGGCGTGGCACCGGCCGGGCCAGCAGCATTCATATTGCAGCACCTTAGTGCTGCATCCTGTGGGACACAGGAAACCAGAATTCTTAGTCATTTATAGATGCATTTCCATTGCAAGAAGGGGAACAAAACACCATACTCTGGAGAGATTGGCTGTCACATGGCCTTTAAATTAGGATTCTTTGCTTCGCTTTAGCGTGCGCACGACAGAATCTACCCATAGCGGAGTCTTGTCTTCTCCAGAGTTACAAAGGGAATTATATTCAAACAGGCCCTTCACCGAACCAGAGCACTGTGTCCTCAGACCCCAGTTTAACAAGCCTGAACCCCAGGCTGCCCTTCTGGGGCCTAACCGTAGAGAGCAACGTGACATACAGAAGCGGCTTTAGATCTAGAGAGAGCCGGGTTTGGAATTGAGATCTGCCAAGGGCTGGCTGCGTGGTTCAGGGAAGTCCCTCAACTTCTCCATCTGTCAGAAGGAATGATGACCTTCCCTCCCTTGCAGGGACATTGTAATGAGCAGGCTGCTGGTGTAGAACTGCTGCTGCTGCTAAGTCGCTTCAGTCGTGTCCGACTCTGTGCGACCCCATCGACGGCAGCCCACCAGGCTCCCCCGTCCCTGGGATTCTCCAGGCAAGAGCACTGGAGTGGGCTGCCATTTCCCTCTCCACTGCTAGCACTGTGCAGACACGGAAGGAAAGGCTGCTGTAGTCACGGGAGCAGTGGCCCCTCTCCTGCTGCCCGCGAGCCTCCTCCGCCCGCCCAGCAGTGAATGCCCAAGCACACAACCGCTCACTTTCTGTGTGTTTCCTCTCTGCTCAGTCACTTCAGTCACGTCAGACCCTTGGTAACCCCCTGGACTGTAGCCGGCCAGGCTCCTCTGTGCATGAGATTTCCCAGACAAGATGACTGGAGTAGGTTGTCATTTCCTCCTCCAGGGCATCTTCGCGACCTAGGGATCGAACCCACGTCTCCTGCCTTGCAGGCAGATTCACTACCACTGAGCCACCAGGGAGGCCCGCTCTCACTGAGTGACTGAGAACTATGGGGAAATAATTGTAGTGGAAGCATTCATACCAAGTTATAAATGATGGGTGGGTGTAGCCTTCCAAGAAAATTGCAATTCTGTAAGATTTTTTTCATTCAAGTGAACCTTTGGTTGTAAAAGGAGGTGTCTGGGAGAGGCACATGGATTGTGAGTCAGAAGCTTCAGTAAAAACCTAGCCCTGCTGAGGTGTGAGGGGCCAGCTGCCGCCGGGCACAGTTCTGACCACAGAGGACTGTGAAGTGAGTCCTGGCCTGACACGGCACTCAGAAGCTCTGCTCGTGAAGCCGTTGATGGTCGGCCGGTTGAGGAGTGTTTCCAGTCTCGCTGCTGTCGGTAACGTGGAGCCCGTCATTCTAAAGGCAGGGCTGGCCAGGGCCTCGCTTGGACCTTGGGCTTACTCGAGTTCCATTAGACTGAATACAAAGCCTGTGTTGCCCTCCCGGGAGGGCCACAGTCCAATCAGCGGGCCTGGGGAGGTCAGTGAAAGACAAGAAAGGGTTTTTGGTGTGTGATCTGGGGAGCCACGGGACTTTGGTCCTTAAGGAAAGGTGGATTGTGATTCAGAGAGAAAAGCTTTCATTTAACAATGACTTGCTTTTGAGCTAAAAAGTTGACTGAGAAAAAGCTGTACTCATTTGGTATATCAAAAATTCATATTGCACTCAGTAGCTTTGAGAAAATGGTCTTCATTTGTAAAGAAAAAAACAAAACAGGGAATTCTCTGGCGGCCCAGTGGCTAAGACTGCACTGCTAATGCAAAGGGTTCTATTCCTGGGTGGGGAATTAGATCCTACATGCTCCTACTAAAACCCAATGAAGCCAAATAAAATGTAAGGAGAACAAGAAAAAGACAGAAGAAATAAAAAGATCCCATAATTGTGGGATAAATGAGTCAGAGCCCTTTGGTCACCTGTAAGACCAAGATCTCACACAGGCTGGCCATGAAACTGTTTTTGTAGTTACATGGAATGAACTGTGCAGAACAATTCGTACAAAACTTCAGTTTTATGTGATTATTTTTCAATGGGTCAATCAAGCTGGAACATTTTTGCCCGTGTCTAATATATTAATATATGGGACTTCTGGCTGTTACAGCTGATGTTGCTAAACCGTACTATCTTCCTCCATAAACAGTCCTACACACTCGTCTGTCTTGCTCTTCAGGTTAACTTACTCCATTCATTCAGTGCCTACAAGCGTATCGTGGTTTTAGAAACCAGAAATAGGTGGATTTAGCAGCAAAGCAGCCTGATTATAATCATGACAGCTAGATGTGCCCCAGAATCAATGTCTGAGTTATCGACATAAGAAATGCAGGACCCCCCAAAGAAAGCATAGTTATTATTTCTACTGCTATGACTTCACTCAGCGTTTGACAGATATTTACCGAGCATTAGCACAAAAAATTGATACTGAGAAAGAAATAGGTGCCAAACTGAATCTAAAGTTAAGACCTTGTGAAGAAACGTTTAGTAAATTGACTCTGTCTATAATTGATGTATGTTTGAAGAGCTTTTTTGAAAGGTTTTTATTTTTAATTCTAGGCTTAAATTCAGACTGCTTTTATATTACAGGAAAAATATACAGCATGTCTGAAATAAAAACAGGGTACATATGATGGCCTGATAAAAATATTTAATCTTGTTTAAAATTTTTTTTGTCTTTTTGCATTTCTGTAGACTGTCAAAAATGAAAACAGCTGACTGGAGATCTAGATGTCTTGCTTAGCAAGAGCATCCCTTGGATGTCTTCCTGTTCTCAGATGCAGGCATTTTATAAGTGTCTGGATGTAACAGAGAATTTGCAGTGTTATCATCTGTGTACATCTTTCATCTGTTCATATTATCTGTGCAACGTCTTCCTTTCTTGAACTCGTCAGAGTTTTTAATGAAATTGGTTGGAAATGTAACTAATACCATATTTTAAATCTCTCTTTCTTGCTTTACCAAACTTCTGAACAACTTTAGATTCTCAAGATTCATCGTGATTCAGGAGACAATTCTCAGACAGGTGAGAATACTGCAATTTCACTCTTACACGGTCGGGTGGGATTTGTGGGCTCAAGTCTATGAATCAGTCTGAAGAAGCCTGGATTGACAGTTTCACCACCCCAGAAACTTGAATTACTGATACCTCAGTGCTGATAATGAAAGGTTTGAGAGCCAGGTTAAAAGCAGGATCCCTTAAAAGGCTTTGAATCTTCATTCTTGGCAAGGTTTTCTCCTGAATGCCTTCCCCATCCTGGCTTCTTTTGCTGCCTGGAAACCATGGAGAGCAGATAAACTCAAAACAGAGCATGGCCTGGAGGTCCAGAGAGTACACTGTCATCACACCACAGTCAGGCTCCCCTTCTCTGCAGTAGTCAGTGAAACGTGAATAGGCCCTCCTGGGACTCAGGGGCAGCGAGTCACCATTTCAGCTGCCCACACCCACACGTCATACCTTGAGCAAGACTCACTGACTCCTGATTTCCTCTGCCATGAAAAGAGGGGGCTGAACTAATGACCTCTACATCAGAAAGGTCTGGAATTCTTTGATCATTAGAGGGAAAAATCAGTCTGCCACCAACAATGTACAACTCTCATTCCTGTACAGACAGCACCTTCTCCCCGCTGCTGGGGGCTTCCCAGCCGCTTAGGCGTACTTACGTAGTACATAGTGGGCCCTGGCCTACTTCAATTCAGTTCATTTCAGTCGCTCAGTCGTGTCCGACTCTTTGCGACCCCATGAATCGCAGCACGTCAGGCCTCCCTGTCCATCACCAACTCCCGGAGGTCACTCAAACTCACATCCATCGAGTCAGTGATGCCATCCAGCCATCTCATCCTCTGTCGTCCCCTTCTCCTCCTGCCCCCGATGCCTCCCAGCATCAGAGTCTTTTCCAATGAGTCAACTCTTCACATGAGGTGGCCAAAGTACTGAAGTTTCAGCTTTAGCATCATTCCTTCCAAAGAAATCCCAGGGCTGATCTCCTTTAGAAGGGACTGGTTGGATATCTTTGCAATCCAAGGGACTCTCAAGAGTCTTCTCCAACACCACACTTCAAAAGCATTAATTCTTCGGTGCTCAGCCTTCTTCACAGTCCAATTCTCACATCCGTACATGACTACTGGAAAAACCATATCCTTGACTAGACGGACCTTTGTTGGCCAAGTAATATCTCTGCTTTTGAATATGCTATCTAGGTTGGTCATAACTTTCCTTCTAAGAAGTAAGCATCTTTTAATTTCATGGCTGCAATCACCATCTGCAGTGATTTTGGAGCCCCCCAAAATAAAGTCTGACACTGTTTCCACTGTTTCCCCATCTATTTCCCATGAAGTGATGGGTCCAGATGCCATGATCTTCGTTTTCTGAATGTTGAGCTTTAAGACAACTTTTTCACTCTCCTCTTTCACTTTTATCAAGAGGCTTTTTAGTTCCTCTTTCTGCCATCTCCGTTCTGGAGTGGACTGTGTTTTTCACCGACTCAGCAAGATTTCATCTGATCTGACCTTCAGTTTCTTCATTTGTCAAATGAATTAACTGTTTGGTATCTTTCTCCTCTTCCCTCCACACTCTGTTTCTTTCACAGATGGTTTAGTTTATTTCCTTAACCTAGTGAGAGTATTGTTTTAACTAACCTACCAGCTAAAAACTGTTACAAGCATTTTCATGTCCTTTATGGTGCCCAGTATTGCCTTGCATATAATAGACACTCAACAAATACAGAACACTGATGATAAACTGGAACCATCCCATCTTGGAAAGCAGAAGTTCTGCCACTTATTAACTCTTTGACCTTGAGCTACCCACACAATTTCTCCAAGTTTAAATTTCCTCATCAGTAAAATGGAGATTGTACTTAGTAGCTTGTAGAACTGTTGTAATGATTATATAATTACTATTGTTAAGTAAATAGTAAAGCACAATGTTTGATGCATAGTAGGTGCTCAGTATATGGTAGCTGGTTGTTGTTTTTTTAAATTGATGACACTATATCCTTTTTTGCCATTGAGTATGGCTGCTTGAATCTCTCATCCTTCATTTCTCTGTCTTTTTAAATTCAAATTCCACAACATCTGTTGATTGAAGGAATAAATGAATTCTTTGATTTAAATGGCCTTTATTGAAGAAATAATTTCTGCAAACCCTTGATCTTTTCTGTTGTTAAAGATTTTCTTAATTTTAGCTGAAATGAAGTCTGAAAGAATAAGCATTTCCCATCTTTGAATAATTCTAATGGATGATTTAGAATTCAACCAGCCACCCTGGGCTGTATATAGTCTCTCTAGTTTAGCTTTATTTGGAAACTGCACTTTGAGGAACTCTTGTGCTCTTTAATCCTGAATTTAATCTTAAATATTTAATGCCAGGTTTAATTTGTTATCTGATAAACAAATGTTATGGGTGTATATGATTATTAAGCTCCAGAATAGGCTCAAAACCAGTGTCTTGCAAATAACCATCAGTTTCTCAGGTTTGAAAGATGCAATATGATCCTAACAATATCACTTGAAGTACCGCCTACTCTAGATACCTTTTAAAGAAATACTGAAGCGCAAATCCAAGGCCAGGAAAATTATTAAGGCAGGATCTGAAAGAAAAATACACAAAAGGATAGTAAAATATTTCAAGTTAGGCGATTTAAGGCAAGATCCTAAGGCTTTGTTGTTCAGATTAACTTTGTAATACTTCTGCCCTCCACTCTGGGCGTCCCATGTAGCGCTAGTGGTAAAGAACCCCCCTGCCAGTGCAGGAGACATAAGAGACCTGGGTTCAATCCCTGGGTCGGGAAGATCCCCTAGAGGAGGGCAGGGCAACTCACTCCAGTATTCTTGCCTGGAGAATCCCATGGACAGAGGAGTCTGGTGGGCTATGGTCTATAGGATCACAAAGAGTCGGACACGACTGAAGTGCCTTAGCACACACGCACCTTCCACTTTAAGCTATATAAATATAATTCAGATTTAGTTATTACTGATTTAAACTTTTAAAACTTGAATCAGATTTTTTAAAGTGCTATCTATAGTTGCTGATTTAAACTGTTTAAAATTGAATCAGATATTTAAGAACATTAAAGTAAATAGTTAAAAAGGTGACCTAGAGACTTATCGAAGACATATTACAAAGTAATAACAAGTAATAAAATAATATTGTAATATGATCCCATGTGTGCTTGAAAAGAAGTTATACATGCAGATGAACAGATGTGATTCATAATAACGGACATGAGCTGTATACTTACTACGTAGCAGGCACTGGCTGTCCCAAGTGCTATGTATGAATTAACTCGTTTACATCTCACAACAATCTGTGAGTGAGATGCTGTAATCATCCCCATTTTGTGGATACCGAGACACAGAAGGAACATTCCCAAGGTTACACTGCTTTCAGATGGCGCAGTGGAGATTGGAATTTCAGCAGTTTGGCTCTGAAACTGGTTCTGTTAATTACTGTGTTCTGTTGTACTTTTTTGGTGTCACTAGACAATTCTGTAAAACTCACTGCGTCTCTTTTTCTCTCTTGAAATATGGTCACTTATTGGTGTCTGAGAAAAGCATTTCCCCTGCTGAAACCTGCACATTTGTGCAGCGAGGGAAAACTCTGTGTTATGGTTAAGTTTTTCTCCTTGCTCATGGGTTACTCGTACAAGCAGCAGGTGCCCTGAAAATGTATCTTTCTGAAGCCCCCCCTCTGACATGTTCACCCTTTGGTCCTCATTGGTAGCATCGGTAGCACTGTTTAATTAGATTTCACATTAATGTGACAGCACATTTTGAGGGTTAAATTCAAAGTCGGCAAAGACACAGAATTTTTAAAGTATTTTTTTTCCACCAGAAAACAGGGATGAAAGTGAAAGTTAAATGGTTGGAAATTGTTGGGATTATAAAATTGCGTTTTCCTCTCTTCATTCCCGGGATCTGCATCATTTGATGAAAGCATATTCTCAGGAGAACTTAGAAAACCATCTAGAGGTCTGACTTTTCAGAGGGACCTAAAACTGGTCCAAATTGATTTCTCAAATAAATTCAACTCTCTATGGATTTGACTAGCAGTTTATTTCCTCAGATAACCCCACAGAAGCCTTTCCCGTCCTTTATCCTTCAAGTCAAAAACAACTCCTCAAAATTCTCCCCATGTTTTAATGTCTATTTTCAAGAAGATATTTATTAATGGAACTAAATAACCCTTAATAATAAGCTGCACTACAATGTAATATGGTACCGCAAGAAAAGGGCATCTTTTTACAATTAACATTATTGATAATACTGTGTGTGCTGAGGATTTAAAGGCAGAGTGGTCCGCTATTTCTTTAAAAATATTTTTACAGTGCTTAAAAAGTAACCTTGTTTTCTTTGGAGAATGAGGGAAAAAATATGTGTAAACTTTGCTGTGAATAAGCTATAAACTAATCACTCTCTATTACTAATCTGAAATCCTTAGAGTCTCATTCATTCAGATACAAGAACAGGAGGAAAGAGTCCGTTGATGTGAAATCAATATCATCTCGAGGCAGTGATGGTAAGAAGTTCATATTTCCTTGACTTTAAAGTGTAGGAAATGACATAGGAATATATTCAAGAATTCGTCAGCATATAAACTAAATCCCAAAGAGTAGATTTTGACTAAACCGGCTTTTTTTCCTGTAGGCAGAAAAATTTTAGGCCTTTTTACTCTTTTTTACTTTTTATAGTGTTTGTCTTCCCTACGAAATGACGCTAGGCTTGTTCCTTTCTGTCCTAGTATGTGTTAGGACACATAACCACCGGAGCAGCTCAGTCTCAATAGCTGAGTTCCTCTTAGCGGCTATCCTTCAGGTCACAGTGGGAAACGTGAGCATGAAGGAAGCGGCTGACCTAACACGGACCAAAGAAATAAGATGGATAATTCATTGAGAAAGATGGCTAAAGCACACAGCATGCAAGAGATCGGGACCAAAAATGAAATAACAAAAATGGACTGACATTTTCCCCAGTGGGTTGCGGGTGAAGATAGATGGAGAGGATAATGGATGAGGGGATTTCAGCTGGACTAGCTCAGTTTTTATAGATGAGAGCCAGACCCACCATCAGTTTTTGGTGTTAAGACCCTGAAGACTCAGAATGAGGGGGCCTCATTCTCCTACCTATCCCCACCCTAGTCACGGATCACACCTCCCCGCCTACACGGCAGTTATTTGGCTACATGATCTGTGGCTGAAGGCTGAAAGTGATGGACCTGCCCAAGTTGGGCTTTAGTGACTTAGGGAAAGTGAATCCTGGGGCATCGTCAGGCTCTTGAAATGAGGTTTCCGGATCCCATCAACCCTCTCTGAAATCCCCCTGTGGGCCTGAGACTCATGAAACCTTCCTGTCATCAAAGTTCTAGGCCAGAGCAGCCTTTGCAGTCCCTGGCAAGTAGTGGCTGAGCCCTCAGCAGTTTAAGAGATGGGTGAATTCACTGCTTTGTGGGGTGCAATGGAGGACAGTAGTCCTGTGAGAATCAGGCCCCCGGTCCATGAAGGGTTCCTTTGCTGCACTGAAACCCAGCTGAGCCACCAGCAACAGATTCAGCTTTCTTGACTTCTCTCCAGCACCAAGTCTGCAGAACCGTCGCTACCCATCCATGGCGCGGATCCACTCCATGACCATCGAGGCTCCCATCACGAAGGTGAGTGGCAGCTGCGGCCTCTGCTCTGCAGCCAGGCCCACCGAGCCCTCGCTGTATTCTGGAGATAAAGTGACGAATGGCGTACTTCCAATATCATGGAGTTTACAGTAAAGGAAACACATTAAACAAATAAACACATCCTAAATACATAGTTATAAATGGCAACCGCTGTCATAAAGGAAAACAACAGGTGTCTGTGAGGGAGAATTAGGTTAGGGCCCTGTTTTGGTTGGGTGAAAGGGGTGGTCAAGGAGGGTCTCTGTAGAGGAAGTAACATTTGCAGTAAGACCTGGAGGATGCAGAAATGTTAGGAGAAGAGGAGTCTAGCAGGCGCGGCAGGGGACGAGCACCGAGGTGGGAGGAGGGGACGGAGCAACAGAGGACGGGAAGGGAAGTAGCGTGACTGGATCTTGGCGAGCAGCGGGGAGTCTCGGTGACAGCGATGTGCTAGGCTCAGTGTGTTCTGACCAGCTGAGCCAGAGGAAGTGTATGTTCTGGTTTATGTGCAGCAGAAACCACGGAAGAGTTTAAAGGAGGGAAGTGACATGGCCTGGTATGTTTACTGAAAAGAACCCCCAGCTGCCATGCAGAGGATGGACTGGAGATGACAAGAGTGAAAGAGAAGAAGCCACTTATGGACCTATTCCAGAATCCTAAGCAAGGAACGGTGCCAGCTGCACTGGAATTACAGCAGTCGAGGTGGAGAGAAATGAGTAGATCAAGAAATATTGGGGAGTAACTTCAGTTTCTCTTGATGATGAATTATACTGTCAGGTAGGGCGAGAATTGAGGGAAAGTGATATGTCAACCAGGGCCTCCCAGGTTTTGGTTTGAGCACAAGATTAATAGAAGTGGGGTTTTTTCCCACAGCAATGTAGAAACCAAAGGAGTGCAGCTCTTGTCTTTTTTTTTTTTTTTTAATGTTTACTTGCTTGCTTTGGGAAGAGGGGAGCAAGGTCATGACTTTAGTTTTTGACATGTAAATAAGATAATCCAGTAGAGAGGTCAGGCAGGGAACTGGATATATAAATCTGAAGGTCAAAATGGAGTTCAGGGCTGGGGTGTAATTTTGGAGAGTCCTCAGCACGCAGGTCATATGTGTCCAGAGTCGTGGAAAGGAAAGAGCTCATCTCTGAGAGAACTGTAGAGCTAGAGGGAGGCCCAGCATTAGTCTCCAAGGGACTGTAGCTCGCAGCAGAGAGCTAGAGGAGACAGATCAGCAGAGGAGCCTGAGAAGGTGTAGCTGCCGAAGTGAGAGAAGCACCAGAGAGGGTGGCGAGAGAAGCTTGCCTCAGTGCGATGAGGTGCTGCCGTGAAGACACCGGGCATTTTGACAATAAGATGTGTTATCATCTAATTGCTTTTAGATTCTGGGCTCACGAGTGACTTTTGGGAAGCAGAACCCTAATTTCTTCAAATTTATTCTTTCTCTCTCTTTCCTTCCTTAGGTTATAAATATAATCAACGCAGCCCAAGAAAACAGTCCTGTCACAGTGGCAGAAGCCTTGGACAGAGTTTTAGAAATTTTACGAACTACGGAACTGTACTCCCCTCAGCTGGGTACCAAAGATGAAGATCCCCACACCAGTGATCTCGTGGGTGGGCTGATGACTGTGAGTGATGAGAAAAAACCGGAAATGCATGGCAGATGACATTAAATGTACTCCCGAGTACATGTGACAGATAAACTATTGCCGGCAGGTGTAGAAATACCTGCTGTGCGAGCTAACTAGAAGCAGTGGCAGGAACACAAATGAATAATTTGTCCTTCAGAATTCATGTTGCAGTAATGAGTAAATGGACAGTTGATTGAAGGCTAGCTATCACAGTGGGGCCCTTGTTAACTTCTTCCCCTTGACCTGGCACGGTTATCCATTGAGACCTTGGCTTCCTCGGACCTCAGGCTCTTTATATAATGAAAGGGTTGGTACTTAGATGACAGCACTAGTTTCCAAAATCTTATCTGTAGAATCCTTTCTTTAAATAAAAGCTTTACATGGCGTTCCTTTTATAATCAATAAAAACAGAGTAGTGCTGCTGTGGCTCAGTACAGGGAGGAGGGGAGGGGCCACCGTCTGTAGCCACTAGAAGTGGCTGACTTCTAAGGACCTTGTCCTGGCCTATTGGTGTTGCCGTGATCTGTCTGTCTGTAGTCATCATCTATCAGCAAGTGAAGAAAAATAAGAAAGTTCAAATTATTCATTTGTGCTTCTTATTGGAGACTGAAGCTGGAAGAATTCTTCGGGAGAACAAAGTCTGGGGCACCAAAGAGTTTTACTTTCAAGTTTTCTGTCCAGCCCTGCCACCAGATGCTGAATGTTGCCTGGCTTTCTGGTCCATTGTCCTTGTTCTTACCAAAGGTCCCTGATGCCCCCGTGATTTGAGTACCCTCCTGTTCCTTTCAAGGCCCTGGGTTGGCCTTGGTCCCCCATCCCAATGCAGTGTAGACTCTGTTTCTAAAGGACACACACACCACACTGGAATATTATTCAGCCAGTAAAAAAGAATGAAATAATACCATCTGCAGCAACATGGATGGGCCTACAGATGATCAAGCTAAGTGAAGTAAGCCAGACAGAGAAAGACAAATATCACATGGCATCCCTTATATGTAAAATTTAAAATCATGATACAAAGGAACTTATTTATGAAATAGACTCACAGATATAGAAAACAAATTTAGGGTCACCAAAGGGGAAAGGGGTGGTAGAGGAGATAAATTAGGAGATTAGGGTTAGCAGATTCAAACTACTATATATAAAACAGATAAGCAACAAGAACCTACTGAATAGCTCAGGGAACTATAGTCAATATCTTATAATAATCTATAATATAAAAGAAACTGAAAAAGAATACACACACACACACACATATATGTATAACCACTTTGCCACGCACCTGAAACTATCTCAACATTGAGGGTCAACAATACTTCTGTTAAAAAAACAAAGGAAGACTGGCAAGGGTCTATTAGGAGGCCGGCCACTGCAGAGCTGCTGTGGGGAGATTCTGGTTCCCAGAACAAGTGACCTGCTGTCCTTTCCCTGCTGCTAGACCATGGGCTTCCTCTCCAGGTCAGGCAGTGAGGAACCAGTGCAAGCTTCCACCTATTCTTAGGAAGTGTTAGGAAAGAGAAGAGACAAAGGCAAATTAGAAGCAGAAGGAAAACATAAAAACCACGACAGAGGAGCCCCTTGCGATGTCCGCCCTAGAGGCAGGAGAGCTATGGCCGTAATGCCTCATCTGTTTATCTGGTTCTGAAAGTTTAAGCTCTTGGCCTGAAGATTCTACGTGTGACTTCAGGAGAGCCCTTCATTAACACTTTAAACCTTAGCACATACTTTCGCAGGATGACAAATAAGCAGTTATAATTTAAGCAATTATAAATGACTTTTAAGCAAAGATCTAGTTAATTAGGTACTCGGGTAGAAGGTAGAGGATAGGAACTGACACTGAAGAACATCTGGGGACTAAAGTTCAAGAGCCTGTTAAATGGGGGGACATGGGCATTCTGTTCACTCCCTGTGCTGCCCTTCCCAAGACCTCAAGTCCAGAAACTTCCTTTGAAGGCTAACAGCAAAGCTCATGTTAGAAGATAGAGACTATAACTGGAAAAAAGTTAATTTAGATGTTAGTCAAAAGTTAACCCAACCTTTAAAAGCTTTGGGGCTTCCGCAGCGGCTCAGTAGTAGAGAATCTGCTCAGCAGTATAGGAGATGTGGGTTTGATCCCTGGGTCAGGAAGATCCCCTGGAGGAGGGTATGACAACCTATTCCAGTATTCTCATCTGGAGAATCCCATGGACAGAGGAGCCTGGTGGGCTACAGTCTACAGGGTCACAAAGAGTCGATACAACTGAGCAACTGAGCACGCTAAAGGCGTTACGTTAAATCATACCCCAAATGTGGCCCATGGATTTGGCTCCCCAGGATGTAAGTCTAAGGACACCAAAGTAACAGTCCCTAGGGCTTCCCTGATAGCTCAGTTGGTAAAGAATCCGCCTGTGATTCCTGGGTTGGGAAGATCCCCTGGAGAGGGGATAGGCTATGCACGCCAGTATTCTTGGGGTTCCCTTGTGGCTCAGCTGGTAAAGAATCCGCCTGCAATGCGGGAGACCTGGGTTTGATCCCTGGGTTGGGAAGATCCCCTGGAGAAGGGAACGGCTACCCACTCCAGTATTCTGGCCTGGGGAATTCCATGGACTGTATAGTCCTTGGGGTCACAAAGACTTGGACATGACTGAGCGACTTTTACTCTCACTTTCATGAGGATGCCTGGGGTCCTTTCAAATGAACACGCACCCAAAACAAGATTACTTTTGTGATTTCATCGATGTGGCTTCACAATGTCACAAAAGAAAGATGGCATGAGAACAGAGCTAGCTCACAGCTCAGGTAAGAGACCTGAATGCAGCCAGAGCCACTTAATTCTCGGTTCTGCATCTCCTGCAGCTAATAGCCAAGAAAAGGAGTATCCCCTGTTCTGTAGCTGTTGTTCTGATCCAGTTTTGAGCTTCAACCTGGAGTTTCAGATTGACTGAGTTATTCAGGATTCACATCCCTTTGGCTAATTAAAGAACTGAGAGAATAATGATAATGGCATAGAAAGCATGCTTCTCATAGCATCTGTCTTTATTCCAGGATGGCTTGAGAAGGCTGTCAGGAAACGAGTACGTGTTCACCAAGAGTAAGTTGTCCTCTCTCCACCTGTGGCTGGTAACCTGTCTCTGGCCTTCTGTCTCCCTCGGTGTTGTGATTATTGTTTGGGGAGGGTGTTTGTGATACTTGCTGTTGGTCTCATTGGAGTTTAAACATCTCTATGGTCTACATTTGAAACCAGGTCTCCTAATACAAATTACTTCTCTGTGCACTGTCAGAGTATCTGTCTATATTTAAACAGTTAATTCAGTTAAGCTGAATTATTTTTCTATTGGGGGATCTTGAAGTTCAGAAGTATAAGAGAACCCTGAGGTGAAAATCTTCCTGCCCCTGGAAGTTCAAGACTTACTTTCTAGCAGCACTCATGAAGATGACAGGTGCTCAGCAGCGCTCAGGAGTCCCCAGTTACCCACCCTTCTTGCCCCATCTGTTTGCTCAGACGTGCACCAGAGTCATAGTCACCTTGCGATGCCAGTAACCATCAATGATGTCCCCCCTTCCATCGCCCAATTACTTGATAATGAGGAAAGCTGGGAGTTCAACATCTTTGAACTGGAAGCTGTGACGCACAAAAGGTACGTGGCTTCTCTGGCTGCCGGCAGGGGAGGGTTGATGGACATACTCTAGGCTTTCACATCTGGAAACTGTGAGGGAGATGAGTCCTTGCCACAGGTGACCACCCAGGCTCTGCTTTTCATGCCATGCTGGAGGAGTTTCAATCATGCAGAGAGGCCATGGTCCCTGGAGTGAGCTCCCTATGGAGCAGGGAGTATCAGCGGGTAAGAGCTGGGATCAGCCTGGTGGCAACCCGGGATGAAGAAATACTGAGTGTCTTCTTCAGATCTAGCCAGGTCATCCTTTCTGCCAGTGAGCCAAGAGTTCTAAGCATTCTCAGCCCTGAACTTGTTAAAGTTCCAGCTTACAGCATGAGTCTGAGAGCACTGTAGCCTCTTCCTTGGATTCACCCTATAGGCAGGAGAAAGACCCGATAACTCAGAAAGTCCTCTCCTATTACATAAGTTCATTTCTTCCAAGGGTGTTGGATATGAATGAAACTCACCTGTAAATAAGTGACTCTCTGACATGACTCTGCTGAGCCCACACAAGCCACATCTTTTGTCCCCAGGCTCAGTAACTTCCTCAGGGAACACAGAAGTGTGGAGCTTACGTAGAAGCAGAGGGAGGGACTGTAAGAGGCCTTTCTTGGCTGTAGAGCCAGTGAAGGGCAGATGACTTGGAGACAGTCTAGAAGTCATTTGGATTAGCCACCACGAGGCACCTAGTTTTAAAGAAGTGACGGGTGAGGAGGAGAGGCTCTATCTATCACCTTCTAATTTGGACAGGACGATTTTTATGCCCCTGTGCTTGTGGAGTAAGCATCGGAGGGAGGTGAACCAATTGCCCAGTATCTTCAAAGAAAGCAGTTTCTGGAGCAGTTAATACAATGAATCAGAGTGTATGTTCCTGTTTTTCAGGCCATTGGTTTACCTGGGCTTGAAAGTTTTCTCCCGGTTTGGAGTATGTGAATTTCTACACTGTTCTGAAACTACTCTTCGGGCCTGGCTCCAGGTGATTGAAGCCAACTACCACTCTTCCAATGCTTACCACAACTCCACCCATGCCGCTGACGTCCTGCACGCCACAGCCTTCTTCCTCGGCAAGGAGAGAGTGAAGGTAGAATTTTGATAGCGCAATCTAGTTACCTGCACAGCTTTTGGAGAACTCAGAACTCGACCTTCATAATATATTAAGCAAACAGCTATTTTGGACCCAATTTGACAGAGTCTTTGAACTACCAAAGTGACTGATCCTTTCAGTGTTGTAAAGACACTGCCTTTTCTCCTAGTCCTCCCTTCCCCCAAATGCCTAAAATAATAATTTATGCTGCCGTAGGGACTCCTTTACATGTCTGGCTGATCCATAAACCCATTCTCCAAATGTTCACTAGGAGCCCTTCATGATACCAGCTTAGAGGACAGAACTTAATTATTAGAGCAAATGGTTACTAGGTCTAGAGATTACATTTTTAAGATCAGAGTTTTGTCATTAGTATGTTATAGTCCAGATAGCTATGAACCGTTCAGCGTCCTTCTGATTTATATACGTATGTATGTGTTCTGTATAGGTGTGAATTGTGTTCATCTGTATGCTAATGATTTCTATACTTCTGGAAGAGTTCCGAGTTCCTTAGTCCGAGAAGTCAGCACTATTGTTGAAGGTGCTGGTTTGCAGGGCAGCTCTGTGTATACCCCACATGTGGCTGCAAGAGATCCCCGGCTCCCCTCTTTTCCAGCTATCATCACTTTCAGTGCAGCTTGTAATTCTTTGCTGCTACAATTAGAAGTGAAGCTTAGAAAGTTCATACCCTTGGAACAAGTGCTATAGAGACAGACTGACATCAACCTGCAGATGCTTACCGTGCAGTCGTTCCCTTACTTAGTCTTAGACCCTAGGTGCTCAAGGAGAGTGGTAGTTGGACAGGCAAAAGGGGCAGAAAAAGCACTGACACACGGAGGGGGCGGTGTTGCCTTCTCAGTGTTGTCAAAGACTGACCCTGGCATTAATTTTCATCAGCAAGAAAGCAAATAGGGAGGTTCAAGGACGATGCTTTTGTAAGGTTTTTCTCTCTTTTTAAAAAGGTGGTATTACAGGTGATAACAGCCTGTTTCTATGGCACTGTTTTTGGCTGCATGGGCTTTCCGTTGCGGTGCACAGGCTTTCCCTAAGTGCGGCACTCCTGGGCTTCTGCAGCCACAACATGCAGGCTTCTCCTTCTGTGAGGAGCTAAAACACTTCCAGATTCCTCTCCAGTTTCACATCCCTCCATTTTCCACATGAGAGATGATACAGCAGAGTTTGCACACGGTCAAACGAGGACAGGAGCTTGGGCATTAACACTGAGACCAAACTGACCTGTAGGCACTGCAGCCTTGAGTTCAAGATGAAGTCTTCTTAAACAGAATCACTCTAGAAAAAATATAGATTAAATGCTTGATCGATTAGGGAATGCTTAATCACTTTATTATCTCCTTTACTCTCCCTCCCCTAAAATAAGAAATTTTCTTTAAATTATTTGTTCTGCTAGAGCATTCAGAGTCTAATTAAATGCCCAAATAGCAATACAAATAAGTCTAAGACTAGATACAATGCTTGTAATCCAAAAGACATTTTCTAAGAGGCCAAAGAATCAAATAATTTAGAGTGGCAAGGAACCCTGGAGAATTGGGCTGGAAGGGACTCCTGAGCTCAAAGGTTTAGTAGCAGCCCAAGATCACTGGTTAGTCCACTATGAAGCGCTTCCTGAGGCCTCTTCCACCAGACCTGCTTCCGCTGCTCAAGAGTCAGAAAAATGATCTTACCAAATCCCCATGTCATCGGTCACCCCTAACTTCTTTAGAAGGCGAAAGCTCTTAACGTCACTGACAGCTCCACGTCCTCAGCCAGATCGTGTGCAGAGCCGGCATTGTCCTTCAGCGCCTTACAGACCCTGCCCCCTCCCCACCTTACCTGTTCCTAGGACCCACTCTTAGCGGAGAGGTCAGGATAGCCAGCGTTCTTTTGTTATTGACTGTGTGTGACTGTTTATCCTAGTAAACGAGCTGTTGCAAAGGCTGATCTAGGATGGAGTCCATTCTGACCCTGCTGGCTGAAGGAAGACAGCACTGCAGATATGTCTGCATTCCTCCTCCCGTGGGTTTGGCAGGGGGTTTCTTCCACAGACAGTCGTCCCTGTTGTGGGAAGAGCCTCGCTCCTCCCATCTGCTAGTGAGCAGCCTGGCCTTCTTTCCCTGCCTCCCTTGCATTTATCAGACACTGCCTTAATAGACAGTGCCCACCAAAACTCAGGGCATGGCCCTGATAGCACTGTAAAGGGCAGGGTCCGAATCAGCGCAAGCTGGAAGGGCATGTCTCCTCTAATGCTATTTGTTGTCTACTCTAGTCGCTTGAATCTATGTCATTGAAGAATGTTAAAATAAATCATCCCCGTACTCCAAGCAAGATAGAACACACTCCAAGAGCACTGGCTGGAGGCCCAAAGTTTGGGCCTCACAGGCCTCACTGCACAGGGAGAATCAGTGAGCATGGAGGCCAAGCAGGGGCAGCCTGGGCCCCTGACTGTCCCTGCGGGTTACCATGGCCTCTCCGAACCAGCATCAAAAGGGGGCTAGGCATGTTTGCTCACCCTGGGCATCACAGCATCAGTCTCTGGGAAGAACCAAGAATGGCCTTGACTGCTCTGCCCACTTGAGAGGGTGATTCATATGGACCAAGGCCAAGCCAGGACTGTCCCCCAGCTCCAGGAGGTCAGTCTGAAAATGGAAATGTCTTCCTTCTGGAAGGGACAGTTTTCAGAAAAGTTTTCAGGGCTGAGCTTCAGAATCACTGTTTCTTACCGGTTCACATCTGAGAAGCAGTTTGCAGGGTTTTCCTCCAACAGCCTAGGAAAGCAACTCGGGAAAACCAAAAGTTATGCCCACGCCACCCCCTACCCTGAGCCTCATCTTGGGAACCACTTTTCCTCTCGCTCACTACCCTTCAGTCACAATGATGCTCTTTTAAGGTCCCTCTTCGTAAATCACTTTGTTTCGCATCAGAAGCATCATGTTGACTGATCTGCCTGGATTTCTCTCCCTTGCCATTTTTTGCCTGGCTCACTCCTGCTTATCCTTCCGTTTCCAGCATAAAAATCGCTCCCTCAGAGACCCCATTCTTGCACACCCTCTGCATCATCCAGAGTAGCCAGAAGCCACATTTAATTAAAACAGAATGAGACATTGCATTCCCTGGGTGCACTGGCACATTTCAAGCATCCAGGAGCCGTGAGGGATGGGGGGTTACTGTATTAGAGAGCCCACATGCAGACTTCTCCATCAGCACAGAAAGCTGAAAGGACAGCACTGCCCTAAACGAGACCAGGCCTCATGGCTACACTCACAAAGCACCTGCACGTACCTCCTTAGCCCACCTTCCAGTAAGTTACTTATGCTTTCCCCAGTAAGTGGCCAGCTGTGTTAGCACAGACACCATGCCAGAGTAATTCACCACCGTAACTCCTGCAGCCTGCAAGACAGCTGGCGCTCAGCAAGCCTCCAATAAATGGTGGCTGAAGGAAAGAATTCATAAAGTACAATGTCTTCTACAACAGCAGGCCATTGGATAACTTCTTCCTCTAGCTGTGAGCTGAGAAAACCTGTGGGTGATGTTCTGGGTTGTGTTCTTTAATTATATAATGAGTGCGTTAAGAAGAGGGGTCTCCCTTTTTGCCTTTGCCACCTGCTGGCCCAGAGTGAAATTGTGTTTCTTGACTGTGAGAGCCCCGTTAGCGTCAGTTTTCCTGGGAAAATTCTTCTTGCCCTTGATCCCCTTATGTTACTTGGCTCTACTCCTTTTATCTGTGTGTGGAGAGTGTTATCTGTTGTTTCATCTGTGCTGTTTGCTGCCACACTCTCAGTCTTTTCAGAAGTAGGCAAGTAAAGTAACACTCGTGATGCTAGGCCACTTTCCTCTCCGTCCGCTTATGGAAGAGTCAGGGCACTAGACCACACTGCACGCACTCCTGTTTGTCACTTTCCTGCAGGACAACTAGAGTAAATGGACTCTGGAGAAAGAATTTAGGTATCCATTATAACCGCAACTCAGATTTCTGTTTCCCTCCAGATAATCCACGGTACAGCAAGGTGATGTGATGTATCCTAGGTGGCCTCTTAACTTCTAGGAAGTCAGAGAAGGATCCCCTGGCGTATGCCCTCCTGGGAGACAGGGATGAGTGTAGGTCTCCATTATCCAGTGGGTAACACTCAACCTTGCCTCCCCCGGGCCCCAGGGAAGCCTCGATCAGCTGGATGAGGTGGCCGCCCTGATCGCTGCCACAGTCCACGACGTGGACCACCCGGGAAGGACCAACTCTTTCCTGTGCAACGCGGGCAGTGAGCTCGCTGTGCTCTATAATGACACCGCTGTCTTGGAGAGTCACCACACAGCCCTGGCCTTCCAGCTCACGGTCAAGGACAGCAAATGCAACATTTTCAAGAATATCGACAGGTTTGTGTGCTAAGGCTCTTGTGATTGGGTTTGTAAAATGTAAGGCGGAAACTCAGTTTTCCCTGACTTCTCCAAGTACTTAGCTTCCTCTTGGTGAGGAAGAGGAAATAATGATAGTTTTCCCATTGTATCAGACAGTAAAATAATAGCCTTGCCCTTCTCATCTTAACTGTACTTTTTAGACTGTTTTCATCTTCTTAAACTCCATTTGGTCTCCAGTGAGTTCATAAAAATGCTTTATATACTGCAAAGATTTCTATAGATTATTGCTAATGATAAATGTAACAGATATTTCTACTCTCTCAAAAGGACATCCTGTCTTTGGTGTAACTCGAGGAAATGTATCCTTCCCCAGCTTTCCCCAGCTCAGTTTTTGGGCACTTAAAATCCTAACTCAGGAGGAGACGGTGTTCCCCAGTCCCAGCAGAGCTCCTGGAGTCCACGGGGGGCGGGGGGGGGGCGGCTTCCCCCCTCACTGTTATACTCTCTCCTCTGGTGAGTTTGCCACATGTGAGCAGATAGGAGACATTCTTCTCACCTGACACGGCCCTGCAGTCAGACTGAATACTTCCAACACAGTAGCAGCCAGGCTGGAGAGAAGACCCCCCCCCCCCCGGGAGAGGGCAGTGCAAGGAGAGTGCAGAGCTCGCTCGGGCCTCAGTGATCACTTGTCACCATGAACCCGAACCGATCATCTTGGTCTCTAGAAACCTGAGGAAATCTCGTTATTATAATATGAAAATATTCAGTTATTCCACCTTCAGCTGAGGGCTTCGTCAGTATCAGGTTCCGTTTTTAAAACTTTCAGAGGAGGAATTGTTGCCGATAGCCAGTTTGATTCAGTTCCTCATTCTGGCTCCTGGACTTAGAAAAAGATGACAGGAACTGGGCGTGACTGAGCAGGGTTGCTGCTCCTCCCATTACAACTTCTGTGTAACTGCAATGTAGACAATTGCTCGTTAATCGGAAAACTCTTCCAATGCTGTCATCAAAGGAAATGACAAGACTTCTCTGTAATAAGAATCACTGTGTCTGCAGTGAAAGCCAGGGGACAGTTCATCAGGTTGCTGCACCAGCCTCACAGGGAAGAACTCGTCATTTCCTCCTGCCTTGCTGTTCTGATGTTGCCAAGGGCAGACAGAAGGGCATCACCTTGTAAAATAAGTGCCCATGTGACAGGTGGTGCCTCTTTTAATACTCACAGTCATATGAGGGTCAGCTATCTTTGGGAAGATGGTATAGTGTCACCAAGTCCTGGTTTGGTAGGAAGATGAGCAGGGAAACTCTTTTGTGGTCTTCGCTCATTTCTTCAGTGCCCCTAGCTTCCTCCTGGATTGTGGGAAGTGTGGTGAAATGGCAGAACAGTCCTAATTCAGGGGGCATGATTTGAACAAAGGCCCTTTGTCCTCTGGTTATTTTAGGAACCATTATCGAACACTGCGCCAAGCTATTATTGACATGGTTTTAGCAACAGAGATGACAAAACACTTTGAACATGTGAACAAGTTTGTGAACAGCATCAACAAGCCAATGGCAGCTGAGGTAAGCATTTCACATGTAATAATACACATCAGAGTGTATTTCCGTTAAACCCTATACTCTGGCCTCAAAGCATTTTCTCTCCGTCTTGAATACAAGATGGCTACTTACTTGGAGTTGGTAGGGAAGGGCTGAAAGTGTTGGCCACTTGTTTCCCCTGGCAACAAGAACAGATTGAGTGTCCATAGCAACTCTGAACTCCCTGAAAGAAGAGCCCTGAAATAAAGCCAGTGGTGACAAAAGGAAGTAGGCCCAAAGACGACGATGAGAGGACCCTGCAGACAGCTGAGACTGGAATAAATGGTGGCGTTTTAGAGGATTCAAAGCCCTTCTAGTTCTCTGTTCTTTGGGCTCTCGGGAGACCTCAAAATTAGATGCTTTAAAGAATTATATTCCTGTTGATTTTCATTAAATGTCTATCAGTATCTGAAGACTGTAGACAGGTAAATTGGGAGTGACTGGTTGCAAACAAAACCACAAGGTGGGTGGTGATAGGAACACTGAACTTTTAAGCCCTATGTGTTTGTATTGCTTGAATATGTCAGCGTACCATATATGGAATTAAATTTGGGAACACCTCCTTCAATCACGTCTCATGCCTGAGGTGGCCTGGGTGACCGCCGTCTAGTATCTAGCCAGTTGACTCTTGTGGGCTTCACCATTGTATTGAACCAACCCTTGTCTGCTTTCCAGATTGACAGCAGCGACTGCGAGTGCAGCCCTCCCGGGAAGAACTTCCCTGAGAACCAGACCCTGATCAAACGCATGATGATTAAGTGTGCGGACGTAGCCAACCCCTGCCGCCCCTTGGACCTGTGCATTGAATGGGCTGGCAGGATCTCTGAGGAGTACTTTGCACAGGTGGGCTGCCTCTCTGGGGAAGCGCCATGAGTGAACAAGTTAAATGACTCTTCCTCAGAAAGAGATGGCTCACCCCTGCCTGGAATAGAATTCTGGTCCTCAAGAGACTAACTGGTATGGCTGGTCACTACTCAAAGTCTCTCTAGGGGGAAGGAGAGAAACTGAGCCTTTGGGATTCTTTTCATTCTCAAGTTTTTAGATCCTGAACTACCACAAAAACTGGGAAATCCATTCATTCATCAGATTATCATCTCTATGTTGTATTGTGGGAAACACAGACATAAGATACATCTCTGCCTGAGGGTACCTCATAATGCAGTAGGGGATGTAGCCATAAATAGGTCCACACAATGTATTTTTTTAAGTGAAAACACTTCTAAAGAAGGTATATGTTAAGTCCTAAGAGTTCAGAAAGGTTTTGGGTTTTTTTTTCCTAGATAAAAGAAGGGCTTTTATCTAGAAAGGTGGAAAAGGTGTTAGAGCTGGGTTTTTTTTTTTTTTTTTTAAGGATTTCAAAATTTAGAAATGAGAAAGGACATTCTGAGAGAACCAAGTGTTATGACCAAAATTAGTAAAGAGGAAACATAGAATTTCTATATAAGAATAGGAACTTTGGCAGTGTGAAGAGTTGAAGAATAACCTAAAAAGTAGCAGACCGTAAGATGCCATTTGAAATAGAGGCCTACTTCCAAAGAAGAGGCTTTAGGGACTAATGTTTATGATGTGGGACAGAAAGACAAACATATCCCAAGTGGCTACAAGTAATTATTTGGGGAGGGGAAGTGCCGCTATCACTGGAATGTACTACTGAGGCAGGGTAAAGACTAGCCAATGGTGTCTAGAAGGGCTGGCAGAGCAAAAACCAGCTAAGGATGCAGGAAGTTAGCTGTAGCTTTCAAGGATAGGAAGAGAGTCCATGGGAATTAGGACAGCCAGCTCTGAGCTTGCCAGAAAGAGAAGGGGGAAAAAAAACCCCAAACCTCTCCTTGAACAGCAGTGGATATTTTAAGGCTGCCTGATCGACTGACCTGAAATGAGCAAGCTGAGCCGAAACTGGTAGGAGACCGTTAATGGGGCTTTCCAGGACCCACAGAGAAGACTTAAAATCCTACTCCTAGATAGTCTCAAAGTCTGTGAATGGGGAATGGGAAAGAACCACTTTTAAGTTCTTTAATGTAATTTGCCTGTGTAGGCGTCCTTTTCCCATAAAGGACATGTTCACACGACAATGTGACCTAAAACTCGAGTTACAGATGAGGCTTCTGGCCAGCCGGTCTCTGGCTCAGTACACCACCAGTAAGTGTGGATTTTAACTTCAGTCCTGTGAATTAGGACCTTAGGCATTATAAACATACACTTCAATGTGCAAAATGCTCAATTTACACGTATCATCAGAATTGCATGCATTACCAGTACAGACAGCCAAACAGTTTGTCAGTCATTCTTTTCAGGTAAAAATAGTTATTCCATGAAAAAGAGAATCGAGTTCAGCTCAACTGCCCACCTGCTTTTCCTCCAGACAACCTTCACACCCTTGGATGTGCAGCGCAAGGGCTTTCTGTATACTTCGGGTTTTGTCACACAGAATATTTTAAAAAGGTATTTTCAAAGGCCAAGTTTAGTAAGATTAATAATTCTGCTTTCATTTAGACATTAAGTGAAACTGACTTTCTTTTTAAACTGCAAGCATATAACAGTGAATAATACAATGTCTGTTGATACAGCTTGGTTCCAGTTCTTCGATTTGTGCTGAGACGTCTGCAGCTTTAAACCCACCATTGCTCCTCTACCCTCAGTGTAAACTCCACTTAGTATTTAGTAGTGCTACTTTGAAAGTGGTCGACCTTGCAATCATGAAAACAGATCTTAGAAAAGAGGGTATGAATCCAGAAATCAGTGCTTCGGTGGGGTCGGGGTGGGGGGTGGGTAGCTGTAAGGTAGTATCTCACACATTTGAGTCAGAAGACCTGAATCCAGTCACTGCAGCTCATCAGGTAGTTGTTATGTAAGCCCTGAGAAATGCTGAGCCTATTTCTTGATCGATACAACTGGATTATGACCCCTTTCCAAAGGGTGGTTCTCACAAACTCGATGCTACTGTGACACCTCCTCATGTCCCCTACAGCCCTGTGTGTATTATTTCTTACAGACGGATGAAGAGAAGAGACAGGGGCTACCCGTAGTGATGCCAGTGTTTGACCGGAATACCTGTAGCATCCCCAAGTCCCAAATCTCCTTTATTGACTACTTCATAACAGACATGTTTGACGCTTGGGATGGTAAGATGTTACCCACAAACAGAATATCTTGTTATGCTTTATAATGATTACCTTTAATGACAGAGGCCAGGCCTAAAGGTGTTAAATGTTACTTTAAAAAAAAAAATGTCACCTGCTTGTGGCCAGATATGGTGGGAGCACATGAACACTTTCTGCATCCTCAGCACAGACGATGTGTGTGGAAGACTCAATGGATGGCCGATAACTGGATAAACATGTGTTTAACTCTTCAAAGGACGTATTTCCAAAGCTTAAAGGAGTTTTATTATATCGTTGGAGGAAATTCTAGAGAACACAAAATATAAGTCTACTCTGAATCACAGATTCTTTTGGTAATGTCACTTGATAAACAGCTTTTCACTGAGATTTGTTTTTATTTTTATTTTATGATGGATAATAGTTGATTTTCAATGTGTTACTTTCAGGTATACAGCTAGGTGATTCAGTTACATATATACATATATCCATTCTTTTTCAGATCCTTAACCCATATAGGTTATTATAGAGTATTATCTACTGTTGAGTAGAATTCTCTGTGCTGTACAATAGGTTCTTATTGATTATTGTCTACATAGTAGTGTGTAGATGGTAATCTCAAACTCCTAATTTATCCCTCCCTCCACGTTTCCCCTCTGGTAACCATAAGTTTGTTTCTAAAGTTTCTGAGCTTGTTGTATAAATATGTTCATTTTCATCCTTTTTTTTTTCAGATTCCACATATAAGTGATAGTTCTTTCTCTGACTTACTTCATTTAGTATGATAGTCTCTAGCTCCATTCATGTTCCTGCAAATAACATTATTTCATTCTTTTTTTTTATGGCTGAGTAACATTCAGTTCAGTTCAGTCGTTCAGTCTTGTACAACTCTTGCAACCCCATGGACTGCAGCACGGCAGGCCTCCCTGTCCATTACCAACTCCCAGAGCCTACTCAAACTCATGTCCATTGAGTCAGTGATGCCATCCAACCATTTCATCCTCTGTTGTTCCCTTCTCCTACCACCTTCAATCTCTCCCAGCATCAGGGTCTTTTCCAATGAGTCAGTACTTTGAATCAGATAGCCAAAGTATTGGAGTTTCAGCTTCCGCATCAGTTCTTCCAATAAATATTCAGGACTGATTTCCTTTAGGATGGACTGGTTGGACCTCCTTGCCATCCAAGAGACTCTCAAGAGTCTTCTCCAACACCACAGTTCAAAAGCATCAATTCTTCAGTGCTCAGCTTTCTTCAAGTCCAACTCTCACATCCATACATGACTACTGGAAACACCATAGCTTTCACTAGAAGGACCTTTGTTGGCAAAGTAATGTCTTTAGCTTTTTAATATGCTGTCTAGGTTGGTCATAACTTTTCTTCCAAGGAGCAAGCATCTTTTAATTTCATGGCTGCAATCACCATCTGCAGTGATTTTGGAGCCCCAAAACATTAAGTCTGTCACTGTTTCCACTGTTTCCCCATCTATTTGCCATAAAGAGATGGGACCAGGATGCCATGATCTTAGTTTTCTGAACGTGGAGTTTTAAGCCAACGTTTTCACTCTCCTCTTTCACTTTCATCAAGAGGCTTAGTTCTTCTTTGCTTTCTGCCGTAAGTGTGGGGTCATCTGCATATCTGAGGTTATTGATACTTCTCCCTGCAATCTTGATTCCAGCTTGTGCTTCATCCAGTACAGCATTTCTCATGATGTACTCTGCATATAAGTTAAATAAGCAGGGTGACTATATACAGCCTGGATGTACTCCTTTCCCGATTTGGAACCAATCTGTTATTCCATGTCCAGTTCTAACTGTTGCTTCCTGACCTGCATACAGATTTCTCAAAAGGCAGGTCAGGTGGTCTGGTATTCCCATCTCTTGAAGAATTTCCCACAGTTTGTTGTGATCTACACAGGCAAAGACTTTGGCATAGTCAATAAAGCAGAAGTAGATGTTTTTCTGGAACTCTCTTGCTTTTCTATGATCCAGTGGATGTCGGCAATTTGATCTCTGATTCCTCTGCCTTTTCTAAAACCAGCTTGAACATCTGGAAGTTCACAGTTCACATACTGTTGAAGCCTGGCTTGGAGAATTTTGAGCATTACTTTACTAGCGTATGAGATGAGTGCAATTGTGCAGTAGTTTGAGCATTCTTTTGGCATTGCCATTCTTAGGGATTGGAATGAAAACTGACCTTTTCCAGTCCTGTGGCCACTGCTGAATTTTCCAAATTTGCTGGCATATTGAGTGCAGTACTTTCACAGCATCATCTTTGGGGATTTGAAATAGCTCAACTGAAATTCCATCACCTCCACTAGCTTTGTTTGTAGTGATGCTCTCTAAGGCCCACTCAACTTTGCACTCCAGGATGTCTGGCTCTAGGTGAGTCATCACACCATAGTGATTATCTGGGTCGTGAAGATCTTTTTTGTATAGTTCTTCTGTGTATTCTTGCCATCTCTTAGTATCTTCTGCTTCTGTTTGATCCATACTATTTCTGTCCTTTATTGAGCCCATCTTTGCATGAAATGTTCCCTTGGTATCTCTAATTTTCTTGAAGAGATCCCTGGTCTTTCCCATTCTACTGTTTTCCTCTATTTCTTTGCACTGATCACTGAGGAAGGCTTTCTTATCTCTCCTTGCTATTCTTCAGAACTCTCCATTCAGATGGGTGTATCTTTCCTTTTCTCTTTTGCCTTTCGCTTTTCTTTTCACTATTTGTAAGGCTCCTCAGATAACCATTTTGTCTTTTTGCATTTCTTTTTCTTGGGGATGGTCTTGACCCCTGCCTCCTGTACAGTGTCACTAACCTCTGTCCATAGTTCTTCAGGCACTCTTGTCTATCACATCTAATCTCTTGAATCTATTTGTCACTTCCACTGATATTCGTAAGGGATTTGATTTAGGTCATAGCCAAATGGTCTGATGGTTTTCCCTACTTTCTTTAACTCTGAATTTGGCAATAAGGAGTTCATGATCTGAGCCACAGTCAGCTCCCCATCTTGTTTTTGCTGACTGTATAGAGCTTTTCCATCTTTGGCTGCAAAGAATATAATCAATCTGTTTCAGTATTGATCATCTGGTGATGTCCATGTGTAGAGTCTTCTCTTGTGTTGTTGGAAGAGGATGTTCGCCATGACCAGTGCATTCTCTTGGCGAAACTCTGTTAGCCTTTGCCCTGCTTCATTCTGTACTCCAAGACCAAATTTGCCTGTTACTCCAGTATTTCTTGACTTCTTACTTTTGCATTCCAGTCCCCTATAATGAAAAGGACATCTTTTTTAGGTGTTAGTTCTAAAAAGGTCTAGGTCTTCACAGAACCATTCAACTTCTACTTCTCTAGCATTACTGGTCAGGGCATAGACTGGGATTACTGTGATATTGAATGGTTTGCCTTGGAAATGAACAGAGATCATTCTGTCATTTTTGAGACTGCATCCAAGTACTGCATTTTTTTTTGGGGGGGGACCCTTTTGTTGACTGTGATGGCTACTCCATTTCTTTTAAGGGATTCTTGCCCACAGTAGTAGATATAATGGTCATCTGAGTTAAATTCACCAATTGTGTATATCTACCACATCTTCTTCATTAATCTGTCAGTGGACATTTAGGTTGCTTTCATGTCTTGGCTATTGTAAAGTGTACTACAGTGAACACTTGGGTGCATGTATCTTTTTGAATCATGGCCTTCTCTGGATATATGCCCAGTAGTGGGATTGTTGGGTCATATGGTAATTCTACTTTAAGTTTTCTGAAACTAAACACTGTTCTCCATAGTGGCTGCACCAATTTACATTCCCACCAACAGTGTAGGTAGGTTCCTTCCTCTTCACTCTCTCTTCAGCATTTATTATTCATAGGCTTTTTGATGGCTATTCTGACTGGTGTGAGGGTGATACCTCATTGTAGGTTTGATTTGCATTTTAGTGATGTTGAGCTTTTTGGCCATCTGTATGTCTTCTTTGAAGAAATATCTATTTCAGTCCATTTTTTGAATGGGCTGTTTGATGTTGAGCTGCATGAGCTGTTGGTATATTTCAGATTGATCCCTTGTCAGTCACTTCACTTGCAAATATTTTCTCCCATTCTGCGGGTTGTCTTTTCGATTTGTCTATGGATTCCTTTGCTGCACAAAAGCTTTTAACTCGGTCCCATTTATGTCTGTTTTTTTCATTACTCTAGGTAGGAGGTAGATCCAAGAAGATATTGGTGTGCCTTGTGGCAACTAGTGTTCTGCCTGTTTTCCTCTAGGAATTTTATAGTATCTGACTTTACATTTAGGTGTTTAATCCATTTTGAGTTTATTTTTGTGTATTGTGTTAGAGAACATTCTAATTGGGTTCTTTTACACTGAGTTGTCAGTTTTCCCAGCACCACTTATTGTAGACACTCTTTTCTCCATCATATATTCTTGTTTCCTTTGTTGTAAATTAATTGACGATAAGTGTGTGGGTTTATCTCTGGGCTTTCCATTCTTTTGCACTGATCTCTATTTCTGTTTTTGTGTCAGGACCATATTGTTTTGATGATTATAGCTTTGTAGTATAGTCTGAAGTCAGAGAGTCTGATTCCTCCAGCTCTGTTTTTCTTTCTCTGGGTTTCTTTGGGTATTGGGGGTCTTTTGTGTTTCCCTACAAATTTTAAAGTATTTTTCTAGTTCTGTGAAAAAATGTTATTGGTATTTTGATAGGGATAGGGATTGCCTTAGGGTAGTATAGTCATTTTCACAGTATTGATTCTTCCAATCCAGGAATATAGTATCTTTCCAGCTGTCTGTGTCATCTTCAGTTTCTTTCATCAATGTCTTATAGTTTTCAGAGTATAGGTCTAGGTCTTTTGCTTCTTTAGGTAGGTTTATTCCAAGGTATTTTATTCTTTTTGATGTGATTATAAATAGGATTGTTTCCTTAATTTCTCTTTCTGGTCTTTTGTTAGCAATTTTTAGTTAAAAGGACCTGTTCCTATTATAGAAACCAGTATTTAGTGATTTATCCTTCTCACACTTGTGTATTCACCTTAGGCCTAACCTAGGGTACCTCACTTCCAATTCTGATCCCAAATTTGTCCCAGAGGGCCTCAACCTTACAGATGCTCCTAGAATCTAACTTAACAGGCTTCTTTTTTTTTTTTTTTTATGTCCTTGCAGCTTTTGCACACCTGCCAACGCTGATGCAACATTTGGCCGATAACTACAAACACTGGAAGACATTAGATGACCTAAAGTGCAAAAGTCTGAGGCTTCCATCTGACAGTTAAAGCCAGGACAGAGGAGGTGACCTCTGGATCTGCAAAGGGCACTGTGAATCACAGTAGTGTAAGAGACATTCCTTCATAATGAAAATGACAGATGTAGGTTAAGGAGCTAACGTTTAATATCTGACCTTGAATCATTCAACTTCCCAAACTTCATTTTTAGAAAACTATGTTCTGTGAAGAAAAACATTAATATATGTTCTTTTGAACAATCACTTAGTGACAGAACACACACATGGCAAAATCCATTGCCCTGTTGTAATCCTATGTGCTCTCATCAAACCATGCAGCTGATTCACTGTAACTAGCAGGACACCTGCAGCAAAGACTTGGTGCCCACGTGCCCACCATCTCTGTGGATGATGAACCATGAAGCTTTGCTAGTATTTAGCTCATCCTTTACCATGTAAGTCTCTATCACTGTTTGGCTTGACTATTTTCCTCAAGAATGTCAATCTAAAAGATGCCTAGGAACATCTAATTTTTAAAAACCTATATAAAACAAGCAAAACAGCTGGGACCAAACTGCTGATAAACTAGTTTCAGAGCCTCCATGGCTAGGTGGTTCTTCTGGCTAATGGTGTGACACTCAAATTAGAATATAGCCTTGGCCTAGTGAGTGCCTTCTTTAGACTGGTATCAGCAGCCTGCATAGCCGTCTCTCCCAAAAAAGGGATTCATCCTAACAGAAAGCCATCCATGAAAGGGAAGGAAGTGACATCTTGTTTGGGGGTAATCCAAGAGCTTTATTTCTGGTTTGCAGAGGCAGTCACAAGGCACTACAGTGTGTATTATATACAAGCCATTAACCTGACTACCCTTGGACAAGATTGTTTTTTAAAACAATTTATATACATTTGCTGTTTAAAATTTTTTATTAGAGCAATCTAAATTTTCTGGGTTTAAGTCCATGGAGTATGTTGTGCCATGTTACCAAGGAGTGAGAGAAAGTTTCAAGGTTCAGATGTTTTTAACCTATCTATATTTACGATCATGCCATTTTGCTTTAATGATGTAAAAAAAAAAGACTGCAAGATGTGTAAATATATCAGAAAACAGGCATATGGGGAAGCAGTAAATGCTATTTTAAGCTATTAATTGTATGCTAAAAGCTTATAAAGCACAAGTGCATATTTTTATACAGCTCTTTTCACAACTTTCTGTGATCTACATCAAGTTAGTCTTGAGATTTTCCTTTCTCTTTTACCAGCCAACCCTTCTGTGTATTATAAATATTAGAGATTTAGTAAACAAAATCTTTGTTCTTCTTTTAAATTCTCTGTACTCCATGCTGCATTCCTAAGAGGTATAAACAGAGACTAAATTAACTGAACCAGTAGTTACTTTTTTTCAAATGAAAATCTGAATGCAGCATACTTGGAACTAGTACATGGGGGAAAAAATGACTTAATCACTACAAAATGTGCCAATGCTTTTTTCTATGTTTTGTACCAAAAAATGCAAACATATATGACAATTCCATGCAAAGAAAGAAATGTACCTAAATTATTTTTGTTAGATGCTAAGAGAACTTGCTTGGTCAGGGGAGCAGCTAGCTTTGTATTGTAATGCTGCATTATGTAAATGTGATGAAAATGTTTTTGTGAAGTACTTGTAACTAAATTCCTACAGCCATTTTTCATTCCTAACAGCTGTTTTTATTTTAACTCTTTGGCCTAAATTTTTCATAATTTCAAATTTTTGGTTAAGTGTTCTTTATTTCATGAGCCACACACTTTGTTTTCAGAACACATTAAATTCAGGATGCCAGAATCCCATTTTAAGGAGCTAAACAATTTGCCTAAGCTTCAGAAGCTTGCTTGAGACAACAATCTTTTCCTGACCATCTCGCTTTTGGTTACATTTGGTAAGTGACATTCATCGGATGTCTGACATTTTTCTCTATGAACATTATAGCTGACTCAGTTTCAAATTAATTTCATATTAACACTGCTAAAGCTAAAGCTTTAGCATACCTCTGCTCTTTACCAGTGTAATTTACTATGGCGTAATTTACCAGTGTAATTTACTATGGTGTAATCTTTCACTGAGTTGGTAATTACATAGTGCATTCCTAAAAATAGTTTATAAGAAAGTCTTTTAGATGGTATGTGTATCAGATAGATATAAATTATTGTCTCTTATTTACTCATCAGTAAATAAGCTATTTACTAAAATATTCTCTGTTGAGGGGAGCCTTATTAATTTAGGAAAATAAAATCTCATTTAGAGAGAGGTCATATTACTGCTGCTACTACTGAACCAGAAGTTATAAAACACTGTTGTCCAAACCAAAAATAACACTATAATTTAATTAGGTTATTTTTTTACTTCCAATTTAAGATTTTAAAATTATGCTTGCCTTCAGAGTTAGGATGCCTCATCTATTCAATCCGAAGCCACTCTACTTGACAAAGATAAATAGTGTCCCTAAAGTTTAGGCTCTTATGTGAATAAGCCAGAGAATGAAGTGATAAGGGTATTTTTAAGTAAAAATGACAAGGCCCAGTGTACAGATATTATATCTGGTGTTGCAAATATAACAGCACTGAAAGCTAAACTAGGGAAGTGGAAAAAATGCATATACTATATATTGATGTCAGTTATAGTATTCTTCTAATCTGAAAGTTCAACTTTTAGCAGTAGTCTCCATACAGCTAGTGAACAGCCATCAAGTATGAGTCCCTGCTAGATTCTCCCATCTCGTTGTTTCTGCCTGTCTCTGACCTTAGGGCATTCATGAAATCAAAACCATCAAGTTTCTCTAAATTTTAATAACAGAGGGACTCACAGTGGTACTTACTTATGCTATTTGCTCCCCAAACTTACCTAGGATTTCTAACATCCCTTGTGAATAGACTGCTGTCACTTAATCCAGAACAAATCAGAAAAAGCAGTTAAGAATCTATGAATTCCTTTATAATTCATTGAATATCTTATACAATTCAAAAAGTTTATAAACTCATGACCTAATAATGTAGACCCTCCAAAGAAAAAGCTAATTAGTAATAGGGTAAAGTCCATCTATGGAGAAAAAAGCCTAAAAATGACTGATCAATAATCTGATGCACTCAGACCAAAATGCATGTTGGCTTGGTTACGAATCCTACCCATGTGCCAACTTCAGGGTGAGATTAGAGGTACCTCTGTGTAACACTCAATTATGCCATAATAACGATCTTGGCTAAAAGGCAGTGCTAATTTTTCTATTATAAAATGGAGGTTATGTAAATTTTATATTTCTCCATAAATCTGTTTTCATTGTGAATTAAAACAATTATTGTGAACATTACTTGGTTTTGCTCAAGGGGTGACCATATAAGCCTTTCTCTCTCATTCATATATATTTTTTAAAGCTGTTCACTGATAATGGGAATTGAGCTAACTAACTACAAGGGCTTACCTGACTGGGCTTCAGCTTCCTCATTTAAAAGTATTATGGCACTCATCTGGCATGGATGACCATAGCTCATCCAGACTTTGCAGGTAGTTGATAAAGGAAGCAACTATCAAAGGTAAAACTAGTAAAAAAATTTTTTTTACAAAGATTCCATTAGGGTCTGTGGATTCTGTTAGGGGTGTGTGTGATGAATAAACCCAGAAAGTGTTCTTTGAGAAGTATCAGTCCTAACACATCAGCCCCCTTGTAGTTACTTCAGTAGGATTCTTTCATCAGCAGTTTAACTCCACAGTTAAAACCACCCATTTTTTAATGTATGGGACACTTTTTAGTTTTTATCCTTTAGTACCAAAAGGGAGAAAGAGTACGTACGCTAAGGCTGACGGGGTGATGAAGCTGATTTAATCTCAGGTAACTGCAAGAAACTACATTAAGTAAAGCCTGTCTTAAGCATTTCATATTTGAGCCAATGGTAAGATGAACTGGCTCACTTCAACTAAATTTCAATTAAATACTATTACTTCTATTTCTACCTCCTTCCAGGGTCTAGATTCAAATTAAGACACTTAAGACACAGCATTCACCACTTCAACCTCAGACAGTCATTATGGAATCTTTGTTTCCTCCAGGGAAGCATCAGTTTCCTAGCTAGCTCAAGGCTTAAATTCAGGATATGCTACATCCCATTTATTCTTCCGTGGGGTTTTCAGTTTTCTGTAAAATATCTTCCATAATTATCATGTATAGTTATTTCCATTAAAGCAGGCTCCTTAAGTAAGTGTAAGAATGACAGATGGCCACATAGTTAAAATATTAGTTTTGGATAACAAAGTCAGGTATTTCAAAATCCAGAAAGGCTAAATGAAAGAAACTAGATTTTAAAATCTAATTCCTGATGATGGATTTAGTTAGAGGCAATATAATAACACTAAAGACAGAGAGAGGTTCTGAGTACTATTCTTTTCATGAAGCATTAGATTATACAATTTCTGGTGTAAAATTTAAAGCAAAAAATTTTATCTCTGTGAGGATACTGTGGTATAATTTAATTCTGCTTCGTCAGACAGTTGTGCTGAAGTCTGAACGCTTCACTTTCTGAAAATTCACTGCTGAAATCAGACCCATTCCTACAATGGTTTCAGGTAACTTATGAGGAAAGTCAAATGAAAAACTTGTGCCATATTCTTTGGTGGATGTACTAGTACCTCAGAAGCAAACCTGTTGCTGGTTTGCGGACCGCCCTAAAAATTAAACAAAATTAAATAATCAATATGGTAATGGTTTTCAGAGCATTATCCTATATTTGATGTTCAAGGTTCATATACAGGTATTTTAATTCCCTAACCTAAACAGACAGATACAAGTCACCATTCTCCTCTAATTTTTGAAATAACTTTAAACTGCGCAATCCAGATTCTCGTTCTCCATTTTTCCAGAGAATAATGAGGTGATCAGCAGAACAAGTCACTAGTCCATGGTCTTCAAAGTACAGAAACATCTGTAGAAAAAAATTAATTACTGATTATAAGAAATTCAAGGAGAAGAGAAGCGGCTAATACCAACTAGACTAACATAGGTCCTTGCTGAAATGCGTACCTTGGAGAGGTCTTTGGATATGACTATGAAACTCTGTATCTTTATGAGACATTTAAGTGTGGGTGATAGTCACATAAAATAACAAATGCCAGATCCATATCTAATATTTTAATAATCAGAACATTGTAAACACTACTCAACTACAGAGCTGTAAAAGCTTTTTTTTTTAATTCCCAAAGTGTCATCTAAATTTTACCATTATCTAATTCTTCAAGAATAGGTTTTAAGATTTTTTTTTTTATCAGCAGAAGTCCTGACAAACCTGCTTCATTTAATCATTTCTGCTGGCCTTCTTATTAATGTAAAAATGGCCACAATAAAATATCTGAATCCCAAGTTCTCCAAGATGAACACTAGCTTTAGCTCTCTATATAAACAGAGAATAATCAATCCTTAAGCATTTACTGAGTGTTATCTATATGCTTATAATCCCTATCTTCAAGAAGCTTCTAATTCAGCTGTGAAATCTGAATCTTAGTTGAAACAGTAAGGGTATCAGTTAAAGACGATGTAATTAGGTACTAAGTAATATACTTCAGGCTATGATTTGCTGCGGAAAAAGGAGGCATAGGTCAATACTAAATGAAATTGTCCGAGAAAGCTAACAAAGCATTAAACTCTCCAAATAAAAGTAAGGTCATGCCCAGTGAAGGGATAGGCTGGAAGTTAAGAACAAAGAAAATGAAGTGTTGATGAGAAGGCAGCATGCATCCTATGGAGAGAGCTGGTATAAGAGAGGAGATAAACGAAACTATGAAAGAGACGAGCTCCTCGAGGGAAAGAGTGAAATAAAAGAGAGAAATAGGATGTAAGCTTTCTGAGAAATAACTTATACATTTCTGACCGTATACATTTCTGACCGTAACAGGAAACAGCCTGAGCTGATGATGCAGTAGTGAAAGGGAGGAACTATCAGAGCAAAATTCCTCAGGAGATGCACAAGTGAGAGTTCAGTACACACAGGCATATAGGTCTAGGCTGGGAGAGTCAGGACAGAACATTTTAAAGAAAAGAGAAAATTTAAGAAAGAGCCAAGATTTTCTCAATGAAGCCAGAGACACTTTAAAAAATAATTAAATGTCAACACCTCTACTCGGGCAAATTTCTAAGAATCTGACACTCCTATATAATGACAAATATGCCGCACCATTTAAAACCCTTCAACAGATTTTTAAAACCCACTCTTTAAAAAAGTTTAAAGGCCAGACTGCTTAGCCATACATTCAATCATCTGACCCCAAACTACTTTATCTCCTACTGTGTGCACTGACTGGAACACAGACCTCCAGGCTAGGCAACCTGCTCCTTGCCACTAAGTAGATTCTGTCTTTGCCCTCCTGTCTACTACATTCCATCTGCACAACTGCCGAAGTTAAAAAACAGAATGAAAACAACTGGGCTGCCTGTTACAGGAAGGCGAAACAGAGTAAGACATGAGCACCCAACCTCAGGGAGCTTATGGCCACAAGACTGTCTTAACCTCTGAAGCATCAAGGTTCAGCTCAAGGCCCATCCATTATCTTCCACTAACCATTTTCTTCTAACTCTTGAGTATTCCACTACTAATCTGGGTCCATCATAAGCAACCTAGGTTAACAGCTTATTAAGTCTACCTATATTGTTCCTGACTACTGAAATATAAGCTCCACAACAGCAAGGATTTTATTTTATATCCCTTTGTAAACTCTAATGTCCAGTATAGTGCCTGAAATACAGGAAATGCTCAATAATAAGGTGGTGTTGTGATGCTGCTCTTAAGAATACATGCACTTTCAAATGAAAAATTAATTTGTTCCTCCCTGGCTATGAAATGGAAGCATAATTTAAGAAATTCATTACTCAGGGCTGTGGTGATACTGTTACCAGTTGCAGTTATCTCTTTACCTCAGCTGGTCTTTTTCCTTCTTCATTACAGGCAATGGTGCTGATAGTAAATATTAATGCATTTGATTTTATAAAAAGTTAGAACTGGATGCACTCTATAATCCTGAACTCCACGATGATAATCAAGACACTGGGTTTTACTAAAGCTAACTAATTATTATCCTTCAAAACAAAGTAAAACAGACTTCTATTCATGAATTTGATAATGCCCCCTGGAATTAGATTCTGTAAGGTTTTACCTCTACATATATAAGCACACTTCTCCATGTACCCTCTGTATTAACTACCGTTTAACAGTATTTACTACTCTTATATATTCAACACTGTCCTTATTGTCAGCTGTCTACCTACATCTCATACGTAAAGTTAATTAAGCCAGTTTTTAGAAGCAAGACATTCCTCCTTCAAATCATTTCTCTGTATAGGGCGATCTTTACCACACATACCTAAACCCATCCGACTCCATGTTTAGAATCAGCAAAAACTTACTGATAAGAGAAGGTTTAGGTCTTTATGAGATGCAAAAAGCAAGACTCCCCTGAACACCTCTATGCTTATTAAAAACAATACCTCCACAGATGATGAGTGTCCAATTAAATCTCCAATGAGCTCTAGTGAACAGGAAGTGGCATTTTCTTGTTGCTTTTTAACAGGATGGCTGGCTTGTTTATTTACTCTTCCAAATCCCCACATGTTAAAAAACCCTAGAAAAACACAATCATTTTAGTCATTCTCAAAATTAGTATGCTCTTTTCTTAACAGGCTTCCCCTATGGCTCAGCTGGTAAAGAATCCGCCTGCAATGCAGGAGACCTGGGTTGATTCCTGGGTTGGAAAGATCCCCTGGAAAAGGGAACAGCTACCCACTCCAATATTCTGGCCTGGAAAATTCCATGGACCATATAGTCCATGGAGTCGCAAAGAGCTGGACACAGCTGAGTGACTTTCACTTTCCTTAACAATAATAATGTAAGATCAGAAAAGCAAAACTTATGCAAAGGTGTTTCTCACTTATTTTAGTCAAGGGCTAAGTGAGCAGATGATACCAGGCACTATGCTAGGGTTTTTTTACTATGTTACTTCATTTCCTCTTAGCTACCCACATTTGTTGCTCAGCTCTTCTTATTGCCCCTACTCAAGCACTGCTGAAGGTGTGTTAACATGAGAAAAAGGCAATCGAAGTCAAAGTGGAGAGAAATTAAAGGGCTGAATGGCAGTGTGGGGGCGGGAAGGTCACAACTTAAGGATAGATAAAAAACAACATATGTGACAATACCCTATGACTTCAAATAACTAGAAGAAACTCTGAGGCTACTGGCATTTGATTTCTTATGCGAAGGTTGTTAATTAACCAGGATTTTGTTTTTCAAATCAAGCATGAGAAAATCAACAGCTCAAAAGATTAATGACATAAACACAAAATTGTTTGTTTATAAATTGAGTTCAATGTTAATGCTTCAAGGCTGAAGAACTTTGATGCCTGATGGTACACATTATATTTATATACCAGACATAATTACAATACATTAATAAATAGCTAATTAGGCCATTTGGTCAGTCAGGCAAGAATACTGAAGTAGCCACTTCAGTATCCTCCAGGAGATCTTTCCAACCCAGGGATCTTTCCAACCCAGGGATCAAACCTGGGTCTTCTGCATTGCAGGCAGAGTCTTTACAGTCTGAGCCACCAGGGGAAGCCCATTTGATCAGTCAGATCAGTTAGCTTCCCCTCAAAGAATCCTAGCTGACTTGAAATAAACAGGCGGTCCTGCAGTAAATATTAACATGTGAATCCCCCATCCCAATTCCCAAACGCTTTATGTAAACATGCTTATTTGGAGCACATTGTATATTATTCCTGTGGTTACACATAACTGCCTTTCGTCTGTCTTTCATATGAGAAAAAAGCAAGACCACCTTTTTGAGAGAAGATACACACCCGTTGGCACCGGCTCCACTGAAAGCTGCTGTTTTTCTCGTAGCTCCCAAATGCGTACACTGCCATCTTCTGAGCATGAGATAACCTGCCTGTCAGAAGAGAGAGAGCGCGCCATGGAGGGCAAGTGCTCGAAGTGCAGGGAAAACCATCAGTGCAACCTTTATCTGCTTTCATCCAGCTCTGGGCAGGAGCTGATAAAAAAATCACACTTTAACATGGCTTTACAACGCAAAGCAAAACACTCCTCAGGAAAGGCATGCATTATAGTGTGAGACTAGCTCAAATGTTACAAACATGTATCACTTCCATTTTTAAAAATCCATGCAGGAAAACAAGTTATGAATTACACACTCACAATATCCTGAGAAGCCCCATTCCTGTCTCTCACCTCTCACTCTGAAAGTATCCTGTAGAGTAAATACTGCTGTGCTGTGCTTAAGTTGCTCAGTCATGTCCAACTCTCTGCAACCCCACAGACTGTAGCCCACCAGGTTCCTCTGTCCATGGGATTCTCCAGGCCTGAATCCTGGAGTGGGTTGCCATGCCCTCCTCAAGGGGATCTTCCCAACCCAGGGATCCAACCCAGGCCTCCCGCATTACAGGCAGATTCTCTGTCAGCTGAGCCACCAGGGAAGCCCAAGAACACTGGAGTGGGGAGCCTGTCCCTTCTCCAGGGGACCTTCCGGGGTCTCCTGCACTGCAGGCAGGTTCTTTACCAGCTGAGCCACCAGGGAAGCCCCCCAAATACTATCATTTCCTTCATATAATTCATCCCTAGAAGCTCAATGGCCACATCTGCCCTGAGAGGAAAGCCTTCAGTTAGTAGCCTCGGCCAACAAGGAGACCACCATTTAATTCTGGCCATAAGCAACACCACCGAAAAGGTGGCTTTGTGGAAAATATTAAAAAATTAGAACATAGTGCCCCAAAGTCTTCTAACTATTAAAATAAATACCAAATTTTAAATTCTCTCTTCTTACAATGAAATTCAGTATAATTTGTGAACACTGCTGTTTGTAAATTTTGCAATATATTGCCACAAACTCTTCTGTTAAGAGACAGCCATAGGGTATTCTCCGTTTTCAAAAGAACCTGTTGGTCAAGGAACAGAGCCAGGTGACTTTGCCCCTTGAGCACTGGTGGCCCTGGGAACTATGCACTTCTTCTACCTGTTACAAGGCAGATGGAAGCGCGTACCTGTTTGGGAGTCTGGCAACGTGCAGGACACTGGAGTCATGTGCAGTTTTCTGGCAGGCAATCACGCGCTTTGTTTGAAGGTTATACACGTATAAACCCCTTCCAACTGCAACAAATACATTCTGGGGGAGATAAAAGTTCAGAAATGTACACAAAACTAACACCACTATCCAGAGTAACAGATTTCCAGCCTTGGTATGAGATCACAAAGTCGTTGTTACCTTCCCTATGCCTAGCCTTCAGCCCAAATTACTGTACTGCCCTCTAAAGTCCAAAAATATCAAAGCACAAAAGAAAGCTCAGCATTTAGAAGGTCGAAGGACACAACTGCTAATACAGAGCGAACTCTATGTATCACACCCTGCAGCATCCTTACTGAAACATGACAGCTAGAGCAGGGGCTGTGGCTGGAAGACTGGTGCAGTGGAGGTGGAGCTGCTGGGGTACAACCTGGGTTTTCATTCACATAATACTGTATCGTTGGGAAACTACTTAGCTTCTTCTGCCTGAAAAATGTGAGCAAAATTACTTGGGCTCCACACCTTAAGCATCACAAGAACTATGAAGTATACAAAACAGCATATGCTAGAGTGGCAGATATATATATATATATATAGTGGTTTCACAAAGACATTTTTTCCAGTTCTACTAAATTTCCATTTTTCCTTTCTACTAAAACAGCTTTAATCTTTTGAAAGTACTTTCACCAATATTTATCTTACTTCAGCTTCACAACATCTCATTAATGTAGGAAAAGCTATTTTGCAGCATAACAAGTCAAAATAAAAGATTAAAGTCACACAAAAAATGAAGACATGAGAGGTGGTATTGGAATTCAGGTCGCGTTACTCCAGTTCCTTATTCTTGCCTCATACCATACCACATTGCTTCTGAACCTATTTTGCAAATCACTAGACTTCTGGTGGCTCTTGTCTAAGAAACATTTATTCTTCCTCAGCAGGTATGCCAGTGAGACAGACCTTTCAAAAATCCTTTTCCCTTCCTGTTCTCACTAGAGAACACTTCTCATGCAGCCTCAAAGGCTAAAATGCCAACTCAGACCTATAGTATCTCAACCAAACATGCCTCCAAGGCTTACCAGACTCTAAATCTTCAATGACTCCGTTGACCCTCAGGACTGGTGTTCTACACACAGCAATGCTAAGGACCAGTGCCATGCACAAAAATAAAAACAGCTGGCCAGCTTGCTAAAATCTAGAGCCCTGGGAAACATTCAATGCAAAGAAACCCCAGAAACTAGTTTATATGGACCAAGAAATCTGTGCAGAGTTCAAATGCTTTATCAAAACCCACAAAATTATCAATACAACCAGAAAATTAATAAGCTTTGGGGCAGTATTTACTCAACAGAATCACTCTTATACAACTAGAAAATTAATAAGCTTTGGGGCAGTATTTACTCAACAGAATCACTCTATCAATCACTTGTCATTAACAATAACTGACCCCCTTGTAGAAAAGAAAAAAGAAAGAAAATGAGGGAAAACTGAGTAAGGCTTTATTAAGCATTTAATAAACATCAATTCAAATTTTAAGATTAAAGAGAATGCAAAATGAAAAAACTTTAAGCACTAATTTACAACATTGTTATAAATTACAACAATGAGAAAAAGGTATCAAATTAAAAATATAATTTTTAGGGCTACAACTCTTAGAAATCTAGTTTCTATCTTTCCTGAGACTATTGTTTTTATCATATATATATTTACTCTTTTTTCCCCCAAAGTAAAGTTAGAATATAAAGACAGTTAATCTTTAGGGAGAACAATGTTCTTTAGCTATTCTTACTCTATTTTGGTTTGGTTTTTAAAGTAAGAGAGATTCAAAGAAAGCAAAAAAAAAAAGTGGACCACACTCTCTCCATCTAGAATACTGTTACTCATTTTGGAACTCATGTACACCTGTGGTGGATTCATGTCAATGTATGGCAAAACCAATACAGTATTGTAAAGTAAAAAAAATAAAATTAAAAAAATAATAATAATAAAATAAAATAAAAATTAAAAAACATACAATTGTAAGATTTAAACAGTATAGGAAGGCACAAAATAAAGTGAGGTAACAGCCTCCTCCAACCCCTTTCCTCAAAGTTTACAACTCAAATATTTCTTGTGATTTGATTTAGAAAAATAACCCCAAACATATTTTCTAAGCTCCTAAAGCTAAAAGAAGAAATGTTCAGATCAGAGCCAAGATTCAGAAATCCATTGGTACTAATCTCTTACTGCAAAAAAAGATGTGAAGTGCTTCAAGAGCAAGTGGCCTGAAGGACTGAAATCTGTAATTCTCACACAATCACCTTGCCCCAAGATGCTAGAAGACTAAAAGAAAGGGATTTCTGAAGTTTTTAATTCCCTTTATTTCTCCAGGAAATGCACCAGAATCTTCAAAAGGATTCTTTCTCAAAGTGTTCCTTAAAACAATTTTAAGCATTATCCTCAGATCATGAGAATATTTAATACAGCTCAAAACTTCAATGGGTTCTAAAATCTGTGGCCATTTAATCACCTCCTTGCCTCAAAGATACGAGGCATGAGGCAAGGAGGTGGTAAAAGATTAAAATGCTTTTTTTAAAGCAAATGATGTAATCTTTGAAATACATCAAAACATTTTAAAGCACAACTTGGATGTAAGGAATGACACCTTTCTATATCATGAGATTAAATTATCCCAATTAGAAACTGAGTTTAGTAAAAGATGTTAAGATTATAGAAATTTTTCTCAATTTTTTTTACCTCTTCATCCCATGTGAGATGATGAATAGAAACGTCGTTTGGCTTTTGACAGAGTTTTATTTCCCGCTGAGCATCTAGCTGCGGAGATGGGTCCCAGCAGTTGCGTTCGCAGGCCTGCACGGTCCAGCCCAGGGTGTCCCAGACGATGAGTTCCCCAACATGGGAGCCAGATACAAAAGTCACATCTAGGCAGAGTTCATATGTCTCTTTATTGATCATTTACCTAGGCTACAGTAAAAATGAATGAACTGCCTAGTAGTGTTGCTCTATAAAATCACAGTATTAACAACAGGGAGGTAACCCGACAAGCCAAACAGGAAGATTAACAGAACCGACTGGAAATAGACTCAACTTTACTTACACATTTAGTAAATGATAGTAACTGCTTTTCAATTCAATTAAGAAAGAAATAAGCCATGCTGGAATACTTGGTTAAGTATTTGGGGAAAAAAGACAAAAGGATTTTACCTTGGATCATATACAGTTAAGAAAAAGTCACACTTCTCTTTCTCCTGTACTCCCACACCCACAACATGCCTGACACCAGATGTGTGGGGGTTTCCCCACAGCAGGCAATTATGCGACACCAGCCGAATGCCCCTGCAATTTAACTCAGCTTTGGCCATGTCTACCTGGGAATAATGTCAGTTCCCACAGGTTAAGGACTCAGTCCTGCAGGACTTCTCTCACTTCAGATACTAATTGCAAATCCAGGCTGTTACCTGTGTTTCTAACTGACTGTAAGCTGAAGAGTCTCACATCCCCTCCTCAGGTTCAGTTAATATGCTAGAGCAGCTCACAAAACTCAGGAAAACAATCTACCTACTGTTCACCACTTTATCATACAGGGTATGACAAAAGACAGATGAACCTCCAGAGGGAGGAGACAGACACACAGGGCAAGGGGTGTGGGAGGCGTCTCAGAGCACCCAGGCCCTCTCCAAGCAGGCCACTCGTGTTCAGCAACCCAGAAGCTCTCTGAACCCCACACTGCTGGAATTTTTATGGGAACTTCATCACACACACATGATCTATCTAATGACTATCTAAAGATATCTGAAACCAATTGGGGACTGAATAAATAAATAAGACATCCATGAAACAGTAATGCTGTTATCAAAAACTAAGTTGTAAAAGTATGTTATGTTCATACAGAAATATAGTCTATGGGGTCACAAAGAGTCGGACACGACTGATGTGACTGAGCAACAACAATGCTGTAACAAAAAGCACACCATATGTATACATGCCCAGAAAAACACCTAGAAGGACATGGACCTGTACTTAATACAATATGAATGATTTTCATTTTCATTTTTACATTTTTAATGTTTCTGTTTCCTCATTTTTCTATTATGACTATGTATTATTTGCACAATAACAAGTTTTTTAAATGTTTAATGAAAATGAAATTAGTGGGCTAAGACACTTCACAAATAATACATTTAAGGAAAATGTACAACTGCTAAGACTGAAAAGGTGGAAGGTGGAGCAGAGCAGCGCACTGTGAGTCTAGAAACTCAAGTTTTAATTTTGACTCAGCCTGTTACTAGCCATGTGGCTAGCCTTCAAAAAGTCATTTAATCTTTTTCTATCTTGGATTTCTTAGGCATTGAATGAAGATGATCATAGAAATAAAATTAAATAATAAATGTGTAGCCATTTTAAAGACACTGAATGTTATCTTTTGAGTCCCTGGTATTATTTTGAGCCCCTGGTATTATTTCATATTAATAGTATTAAAACATCTAGTTACTTGTAATTTAGGAATACATGGATGAGTAATTATGATTTAATTATCTCATTTATCAAATATACCAGGACAGAGATCTCTAATAACTAGACGAACAATCTCTTCAAAATAAAGAATTATCAGCAATCATACAGGTAAATAGTATTTTTCCTTGGTTCCAAGTCCAGTTTCCATAGTTTATTAACAGACTCTCTGGAATTCAATCTGTGAAGAATTAAGTTCATTTCTCATCTGTGGAGAGACAAGAGGCTTGTAGGTCTACTAGTGGGAAAGTTAAGACGGCAGTAATCTTTCCATGACCTTCTTTTCCATCCCCTTCTCTCCTCTTTCCAATCTCACTCAAACTACAGCAGAACCAGAGACACTAACAAGTGAAGATTCTTCTTGACTCCAGCTCCGCATGTGTCATCATACCAGAGCTAACCTCCTGAGACCACACAGCTGCCTGCTCTGATCGCCAAGTGTCTGTAATTCATCTAGGCAATAGAAACAAAGTACTTGAGCCCAGTTATAATTTTTCACTAGAAATGAAATGCTGACACTGACCTGAGTCAGTGCAGTTTATTGCTGTGTAAATTATCCCAAACTGGTCATTCAAAATGTTTCACGCCAAACAGCCTCAATGATGTACTGTATGTGGATGGACTTTGATCCTTAGGCAAGTATCAGAAGTCACTTAGTATGAAAATCTCACCTGAAACCTGTCTACCCATCCCTCAGAAGTACTAATACTACCATATCATGCTGTCAATATAAAACAAGAAAAGGAATAAAATAAAGAAGCAGCACCAAGAGCCGTCTGCCAGAAGAGTTAAGCAAGGTTACCTTGTATGTTGGTCTTAGACAATCTCTGCAGAGGGATTCAGAGCTCTTGGGCAAACCTGGTATTCATTATTCACATTTGTGGGAGTTCTGCTACAAACAAACGTTCTGCTAAGGTTGTCCTAGCGCCAACTCACTGAACGTGCACTTTCCCTGTGAGTTATAAACCCAGTAACTGGCAACATTTTGACTGGTAATTGGTGGGGACAAAGAAGCAGGGCTGAGGGTGGAACTGGGAACTATACAACATAATCACTTCAGGATGGCTAAATCTGCAGCATGGCAGACACATCCATTATGAGAGACCGTCACAGTATCATTCTCAAATGTTGCCAGACTACTCATCCATATATGATTCCTGAATATGTGTTTGGCTTGCTAGCATTCTGTAGTTTAATTTTAGAGTCATGGAATTTGTAAAGTAAAAAGTACTAGGGGTTTTCTGTAATTTCCATTAACAAATTATTTTTTGCCTTAGCTTTCCCTTTTCCTTAAGATGTTGGCAAAGAAAGACTTGACAAGAGCATTCTTAATTAAACTGTTCTGAGTATCTCTGTAGATCACAGAGGTGTACAGAGAAGTGCCATGAAGCTGAGGGTCCCTCAGTAACATCTCCTCAACTTCATTATGGAAATATGCCAGGTCCTGGTCCCAATACTTCACTGCTAAAACGGGACAACTAGGCATGACCACTGTAACGGCCAGGACACTGCTGTGCTCTTCTCAACAGCTCCAGCCTTGGGGCTGCTGGCTCAGTGTCAGAGGGACTTCCAAAGAAGAACTTGCCTTCTGGGCTGCCACCATGGCTAAAGGAAAAAGAGTCCCCTGAAAAAGACAAAAGGGGCGCTCCTCACATTGTTATTTCTATCATACAGATAATCTAGTCCTCAGACAGACTTGCAGCTGGGCTGAACAAGCTATTAGAGAGGAAGTTTCTGGAGTTGGGAGGGCCATTCTCACTGATGTAATTGAAAACGTGACTGAACGGCCTACAGATGGAGACTACACATAGTACTGTTTGTGGCCCTTTCCCTTCGCCTCATGTCTCTTCAAAGTATTGCTCAGAAAGAGCCAGCCTAGGTCAGGGGGTGCAGTGCACTCCCCTACAACATATTCACAGCATCCTTACAGGACCCTCTTACAGACTCCTCCAGACTATCAAACTGCAGCCACCCAAGAGCCCTCGCATCTGACCTCAGAGCCCAGACCACCCAGGAGAGCTCTGATGATATAAGGTACCAGTTTACTTGAAAGTGAAGTAGCTAAATCCCAGGATTTGTGGTCTGTGATCCTATCCTGTCATCTGATGTCAGGTTCGCCTCACAGGAGATACTCATTAAAATCAAGATAAAGCCAAATACAAACTCTGGCAAACCAAACACGCAGCCATGAGGAAGGGCAGGTATGATCCATTTCTGCAGACCTTTAGTTTGGTGTTATTCTCTGGTTCTTCAATGATGGACTGAATCCAGCTCATTCTACTGTAAATAGTGGTATATAATTTTGTCCTGTGTGACCTTCAAAAGAGAAAAGAGCCAGAACCATCTGCCCCCAAAGCCAAAATGCCACCAAGCATTAGTACTGATAGCCTACGACAATCATCCCACAGCTGCCAAGTAACCCCTGAGGTAAGTATGCTGTCTCCTCTATCACCCCTTTTCTCTGCCCAACTCCATCCTTCCCCCGTGCCTAAATCTAAGACCTACCAATCTATGAGACTTGATGAATTCTACTGGTTTAAACCTCAGAAAATAAGACTGCCACTCTCTCCTTATTAACAGCATCATTTTCATGATGGTAATTAGAGAATCCTACGACAAAACAAGACTAAAGTTCAAAACAGGATAACAAGTAAAAAATTTTACATAATATAAACATGGACACAATGAGCTTACCATTGACATTAACCAGTGAGAGAATATTATCTTGGTGATCAAGGAGGCGCTTAACTTCAAGAATATCCCATCCTAATGATCCCTCTGTGGCTGCTACCAACCTGAAAATTACTAAATGAAAAGACCGATATAATTTTACTGAAATAGTCAAAGAAGATCAAGTTCCATTTCTGCTCAAAAAACTAATATTTCACTAAGTGACAAATACCTAAAATACTGAAAAAAACCATCTCCAAAGACAGTCTTGTTCATATTACTTTCTTTCTTCCAAATCCTTGAGATGTTTGCAATGATCTACTAAAATCCCAAGTGTGACCTCAGAACTCTGTTCCTTTTATTAAAACTCTTCTAAACCCCCACCAACCATTAAGTCCCATCCTCCCTAAGCCTTCAGTGCACAACCAGCTCTCCCACCTTATTCTCTCCTTAGCCAGCACTGATCCGGATCCCTGAATCACCCCCAACCGTTAGCCTTCTCTCCTCATGCCAGGTCAGTAAATACTGCTGCAAAATAAGCTATAAATTTGTGCTTAACCTCAAATCAGTGAAGACTTCAGCAGTTTTTATTTATTTACTTTTCTTGATATCTAAGCTTACACCATTAAATTACAAGTTCTCTGAGAAGATAGGCCTTATAATTTTTGTGTGTTATACAGTTCTTTTGGACTATAGTGTTGCTTTATTCAACTGAGTTTAACAAACAGTTTTATATAAACTTGTATTAATCCTAACATTAATCAGTATAGAAAACTCAAAATCAAATCAACTGGAAAGATTCAATAAACAAACATTTACTGAACACTTATTATGATGCTCCAGGAACTTAGATATTATATGTGACTAGGTTCCAGTTACTGCCCTGAAATACTCATCGAGAGTGGGAGTGAGACTTATAAACAAGCTCAGAACCAATGTAGTTGGTGCTATAATAGGCCCCACACCAAGTGCTGTGGCTGCTCACAGCTTAGAAAAACTGGTATCTCAGCGGTCATGTTCCTCCCGAGTGACGGCTTATTACTAAGTTTCTCTTCTTTCTCACACTTCTCTCTGGAAAACAGGTCACACCACATTCCCTTCTATGTCTCTGGGCACGTTCCATTCACACTGCAACTGTGGCTGTCAGATGAAGGGCTTAGAAACCGTGGCTGTCTATCAGAAAGGGGACTCTTTCTGATACCTAGCAAAGTAGAGTGAAAATTCTCCTTTATTTGGGATACTACCAAATGATGCTGAGATTAAGATTACAGAATAACAAGCAGGCACTGTACTGTTTAATCCAGCTAACAGGGAGAACAAACTGAAATAGTGACCAGAAAACTACAAAGCACTAAAGATAATGTGAAACTGTTAAGTTCATAAATAGAGTCTCTATAGTCAAGTATTCACAAGGGTCACATATGTAATAACTTCAAGGAAGTAAACATGAATTAGAAGATAAAAGAAAAGCAACAGTCAGTTCCAAAATGGGGTTAACAGAAAAATCTTGAACTTCTGAACCAGGATAAGTATTCGAAGTGATGATAGACCTGCCCAGCTAATAAAAGCCTCAAAGTAACTACAGGCAGTGCACACAGAAAATTTATTTCCTGTTGAGAAGATTCACATTAGAAAAAGAGAAATTGGTATGGAACACTTAAAACCAAGGACAGGGGCACAAGCTTGTCTTAGAAATAGAAAAGATAGTACATTTAGAGGAATAAAACTTATTTTTCATAAGGAAAATGGCACTGCATATTTACTTTATGAAAAAGTTAAAGTCACTCAGTGGTGTACAACTCTTTGAAACCCCATGGACTATAGCCCACCAGAATCCTCTGTCCATGGAATTCTCTAGGCCAGAATACTGGAGTGGGTAGGCGTTCCCTTTTTCAGGGGATCTTCCCAACCCAGGGATAGAACCCAAGTGTCCCACATTGCAGGAGGATTCCTTAGCGTCTGAACCACAAGGGAAACCCTATTTTGAGGCTAAGTAAAATGGAAACCCTCATTTTTAAGAATATTTGTATTTTTTATAAATTATTTTGAATAAAACCAACTTTAATTTCTTCCCTTTTTTAGATGATATTCTAATTTCTGTTGAGGCATCAGTGTTTATTACTATTTCAATGAATTCACTAATTCATTTGATAAAAATCTCTTTATCTGTTAGGAGAAAGATGAAGAAGAACATTTCAGTCACCAAGGCACTAATATTCTGAAAGGGCGGGGCAAAGAGAGACCAAAAAGCAAACATAAGTTTTTAGAGTAGTAAGTTAAATGGTAGACATGAGATTATGAGAATGCACAGGTAAAACCTCTGGGAGAGGAGGCATAAGGTACGCAAGGCTTCATCCTTGAAAAAAGAAATACTAGAGCTCTGCTCTTAAAGAGTAAGTAGTGATGAGCCAGATTGAAGAGGACAATGAATTATGTGGTCAAGTCCAATATGGGTGACAAGAGAAAGGAAGGCAGAGGTGAGAACCACCTCGGGCTGGGGGGTTCCAGGAAATGTGGATTAGCCAGCAGTGACGCAAGACTCAATGGAAGCAGGGGGGAGATGGTCAAGTCCAATACAGGTGACAAGAGAAAGGATGGCGGTGAGAAGCACCTCAGGCTGGGAGCTCCGGGAAATGCAAATTAGCCACCAGTGAGACAAGACTCAAGGGAAGCAGGGGGAGATCATGGAAGGCATGATCTGATATGCTGAAAGGCCTGGACTTCATTGTGTAGGCATGATTACATTCATCCTTAGGGCAAAGATTTCATTCACCTGGAGCAAAAATGGGAGAAAAAATAAGGCCACATAAGTTTTGTTTTGTTTTTTTAAATAAATCTAAATGTATTCAATTTAAAGCCCTATACTTTTTTCCTGAGGTCATGTTCTGCGTATTTTGTTGTTAGAAAGTTATTTTTACAAAATGAGGTTGGTAAATGGTAGCTTATTTTGTTTCCAGTTTGGAGTTTTTAATGTTTTCATTGAAAACATCGTTTAGAAGCACTAAAACAGAGAAGGGAATGGCCATACCTAACCAGCCAACCAAGCAGGCTATATCACGGTGAATTAATTTCACCGGTATCCAGATTTTGATATGGATTCAAACAGTCCCAGTATTTGTGCAACAATCTGCAAGTATCTGACGTATATGCGAACAGTCGCACAGATTAGAAACGCAAGGGCTTCCCTGACGGCTCAGCAGGGAGGGGATCCAGCTGAATGCAGGAGTCACAGGAGGTGCAGGTCTAATCCCTGGGTCAGGAAAATCCCCTGAAAAGAGAGTGGCAGCCTGCTTCAGTATTCTTGCCTGGAGAGCCCTTATGGACCATGGACGGAGGAGCCTGGCGGGCTACAGTCCAGGGGGGTTGCAAAGTGTTGGACACGACTAAGCATGCAGGCACGCTGAATAGGCATATACTTAAAAGAGATTTTATTTTACTTGCTACTAACTCTGTCATGGGGGGATTATATTTGGACACTCTGGCATGCATGCTCAGTCATGTCTGACTCTTTTGTGGCCCTCCTCTGTCTGTGGGGCTCTCTGGGCAGGTATACTGGAATGGACTGCCACTTTCTTCTACAGGGGATCTTTCTGCCCCAGGGATCCAGCCTGGGCCTCCCGCGTGTCATGCACTGGCAGGCAGATTCTTCACCACTGAGCCACCTGGAAAGCCCTTTGGACACTCCACATTACATATATTTAGACATCCTACTAATACTTCATCGTTATCTGAATACAATAATCTTTTGTAAATATTTATACTTTCGATGTGTTCTCCAGACAACGGCAATGGCTAAAATATAGTTTAAGCATTGTAAGTACACATTCAAAAAAATAAAGTAGAGGAATGAAAATAAGTCAGGAGACTATCGCAACAGACCAACCAGGCAAAAGAGGAGAAGAGTACCTGAACAGAGCAATACTAGTGAGATGGAAAGAAGTGGAACAAAGTATCTAGAGCAGCTGCCCTCAAAGACTGGCCCCAGAACCACCTCAGCACTCCCAGTGCGTGTTAGAGTGCAGACGCTCAGGCCCCACTCCAGAATCAGTGAACTAGAAACTCTGCGAGTAAGGCCCAGTATTTTGTGTTCTTAACAAGTCCTTCAGGTCATCCTCATGCACACTACATTTTGAGAACCACTGAGGGTAAAACCAGCAAACACAAGTGATTGATTAGCAACAAGAGGAAAAAAGCAGGGAAAAGCAAGGCATCTTTCCAGTACAATAAAGAACATGGGAAAACTGAATTTCTGCAAGGAAGAAAAAAAGAAAAAAAACTTAAACACTAAATTTTATCTTTAGAAGCTGCTTATGAAAAGAAAGCATAAGCACTGGGTCTAAAAGATTACTTCTCAGACATGACTACACAGGGAAAGTTCAGTTGAAGAAAGAAAAACTTGACTGCAAAGCAGCAGAGCCTGCAGATAGCAGCTTACAATTGGTAAACCATTAGCTCATTTCTCACTGGCATTTACAAACATGCCAACTGATGATCACAGTAAATCTCGAGACTGGTCTCTAGAAGTAGCAGCACAAGTAATATCAAATGCCCTCTGGGCTTCATTAGACAAATTCTTCAAGAAAAAAGCAGATTTTAAAAAGCAACTCCGTCACTTCTCAGCACACAATTTTTATCCGTAAGGTAACGAGCATAGTAGGTTTGGTTTCTTTTTAAACTGCAGACTCCCGGCAGTAAATGAGTGAGCCAACAGCCAACAGTAAGAGACTGGCCTTCAAATGGCATGTTTATAGTCAGCTAGCGCACTTACCACATTCCTCTCGTTCTCCCTCCTTCTGCCATCCCACTCCTCTGAGGGAAACCGTGCAAACTCCACCCTTCAAGAAAATGGGTCCCACTCTGGTTTCCACAGCTCCTGTCTTACTCAACTCCCATAATAACCCTCTTCCAAACCCAGCTCGTTTTTAGTTTTCAGAATGTTGCTGTTGTTTTATGTAGCTAAAGTTTTTGCTGAGTGAGTGAGTGTGGGTCATCAACAGAGAGGACTGTGGGATGTAAATGGCCCTCTCCATCATCAGAGGAGTGGGGTTGCCTTGCCCACTTGCCTATGCTAGACCAAGTGTGGTACAAGAGCCGACCTAACATCTTGAAAATGTCTCAGGTTCCATATCACTTCAATAATTCCAGGAGGCCAACACTGGGGCAGGGAAAGATGTCCTTTAAATAAAAAGCCGAATTAGTCTTTCCGAAATGTTTACACAAGGCTAGTTTAAAATTTTAAAAAAGAAGAAATGAAGGGGGAGAAAATCATACTCACTCAGTTCTTTGCCAACTGCTGCCACAACACAGTTCTTAGGTATTTCAATCAAAGCACTGATCCCTTCAAAAACATATAAAAGTTACATTATTTTCTTAATAGATTAGATCAAAAACATTTTCAGATTTATATCAGTCATTTCTTCAGAGAGGATGGTAACAATAAAGCTCACACAATTCGCTACATCACACTTGCATGTGAAAACGACTGTGAAAAGTCAGTAAGATCTCTCGAAGGCTTTATTGATTTATTAAGGGTAGAAAATGCTCTTTGAATATCTGTACTATTGTGGCAAACTTATTTACCAGGGACCCCTTAAGATAATCATCATTGCCATTTACAAGATGGCTAGCTCAAATGGAATACAAAATTGGCATTGTGCCTCAATGTAAATTTAAGAAGCCTGGGTGAACTCCCTGGCAGCAAATAAATGAGCCAACAGTCAACAGCTAAGAAAGTGCCCTTCAAATAGTATGTTTATAATCGATCAGTACATTTACAAAATTCCTTGTCTTACTAGAATAATCAGATTCAATATTCCATCACATTTCACTTATTAAGCATACAGTGCTAAGTACATTTTTTATAGCTGAATCATGAAATGATTTTAGGATAACCACAACTTCTGTAAGATATGTTATAATTATCACTTCTGTCAGCAAAAATTAAAGAATTCATGTGTTAGATTTAGAATTACCATATATGTTGGCACGAAACTTGTTTATTAAAGTTAACTTTTCCCTTATAAAATATATGTAATTTTTATACAGTAATTCCTAACACCTATGCTAATTGGGAAAATATTCTCATCTGCTTTACCTTCCCACTTGGGGAGTATTTCTGGCCAACATCTTCCCTCCACATAGGTTTTACCAGTATGCTTTATATTTTTCCATGGTCAAGCACAGGGCATTGATGGTAGAGGAGGAGAAACGGGAGGAGTGTACAGGATAAAGAAGCAGAAGAGAGAGGAGAGCAGCGGAAGGGAGAACAGCAGAGAATTACAGACGCAGAAAACAGCTTGTCAAAAAAATGTTGACTATTTATGAAATAAAATTACTATAAACTCAATAATCCAGAAGTAGCAACTTAATACACAGAATCACAGACCATACTGTTGAAAAGGGCATGGATGTCCTGTTTTCTAGTCCAAGGCTCCTTCCATTTTATCATACTAAGATTATTTTTGCTTATTTCCAAATATATAATAACTGTCCCTCTAAAAGCCCTGCCAGTCCATAAATCAAGCAAGGCTTAGTGAAAGGAGTTTCATAAAATAAGGATCTAATAGTACTGCTAACTATTTGGCATCTAGTAATTTGGAAAATCCAAATCATGAAAAGCTCACCAATGGCAACTTAAGGTGTTTTAAAAGCTTTCTAACTGATTTTCTCAAAGGTTTACTGCTATCTCTTACTGATAAGCAGGGCAATACTGTGACTACTTACAGTACAGTACTCAAAGCTAATTTGCAAAGGGAAGGGGAATTGCAGTAACAGGTGATTATTTCCATTAACATGCAAAAGGTCCTTTTTAGCCCTGATTTCAGTATTTTACAACATGTGTGTGTGCATGCTAAGTCACTTCATTTGTGTCTAGCTCTTTGCAACCCTATGGACTGTAGCCTGCCTGGCCCTTCTGTCCATGGGATTCTCCAGGCAAGAATACCAGAGTGGGTTGCCACGCCCTCCTCCAGGGGATCCTCCTGACCCAGGGATGGACCGCACGCTATTAAGTCTCCTGCACTGGCAGGCGAGTTCTTTACCACTACAAACAAGATTACTAGTGATCAAGGGGGGAACTGAGAAGCTAAACTATAAATCCTAGTAAGTCAGGGACTTAGTTTTATTGAGACATCATAGTATTTTTCTAGTATTTTATAATGCCCACGTGGAGATAAGCTAGCTCCAGTGAAGAAGTGTAAATCCAACTCACAGGGCCCCTACTGCTCTAAGACCACAACAATGCACTCTAATAACACAGGCACACCTTGAAGATGTCTTGGGGTTGGTTCCTGACCACCAAAATGAGGCAATTATCACAGTAAAGCAAGTCACACAAATTTTTAAATTTCCCACTGCATATAACAGTAGTGAAAAAGCTGGCTTAAAACTCAACCTTCAAAAAACTAAGATCATGGCATCTGGTCCCATAGCTCCATGCCAAATAGACGGGGAAACAATGAAACAAGTGACAGACTTTATTTTCTTAGGCTCCAAAATCTCTGCAGATGGTGACTGCAGCCATGAAATTAAAAGATACTTGCTCTTTGTTAGAAAAGCTGTGACCAACCTAGACAGCATATTAAAAAGCAGAGACATTACTTTTCTGACAAAGATTCATCTAGTCAAAACTATGGTTTTTCCAGTAGTCATTTATGGGTGTGAGAGTCGGACTATAAAGAAGGCTGAGCACCAAAGAACTGATGGCTTTTGAACTGTGGTGTTGGAAAACACTCTTGAGTCCCTTGGACAGCAAGGAGATCAAACCAGTCCATCCTAAAGGAAATCAGTACTGAATATTCATTGGAAGAACAGATGCTAAAGTTGAAACTCCAATACTTTGGCCACTTGATGTGAAGAACTGACTCATTGGAAAAGACCCTGATGCTGGGAAAGACTGAAGGCAGGAGGAAAAGGGGATGACAGAGGATGAGATGGTTGGATGGCATCACTGACTCAATGGACATGAGTTTGAGCAGGCTCCAGAAACTGGGGATGGACAGGGAAGCCTAGCATGCTGCAGTGCCTGGGGTCGCAAAGAGTCGGACATGACTGAGCGACTGAACTGAACTGATAATAGTTGTTAATGTTATACTGTCATCTATTTAATGTGCAATAGTATTATGTCTAAAAGACAATGTATGTACCTTAATTGTAAAATACTTTATTGCTAAAAAAATATTAACAATTAGCTGAGCCTTCAGGCAGTTCTTTTTGCTGTTGGAGGGTATGAAATATTTCAAGAATTACCACAATGTGACAGAAACACCAAGTGAACAAATGCTGCTGGAAAAATCATGCAAAGACGTGCATGATGCAGCACTGCCACAAACAATTTGTAAAAAGTGCATCATCTGCAAAGCCAAATAAAGCAAAGTGCGAGAAAACAAGGTATGCCTGTATTCCCTCTAGGGTGACCATGGGTTCATTTCATTACTTTAAGAAACAAAAATGCTTAACTGTGGATCACATGATTTTAAGGTTACTGTCATTTAAATTTACTCATTTACACTTAAATATTTTTATTCTGAATAAATTTTTATTCTTTAAGTTCTTTGATACCAATGTAAGTCAAAACTGATTTTTTTCTGAGAAAACAGAATTTTGTTTTTACATTTGCACATGAATGAAATTTCCTTAGTAAAACCAACTGTAAAATGAGGGCATCCTTAGGACTCTATGCAAAGTCTGATGACCCTACAAATGAAGAAAATACTTTTGTAAAGTCATAAAGATCTGCTTCCAGGTGTCAACAGGCTCATCAAACTCAGTTGAGGGCATGGTCCAAGAACATGTAAGAAAAGGCTTTTCTTGTTCACTTTTGAGAAATTCTGTTAGAAAGGGCAAAGAAGCCAAAAGAGGGAGAATCTTTTCCTTCCAATTTGAAATGGAAATATATTTCACACACCCCTTCACCTGAATTGGAAAATATGGCTACATCTTATATTATACTCAGAATTAAAAAGAAAAGCTCCTATATTACTGTTGTATTCATGTAAAGTCTCTTTGAAGATTCACTGTGTCTTTATTTTAGTGTCTATCATGGTTCACAAGTACCTTGATTTGTCTTTACCTGTATCAGAAAGGTGACTCGTCTTACACAGAAGATCTAATTTTCGGTTCCACACACACAGATCATTCCCACCAGAGAGCCAAACATCTAGTCTCTGAAGAACAGCTAAACACTGTAAAATTCATGCAAAATATTTATCAGTTTAGAAATTCAAGCATTCAGTGGTTTTAAAATATGTCCACAAGTTTGATACCCTTTCCCTTCAAGAGATCAGTAATCTTCAAAGTAAATGAGGAAACACTATTTCTTTTTACTAGTATCTTTCCCCAAGCCTGCGGAAATTATTGAAAAACAGTAGCACTTTCTGAGACCATCTAAGGTAATTTCTTCTATAGGAATGAAAGTAGCCAAGTCTTATCCAAGTTTGTTTCTCCAATGTGTAGCAGAGTTTCTATCAATAATAAGCCCCAATTAGTATGTTTATAAAATGAACCTGAGTAGCCACCAATTAGCCACGAAAGATTTTGTTTCAGAAATAAGTAACTACTACTAAATTATGATTTTACAGAAAACAGATAGTGAGGCACAAATAGCTCCGTGTTTCAAGTTTAAAGCTAAAACAAAGAACAACAAAAAAAGACTAGCTACTGCCATATCACTTGGAAAGTAGTATCTCTTCCTAGAATTACCTACTAGAAACATACTAGGTACTACCTTTTTCTTTATCTTACTACAGAAACTCACCTCTTGCTCTAATTTAAAATTCAAATTCTAGCATTTAATATACATACTCCCCAAAATCTAATCTTAGAAGAATCAAATAGCTGTAGGTATGTGCAGAAGAAATAATTTTTTAAACCTGCAAAGATAATTTCATCTAAATCATTAGAAAACATTTTCTGAAATAAAAAGATTATTACTATAAAGTATCTGATTAAGATTTTACCTTTACAGTAGACTGGAAGCATGACACTTTCTGAACTTGTCTACCAGTATCACAATCCCATTTCTAAATTTATGTTAAGAAATAATTTCTCAGCAGAATTTCAAAAAATTATGAGATAACTTTTCTAATAATTAATTACAAATATTACACATTTTATGTAGAAAATATATAAAGCATAAAGTATTTTGTGTTTATACTACTACAAAAATCAACTTAACATAGCAAGCTTATAATCTAAATAAGTTTGATGTAAATTTTACTATAAAACCATTTGAAAATAGCAACAGAATGAATGGTCTGAATATCAAATCTTTATAAGCATTAAATATTGCAACTATAAAAAATTTAACTTTTACTCTCCAAAACAGTCTACCATAATCTAATAAACACTGAACATAAAATATTCATACTAAAAACTATCACATCCATTAATTAACATTAACTGAAAGCTCCCTCAACGTGCATGGCATGATTTTACTAGTTATCTTAATTCAAAGAAGACAGTAACCAAATACCTATATCCATATTTAGAATAATTTCAAGACCTCTCATAAAAGATCCAAGATTAGTTTGACTTAAGGAGCATAACAATTTTCAAGTTTTTCATACCATTTCCTATGGTAAGATATACATTTTATATGAGAACATATTTACATATAAATGTCTATACACACATATATAGACTCTTAAGATTATAATTTGACCAAAAAAAAATCACCCTCAGCATTTAATTAATGAAGTTAGTTAATAGCAAATACCCAAACATGGTAAATTTAAAATTCATCTGAATAAATGAACAAAGCAACCTGAAATTATTTTTAACAAGAAAAGTCATTTAGCAAAGGAAATTACTCTATACCAGCATTCACCGTTAAAGTTTATACTGATATTGTCCCAGCCACCCATGTCTGTACTGTAATAGTAATTTTAACAATTATCTCTAAACAGTATTCTAGTTCTTTAGGAGCAGTCTAATAAAAAGAATTTTATATTCTATTTTTGCAAAGATTATACTGATACTGAAAACAAACAAAAAAGAGCTTTAGTCCATAAAATAACATGTGCCTCAACAGAACAATGGTAGTAAAGCTACTGTGACCAAAACATACTGAAGTGCATTTTATGCCTCTGATCATGCAACACTGTAATCACCACAGTATATCATTTTATCTCCACCTAAATCTTTTTGTGAATTTCTACCACCTACTGGCAATCTGTCTAAAAATCACTTCAGCTGACAAGCTTATTTAAAATGTGTCATAAAGTATGTCTTAGTTCTATAGAAGCCTAAGAAACACCTACACCTTTGGGCTTACTCTGAAACTCAATTTCACTAACACCTGAAGTTATTTAAATAGAATTCTCAGATAAGCACAGACTTTTTAAAGCTATTCTATGACACTTAAAAAAAAAAAGCAATGCAAGATTAGCTATAGCCTTCATAGATTAAATTCTCATACAAATATAAAAAGGCTAACTTTAAGAAAAATATTTTATGAAAGCAGTATCACATAGTGATTCAGAGCACTGACTCTGCAGTCAGACTGCTGCCTTTGGCCCATGAACTTGGGCCATTTACTTAACCTCTCTTTTCTTATTTATAAATGAAAATAATAAAAATACTTATTATAAGGGTTAAATGGGTTAATAAATGCAAAACAGAACAATGCCTGGCACATACATGCAATTTATAAAACTTTCCTATGGCTGCTGCTGCTAAGTCGCTTCAGTCGTGTCGACTGTGTGCGACCCCAGAGACAGCAGCCCACCAGGCTCCCCTGTCCCTGGGATTCTCCAGGCAAGAACACTGGAGTGGGTTGCCAGTTCCTTCTCCAATGCATGAAAGTGAAAAGTGAAAGTGAAGTCGCTCAGTCATGTCCAACTGTTCGCAACCCCATGGACTGCAGCCCACCAGGCTCCTCTGTCCATGGGATTCTCCAGGCAAGAGTACTTGAGTGGGGTGCCATCGCCTTCTCCATATAAAACACTGAGCACATGCTAATTCACTTTTCTGCCAGACTTGGATTGTCAGAAGGTTCTTATGGGTTGAGACCATTAAGTTTCTTTTGCTCTACAATAAGCATATAAGAAAATGTGAATTATTCTCTGGTTCAACTCTTTGTTTCTCTAAATTGAAAAGCAAATTGAGATGATAAATATTTTAAAGCCTACATTCTTCCATTTCCTCCATCTTTTGTAATTTTATATAAAGCTGCGAAGCACAGCTTTAGTTATGGAGTTTCCATCAACACTAAGTCTTAACTTGCTACTTCCAATCTGATTTTTTTCAGACACCTAATACTTTCAAGAAGCATCTTATGAAGGCTAGAACAAAACCATTTTTGCTAAATCATGAATGTACAGACAGGCCTCAAGAGGATAAAGTCTAATAATGTATGCACTGGTCCCTTGGATCACCACAGCTATTTCACTTGGTTCTAGATTTAAGGATATAATAACTGTTCTATCAGCAGAGGCTGTCAAGATCAGTTGATTTTTTTCTTCACAAGTTTCCAAACAAGGCAATGTAATAATAGCTGTTATCTTTTGAGTGTGTCCACTGAGTTCCAAAAGTTTTTCTCCTGTCTGAAATATCAATAAAAATGTTAATAGTACTTTATATTTTATAACTTAATCTTAAATGACAACATTAAGCAAAACCACCAGGTAGAAAATACATACATTCCATCTGAAATTACTTAGATTTTATAATTTAAGCAACAGAATCTAAACAGATGCTAAAAGAGTAGGCTTAAGTAATTTTAATTATTTTCCAATAGAAAATAGCAGATTGTTATAGGAAACTTTAAGGAATACTCTTTCCATTTGGTTTTAAGATTATAATTGTGTAAATTAAGTATAAAATACCAGTAACTCAGCAGGGAAAATATAGGGAGTCTTCATTATCCAAATATTTATTATCTCCATCTTATAACATTGTAGAAGAAAATAAAAGTCAGCAAACAGTAACAATTGGATGTAGATATATCAACCACTCATAAAGTCAGTATTGACTCTATTTCTATTTAACATCAACAGCTTTTCCCATCCATCCAATGTCTTCATCCATCAGTCTCTCACTGACTTCCCAAGTAGTAAATATAAAAATGCAAAGAAAATGTAACATAAATTTCAAATCTCTCCAAGGTTTCAGGATTTCATGATGTAGGTGATGAATGTAATGTTAAACTGTGTCCATCACAGGCAAAGCCTTTGAAAAATGAGGATCTGATGGAGTCAGAATAGATAACAATCCAAACAAGGTTGAGAAGATAAATGGTTAAAAGAGAATACTTTGAGAATCCAAGGATTAGGAAGAGAGGACCTAGAGAAATTTGGTAAAGCCTTAAATATTTTTTAAACAATAAACGTTTTATTACATTAATATTAAAGTGAAACATGTGAAGAATATTATGCTGTCAAACAATTTAGAAAAATTCAGAAAAAAATTGTCAATTTGGAAAAAACTGTCTCTCACAAAAAGCAACACCTGATTCATTTTCAGAGTCAGTACATAGCTGCTAACTTAAATCTTGCTTAATTAAAATTAAGACATTTATTTCCATAATTTAGCATTTGTTTCTCAGGAAAAATCTTAAATAAAAAACTCTATTATGAAACATTGGTCCTCATTGTAAATGGATTCATCCTAAGCAGCCCTTTTCAAACATTAATTCAGCTCAGTCTACTGATATGCAGGCTTATCTCCAGGTAACGTTTATGAATGCATCCTCAACACAGTCATGTCTGTGTTACATAATCCACACAGAATCAATACACACCTGGGCATTCCACACAACTACAGTTCCATCATCACCAGCAGATGCAAATCTGGTTAGAGAAAAAAGGTCAAGAAAAACGAAAAATCACTGATGACATTTAAGTGCTAAAATTACTAAGACTAATCAGACCTTAAAGCTCAACATTCAGAAAACGAAGATCATGGCATCAGGTCCCATCACTTCATGGCAAATAGATGGGGAAACAGTGGAAACAGTGTCAGACGTTATTTTTTGGGGCTCCAAAATCACTGCAGATGGTGACTGCAGCCATGAAATTAAAAGACGCTTACTCCTTGGAAGAAAAGTTATGACCAACCTAGATAGCATATTCAAAAGCAGAGACATTACTTTGCCGACTAAGGTCCGTCTAGTCAAGGCTATGGTTTTTCCAGTGGTCATGTATGGATGTGAGAGTTGGACTGTGAAGAAGGCTGAGAGCCAAAGAATTGATGCTTTTGAACTGTGGTGTTGGAGAAGACTCTTGAGAGTCCCTTGGACTGCAAGGAGATCCAACCAATCCATTCTAAAGGAAATCAGCCCTGGGATTTCTTTGGAAGGAATGATACTGAAGCTGAAACTCCAGTACTTTGGCCACCTCATGCGAAGAGTTGACTCATTGGAAAAGACTCTGATGCTGGGAGGGTTTGGGGGCAGGAGGAGAAGGGGACGACAGAGGATGAGATGGTTGGATGGCATCACCGGCTCGATGGACGTGAGTCTGAGTGAACTGCGGGAGTTGGTGATGGACAGGGAGGCCTGGAATGCTGCGATTCGTGGGGTCGCAAAGAGTTGGACACGACTGAGCGACTGAACTGAACTGAACTGAATCAGACCTTAGGGACTTCCTGGTGGTCCAGTAGATAAGACTCCTCGCTCCCAATGCAGGGGGCCTGGGTTCAATCCCTGGTTGGGCAACTAGACCCCACGTGCCACAACTAAGAGTTTGCATGCCACAACAAAGGCCTGACGCAGTCAAATAAGAATAAAATCTTTAAAAAAGAATTATCAGACTTTATTAATAGCATTCTGACTTACTAATATCAATGCACATTAAGTTCTTTAAGCCAACTTAATAAATCTTTATAGAATACTTTATAATTTTTGTGTCAGGTACTGCAAATCCAAAGATGAATAAGACCATTCAGAGAGTTATAGTAACTGTTAGACTAAGAATAAGGGAGATCTATAAATGATCTTTAAAGTCCTTCCTTTAAAATTATATGATTAAACCCTGAAGTGACATAAAACCAAGCTGAGGAAAAGCTACAGTGACAGGCAGTGATATTCCAGGAGTAGACCAAAGGAATCACGTCCTTAGATTCCTTATTTTCTAGGTAAAGGTATTTAGATATTTTAACTCTACTATATTTAAAGCCAGTATCTCTCCTTTGTTCCTCTCAGTTCTGTGGTCTTTCCACATAAATATCCCATCTCCCTTTCGTGTCCTTTGGTTTGGAAAGTTTGGTTTCTGTTTTGTTTTTTTTTAATGAATATTCTTAAAAAGATAGCTTTTCTCTACTCTTTACCATCCATTCACTACAGATCAAAAACCAACCATCTATATTTTGTAGAGTAGAAGATAACCATGATACAAACACTATCAAGAAAAATAATCTATACAGGATTATTCATCACAATGGCTTAATTATAATAAAATCAAGACAGCATTGTTCTCAAGCAATGTCCCAACACAGTGGTATACAGCAGTCACATTGTAACCATGTCAACTAATTTGTTAATAATGTACTACACAAGTGTGTAAATAACTCATAGGGAATCAAAATCAATTCAAAGTTGTTCTCCTAATATTACTTTTTATTCACTTGAATTCAAGGCTTGCTTTTCTGAATGGGAGAGAAGGAAGTGGTATTATTGAGAGCCAGCTGTGAACTGCATCTGGTTATGGTTAATAACCATTAATAAGTGGTACTCCACGAGCAGCTATGGTGTTTAGAAAATGTGTACTTCCATGCAAGACTGTTAGTGCGTTATCACAAAAATCTGGGCATGCCTTAAACATCTTCATTAAAGTAAACATTGTGAGTTGTGTGTGCGCCATTGGGAGAGAACGGATACTTGAAGACACAAAAACTATTAATACTTTGGCCCTGAGAGTCTCTGTTCTATTGAATTTTACCCTATAGAGATCCATATAGTCTCCCTCCTTCAGTCATATAACACTTCCCTTAACAGTCCAAACTGAGCTTCAAGTTCAAATTTCTCATGCTCAGTTTCAAAGCCTCATACATAGCTACTGTCCTCACTGGTTCTGACAATTCCCATACTCAGTACCTGCTGCAGAATCTTTTGATTACATCTTCTACTGCAGGAGCTAAGAGATTATCCAGGAGATGGGAAATTGGCCTAATAGAGTCTGACAGAGTCCATTAGTAATTTTTAATAAAGAACTACTTATCTTTTTAACAGAAAGGACCTTTTAAAATGTCTTAGTTAACTAGATAGAAACCACACAAAGAATTATTTTTAAACCCATACATAACATTTATTCTGTTTTCAAAACAAAATATATACAAGATATGGAGACTAAAAAGAAAACAATTTTATATTTAAAAACAATTTCTTATGCTTAATTACACAGACTGTCTGAATCAGAATACGAAGCAATGCCTTAAATATCAAAAATACTGCTGGATGTCAATCTTTAACAGCTTATGTTTCTAGGGCTATTGATTTCTTTTTACTTGTACCATGATGAAGAGGAGGGCAGAACTCAAGGTCTTAAGATTTCTTTGGTATAAAATATCAATTTCTATTGATTCTTGAAACTCTTATAATTGCTTTTCTCCCTTTTAGAAGAGTACAGGTTTAAAATATACTTTTTTCTAGCCCTGATTTTTAACTTCTCATTATTGCTTTATCGTGTCTGAATCTCATGACTTCACAATGAGAGATGATTGAACAGTTGAGAGTTTAGAAATGAGATACAGAGCATTTCATCTCAAACTTTAATTCAATCAGTGGTGAACAAAAGTTAAATCTAAACAATGCTCAGTCTAAACAATGCTCAATAGTAATGCATGAATCCACAGCCCATTTTTTCCTTTTTATTATTCAGAGGTCAATTATCCAGTTTGTGTATTATTCAGGCTTTTCAATTCTCATACTCTATTGCCTTTTCTTTCTTTTTTTTTTTTTTTTTTGCTGTTCCAGTATTTATTATTACCTGCTCTAAAGAGGAAACATAAAGCTTTAAAATGCAAACCAGTTTGACTTTGCTCCATACCAGCACCAGCCATAAAATAACTAATAAAGGGATGGAAGATCATTCACAAATGACAATTATCCGTTCTCCTAGCATGGATAACTGAAAACTGGCAGCACTGTATCAGCTTATCTCAAATTAGTTTATCCTCATCAGTCAGGCACACACTCTAGCCATCTCCAAATGAGAAATGAAAGTTCAGTCTAAGAATCCCTAACAGTAAGATACACTATAACTATGAAAAGAAGTAAGGAACAATAAAAGAAGTAATTAAATGCCAATAATGTTTAATATAGCCAATGGAAGAAAAAATAGGGGCTATCCTGCCATACAATAATATACAAAATTTTTAAAAATACTCTAAATTAATAGAACCCAAAGATTCAAGTCTAAAGTTAAGATTTTAAGAGAAATCCTTCTTTACTGATACACACAAAATAGTAAGATCTCATATCATGCGTTAGGGAAATGCCAAAATCAATTATACGTGGTTTTTATTTCAAGATCTTAAAATTCAGTGATTGTTTAGAAATGTACTAAAGATATATAAGACATCAATTGTAAGACATACTATTATTTTATGTACTATTAAGGAAAAATAAATAAAAGTTATAAATGAAAGATACCAATTATATGATGTATCCAAATTTTAGAGATGTTACAGTACTGAAAATAGGCTTTTTAGAATCAATGAAATTTAGTAATTATCGTATTTATCTTTCCAATATGGCACTTTCCAGTCCAACACATTTCTGATTACCTCTAGTAGGTTTAAAGGACTAAAGAAATAGTCCTTGTTTCTTGGCATGAAAAAAGGGCTGTAATGAACTAAATTATAGCTTTTCCCTACTCTTTACCATCCATTCACTACATGGCAAAAAAAAAATCATCTGTATTTTGTAGAGTAGAAGGCAACCATGATACAAACACTATCAAGAAAAATAGTTTGAAAAGATGCTCAACATTGCTCATTATTAGAGAAATGCATATCAAAACTACAATGAGATATCACCTCACACCAGTCAGAATGGCCCTCATCAAAAAGTCTACAAACAATAAATGCTGGAGAGGGTGTGGAGAAAAGGGAACGCTCTTGCACTGTTGGTGGGAATGTAAATTGATACAGCCACTATGGAAGATGGTATGGAGATTCCTTAAAAAACTAGGAATAAAACCACCATATGACCCAGCAATCCCACTCCTCACGTATACGCTGAGGAAACCAAAATTGAAAAAGACATATGTATCCCACTGTTCACTGCAGCACTGTTTACAATAGCTAGAACATGGAAGCAATCTAGATATCCATCAACAGATGAATGGATAAAGAAGCTGTGGTACATATACACAATGGAATATTACTCAACCATAAAAAGGAATGTGTTTGAGTCAGTTCTAATGAGGTAAGATTACATAGAGTGAAGTAAGTCAGAAAGAGAAAGATAAATATTGTATTTTAATGCATATATATGTTCAGATGGTAAAGCATCTGCCTGCAATGCGGGAGATCCAGGTTTGATCCCCGGGTCGGGAAGATCCCCTGGAGAAGGAAATGGCAACCCACTCCAGTACACTTGCCTGAAAAATTCCATGGACGGAGGAGCCTGGTAGGTTACAGTCCATGGGGGTCACAAAGAGTCAGACACGACTGAGTGACTTCACTTTCACTTATGGAATCTGGGAAAATGGTACTGAATAATTTATTTACAGGGAAGCAATGGAGAAACAGACCTAGAGAAAGACTTATGGACATGGAGAGAGGGGAGAGGAGGGTGAGATGTATGGAAAAAGTAACATGGAAACTTACATTATCATATGTAAAATAGACAGCCAACGAGAATTTGCTGTATGGCTCAGGAAACTCAAACAGGGGTTCTGTGTCAACCTAGAGGGGTGGGATGGCGTGGGAGATGGGAGAGAGGTTCAGGAGGGAGGGGATATACGTATACCTATGGCTGATACATGTTGAGGTTTGACAGAGAACAAAATTCTGTGAAGCAATTATGCTTCAGTTAAAAAATAAATAAAATTTTTTTAAAGGCAAAAAAAAAAAAGAAAAATAATTTGTACAGTGGCTGACTTATAATAAAATCAAGAAAGCATTGTTCTCAAGCAGTGTGAATAAGCAAACATATAGTCACAATGGTGTGACTCACCTAGAGCCAGACATCCTGGAATGTGAAGTCAAGTGGGCCTTAGAAAGCATCACTACAAACAAACCTAGCGGAGGCAATGGAATTCCAGTTGAGCTATTTCAAATCCTGAAAGATGATGCTGTAAAAGTGCTGCACTCAATATGCCAGCAAATTTGGAAAACTCAGCAGTGGCCACAGGACTGGAAAAGGTCAGTTTTCATTTCAGTCCCAAAGAAAGGCAATGCCAAAGAATGATCAAACTACTGCACAATTGTACTCATATCACACACTAGTAAAGTAATGCTCAAAATTCTCCAAGCCAGGCTTCAGCAATACGTGAACCGTGAACTTCCAGATGTTCAAGCTGGTTTTCGAAAAGGCAGAGGAACCAGAGATCAAATTGCCAACATCCGCTGGATCATGGAAAAAGCAAGAGAGTTCCAGAAAAACATCTGTTTCTGCTTTATTGACTATGCCAAAGCCTTTGACTGTGTGGATCACAATCAACTGTGGAAAACTCTGAAAGAGATGGGAATGCCAGACCACCTGACCTGCTTCTTTAGAAACCTATATGCAGGTCAGGAAGCAACAGTTAGAACTGGACATGGAACAACAGACTGGTTCCAAATAGGAAAAGGAGTATGTCAAGGCTGTATATTGTCACCCTGCTTATTTAACTTCTATGCAGAGTACATCATGAGAAACGCTGGGCTGGAAGAAGCACAAGCTGGAATCAAGATTGCCGAGAGAAACATCAATAACCTCAGATATGCAGATGACACCACCCTTATGGCAGAAAGTGAAGAGGAACTAAAAAGCCTCTTGATGAAAGTGAAAGAGGAGAGTGAAAAAGTTGGCTTAAAGTGCCACATTCAGAAAACGAAGATCATGGCATCTGGTCCCATCACTTCATGGCAAATAGATGGGGAAACAGTGGAAATGGTGTCAGACTTTATGTTTGGGGGCTCCAAAATCACTGCAGATGGTGATTGCAGCCATGAAATTAAAAGACGCTTACTCCTTGGAAGAAAAGTTATGACCAATCTAGATAGCATATTGAAAAGCAGAGGTACTACTTTGCTAACAAAGGTCCACCCAGTCAAGGCTATGGTTTTTCCAGTGGTCATGTATGGATATGAGAGTTGGACTGTGAAGAAGGCTGAGTGCTGAAGAATTGAGGCTTCTGAACTGTGGTGTTGGAGAAGACTCTTGAGAGTCCCTTGGACTGCAAGGAGCTCCAACCAGTCCATCCTAAAGGAGATCAGTCCTGGGTGTTCACTGCAAGGACTGATGTTGTAGCTGAAACTCCAATACTTTGGCCACCTGATGCAAAGAGCTGACTCATCTGAAAAGACCCTGATGCTGGGAAGGATTGAGGGCAGGAGGAGAAGGGGACGACAGAGGAAGAGATGGTTGGACAGCATCACCGACTCGATGGACATGGGTTTGGGTGAACTCTGGGAGTTGGTGATGGACAGCAAGGCCTGGCATGTTCATGGGGTTGCAAAGAGTCGGACACGACTGAGCGACTGAACTGAACTGAAGAATGATTTGCTTATTCTAGAAATCTTTAGTATGCTTTAACTATATATTTAGCATTAATTTTATATATTTATATGCTTGATCCTGAAAGTAAAGATCAATGAGCTAAGTTTCTGTCTTTGAAGGGCTCACAGTCTGCAGTATGATGGAATGCTACAGGGTCCAAATTATTAGCCCACTGAGAATTCTGTTATGCTTATTTCAATTTATAGGAATCAGTTCCTGTAAACACCTTCCTTTGAATAGTTCAGCAAAAGTATTCTCATTCTTGCGAACTGTAGGCTGAAAGTACAGCAAAGGTTCACAAAGACTTGTATAAAATAAAGTATTACCGCAAGTAATTCCTATGGCCATCACTTAAGTGCTTATATAATAGTTCTTATTCAGGAGAATTTATTTTAATTAAATCAAAGGTGCTACGGATTCAAACATAACCTTAAAGGATATAAAAAAAGATAAGCCATAAACCTAAACATAAACTTTCTTGTATTCAATATTTAGATAACCATAAAGTCCTGGAAAAATAGAGTATTATTATGACAATGCAGAAGTCCTTTCCAACAAACCCCAAAGTGCTTTCTAATCATAATGCAACTAAAATAGTATATAGTTTTTATAATAAAGTTGAAAAATGCTAATATCAGAAACTAGACAAAAATAAAAAATAATAAAATTTTCATTTAAAATAAACCTTTACTTACCCTGATGCTAGAATTACTTGAAGAAAATTAGAGAAGTTTGTAGACAGAAACTTGTAAGAGAAGCTGAAGGCAACTTCAAAGCATTTTCAGGAACCATAGATATTTATGTTGCTGACTCTTTCATGATCTACTCTAGCATCAAAAAATTTTTCCCTTGACTAAGTAACACAAAGAGTCAGACATGATTGAGCAACTAAGCACAAGCACATGTATTTAATTAACACAATTCTAATATAAACATCTCACAGACAGAATAAAGATGGAAAAATCTTTAATTCCCACACTTATTTGCAAAGGTAAAATCTTTGATAAGCTTTCGTCTCCCCCAAATCACAAAGTTAAATGACATCAAGTTTATAGGTATTTATTAGAATACAAAAAAATCTGTGTGACTTAAATTGGTGGGAAACTACATCTCTCTGAGCTCAAATACCTGTGAAGGAACTTCTGCTGCTGCTGCTAAGTCGCTTCAGTTGTGTCCGACTCTGTGCCACCCCAGAGACAGCAGCCCACCAGGCTCCCCCGTCCCTGGGATTCTCCAGGCAAGAACACTGGAGTGGGTTTCCAGTTCTTTCTGCAACGCGTGAAAGTGAAGTTGCTCAGCTGTATCCGACTCTTTGCAACCCCAAGGACTGCAGCCTACCAGGCTCCATTGCCTTCTCTGGAAGGAACTTCTACTACAGAAATAGCCTTGGCCTCTCTGTCCCACTGAGTAATAAGTAAGTTTAAAGAACTCATTGAGTATGCTCAGATCAGACCCTTCTGGGTTCTCTGAGATTTGTCTGTTCATAGCGAGGGAACAAGGAGGGCCTGGCAACCCACTCCAGGATTCTTGCCTGGAGAATCCCATGCACAGAGGAGCCTGGCAGGCTGCAGTCCATGCAGTCACCAAGAGTCGGACACGACTGAGCGACTAAGCACAGCACTGCACAGCAAGGGAACAGTCTGGCTTGCTCTTACTTTTGGGGTAAACTTACATCTGAGTGGGAAGTTTGCAAATGTCCAGCTGTACCAGCAATTCAGTGAATAAGTCTACATAACTCACGGTGAAAATTAGGAAACCCACTGTGGTTGTATATCAAAGCTACATCCTTTAATCCAGCTTTTTGCTAGCTGGATTGCAGCTAGTAATCCAGCTATTAAGCTGTATGGGTTCATGTCTATGTGTGTGATTCCTACTTCTAATAATACCCAAGAAAAAATATACTGAAACAAAAAAAATACCTTTTAAATTGGAGGGTTTTTCCCTCTATATAAAATATACATCATTTAAAACTGTTCATTATGAAGAATTTAAATACATATAAAAGTGAGAACAGTATAACGAAAATCTCCAGGTACTCATCACATGTCTTCAATAATTATCAACTTATGACCAATATTGTTTCATCTGTACCATAGTCAATACCCGCCCCCCTGCAGATTATTTTGATGCAAATCCCATATTTCATCAATAAATACTTCAATACATATTTACGTCACAAATAAGTTAACATTTAATTCCTTAACATCACCACAATGTAATCAAATTTGTCGCACAATGTTTTTTAAGTACATTAGAAGAGCTAGTGAAAAGTGAAAGTTGGACACTCAGTCATGTCCAACCCTCTGCGACCCCATGGATGATGCAGTCCATGAATAAGGTTCATATACTGCAACTGATTGTTATATCTCTAGTCTCTCTTATTTTATTGATTCTTTCTTCATATTTTTTTTCCTTGTAATTAAGCATTTGTCTTCAGAGTTCTCACAGTCTGGATTTTGTTAGCTACCTTCTTGTGTTATCATTTGATATGCATCTGTGTCCCTTGTGTTTCTAGTAAACTGAGACATCTAGAGACTCAATCATATTTAAATTTGACTATTTGGTAAGACTACTTCATAAGGAGGTTATATTCCCCAACAGGAAATACAATTTCTGGCAATCTTTTGTCTGTGTGCGTGTTTGTGATGTTAACAGCTATCAATAAGCATTGCCTAAATCTGTTATTCTATTAGAGATGGCAAAATAAGAGTCCAATTCTATGATTCTTCCTAGCTTGAATCCTTCTATAAAGAAAATGTCCTCTCATCAAACATCACTGATCTCAAGACAGAGTTGGTATAGAAAGGCAGGATAGGTCTTGACTTGCAGATACCCCTTCAAGACAGGACCAGCGGCCCAGTTATGAGGAAGGTGGTTAATCTGCCTCCAGCTGTTGACTTCAACAGTCCATTTCAGCTTTCAAACTGTCTCTCTGGAGAAGGAAATGGCAACCCCCTCCAGTATTCTTGCCTGGAGAATCCCACGGACAGAGGAGCCTGGCAGGTGATGGTCCACAGGGTCGCAGAGAGTCTGACATGGCTGAAGCGACTAAGCACGCCTGCAAACTATCTCAGCTGGCGCCCAGTGCCTGGGACATGAGCAAGGCGGTAGCAGCCAGGGCACAGTCCTGGACGGCCCTCAGCCAGTGTCCAAGCAATGCAGGTTAGACAGTCCTCGTTATTTCCCTAAAGCAGGACCATCTAAAGAGCATTCTTTCCTCCAGAGCTCCATACTGGGCTTACAGACACTTGGTCAAATCACCATCACAGTTTAAGATGGCTCCCCAGTCCAATCCTGCTTCTTCCCTTTCCTTTCGTATTTCTAACAATCCTTTTCATGCTTAACTCCATTTTATTGTCTACTTCCCAGGGAACTGAGGTATTAGGAGGATCTAAAAGGTCTTCACCGACTAAGGTCCGTCTAGTCAAGGCTATGGTTCTTCCTGTGGTCATGTATGGATGTGAGAGTTGGACTGTGAAGAAAGCTGAGTGCCAAAGAATTGATGCTTTTGAACTGTGGTGTTGGAGAAGACTCTTGAGAGTCCCTTGGACTGCAAGGAGATCCAACCAGTTCATTCTAAAGGAGATCTGGGGTGTTCTTTGGAAGGAATGATGCTAAAGCTGAAACTCCAGTACTTTGGCCGCCTCATGCGAAGAGTTGACTCATTGGAAAAGACTCTGATGCTGGGAGGGATTGAGGGCAGGAGGAGAAGGGGATGACAGAGGATGAGATGGCTGGATGGCATCACTGACTCAATGGACGTGAGTCTGAGTGAACTCCGAGAGTTGGTGATGGACAGGGAGGCCTGGCGTGCTGCGATTCATGAGGTCGCAAAGCATCGACACGACTGAGCGACTGAACTGAACTGAACTGAAATGGTCTTGACTACTGATTTCTATTCTCTAAATGTTATTCTTAGTTTTAGAAAGAAACTAAGAATATCTTTAGAAAGATATTCTTAGCTTTAGAATATTTTCTTAAAGGTGTAACATATCGTTCACTGTTAGTGAATTATCAAACTGTACTGTTTGTCTAGATCCCTGTGAATGTACAGCTTCACAGTCACCCTAGGGGTATACTCTGGCCTTCAGCCTGGCATTTCATGGGTCATCTGATTCTTTTCCAGTCATGATCACCATCCTACATAACCTTGTCTGTTTCCTGGAGAAGCAAGGGATGGTCAAATGAGCAACAGAGAAAACTATTCTTAAAATGTGTTATGAACTCAGTTTGGTTTAATGTGTCAAATGCTCGAGTATTACATGCAATTTTAGCACAGTCCATTTTTTGGAAGACTCTTGCTGAGGCTTAGCCTTCTTTAGTGATCTCCCAATCAATATGACCCTCACTTCATGTTCAAAAAATACTAAAGAAGAAAAGAAAAGGCAGCTGTCTGTTAGGTTATACAGGATTTATTTGGTATCTTCAAAAACCAATCTGAGAAAATTTTCCACTCACTGGTTTTAGCTGAGCCACCGAGAAAACAAGAAAATCCTTCTGCAAAATTCTCAATAAAATGATATTATCTAAAGACCTGAAGCGTGAAACCTGGATTACAACAGTTGACCAAAAATCCAGAAGGTGATGTCCATAAAAACTAAATAAAAACATAAAAGGAATAATGATATACTATTTAAAAACTGGAAAGGTATTTCTGTAATTTGACAATGCATAAATAATGTACATATGTAGTGGAAAGCTATATCTGAACTATCTAAACTATTACATTAAGAATGAAAACACTGTGCTCTTCTGTTTATAACAGTTACATCATTTGTGTATTTTTTATGTACTTCTTACCAATAATGACTCTTTCAGGTTTTTTTTAAGTACACTACAGAATTAAATTTTTTCAAACAAAAGTTCTTCAGGTCTGCAACTGAGTGAAAAACTTCATACCTAATTATATGCAAATTCTGACGTAGTCATGACTTGGAGACAAAGAATTAAATGTGGTTCATATAGTAATATGTTCACCTGACTGCAAAAGCCAAAAAAGTTGGCCTTTTAAAAAAATCTATTCAAGACATTTAGATGCACTGTGGTATACAGGAAACATGGCCAACAATCTCCCTCCCTATATCCACCACCTTCTGCAATAGGATTTAGTTGCTTCTCCCATCAAGAGACAGAGTTCACGCATCAACTGACTAAATTCATGCCAGCTTGACTTGCTTTAACCAATGAAACAGCAGCAAACATACTGAAAATAGACTTGAAGAGCTTTGCACTGGGGCTTGCCCTTTTACCAGTGTTTAAATTCCATCCCTATTGAACTAGCACTCGAGCAACCACATGGAGAGATCCCCAGTCATCCCAGCTGAGACAGCTGTAAACCTGCCACCCCAACCAATCCACCAGGCGGCCACATAAACACAATACGAACCTAAACAAGGTCAGCTGATCCTGGCACAGGCAATAGAGCCCATCGAGCCGAGCCTACCCAAATGTCACCCCACAAAATAGTGGAAGAAACGGTTTGCTTTCGTTGCTGTTGTTCAGTTGCTCAGTCATGCCCAATTTTTGCGACCCCATGGACTGCAGCATGCCAGGCTTCCTTGTGCTTCACCATCTCCCAGAGCTTGCTCAAACTCATGTCCACTGAGTTGGGGATGCCATCCAACCGTCTCAACCCCTGCCACCCACTTCTCCTGCCCTCAATCTTCCCAGCATCTGAGTCTTTTCCAATGAGTTGGCTCTTCACATCAGGTGGAGCTTCAGCATCAGTCCTTCTAATGAGTATTCAGGGTTGATTTCCTTAGGATTGACTGGTTTGCAGTCCAAGTGACTCTCAAGAGTCTTCTCCAGCACCACAGTTCAAAAGCATCGATTCTCTGGCACTCAGTCTTCTTTATGGTCCAACTCACATCCATACATGACTACAGGAAAAACCACAGCTTTGACCATATGGACCTTTGTTGCCAAAGTGATGCCTCTGCTTTTTAGCACACTATCTAGGTTTGTCATAGCTTTTCTTCCAAGGAGCACACATCTTTTAATTTCATGGCTGCAGTCACTGCTTGGGCAATAGATAACTGATATTCTCCTCTATAGCTCTGTACTATTGACAAAACAGTTACTACTGAATAACTGAAGTATACACAAGTGGTAAAGAACCTGCCTGCCAACATGTGGGTTCGATCCCTGGGTCAGAAAGACCCCCTGATAAGGGCATGACAACGCACTCCAGTATTCTTGCCTGGAGAATCCCAGAGACTTCGGAGCCTGGCAGGCTACAGTCCATAGGGTCACAGAGTCAGGCACAACTAAAGAGACTTAGCCTTCACACAAGCACCACACTGGGAAAATGCAATCAAATATCAATATCTGTACAATGATCCTTATTCTACAAGATGGCCTTTTCTTCAAATTCTTCAAACTATGTAATAAGAACAGTCAAGAAGACATTTTGAAGGATAGCTGCTGCTGCTGCGTTGCTTTAGTGGTGTTCGACTCTGTGTGACCCCACAGACAGCAGCCCACCAGGCTCCCTCATCCCTGGGATTCTCCAGGCAAGAACACCAGAGTGGGTTGCCAATTCCTTCTCCAATGCATGAGAAAAGTGCAAGTGAAGTCGCTCTTAGCGACCCCATGGACTGCAGCCTACCAGGCTCCTCTGTCCATGGGATTTTCCAGGCAAGAATACTGGAGTGGGGTGCCACTGCCTTCTCTGGTTGAAGGATAGCAATCGACGTGAAATCTTAAAAATCTGAGGACCATGTGCTCATACAATAATTTGGCTAGACTTGTCCCTGGTTTGTAATTGAGCCACGGGATATCATCCTGACCTCCCAACCTGGGGGCACAGGGAAGGGACAACACGTAGAGGACTGGAAACTGAGTTCAGTCATGTGGCAAATAAGTGAGATAATCATTCCCATGTAATAAAACCCCAATAAAATTCTGGACACCCAAAGTCTGAGGGAGCTTCCTCACTGGTGATGCCCACTGATGCACTGAAAGGGGGACGTGTCCTGAGGACACAGAATAGAAGGTATCATTCTAGACCTTACTCTTTGTATCTCTTCATTTGGCTAGCCCCGACCATATCCTTTATAATGACACAGATGGTTAACAGACACATAAAAAGATGTTCAACATCACTCATTATCAGAGAAATGCAAATCGAAACCTCAGTGAGGTACCATCTCATGCCAGTAAGAATGGCTGCTATCAAAAAGTCTAAAAACAATAAATGCTGGAGAGGGTGTAAAGAAAAGGGAACCCTCTTACACTGTTGGTGGGAATACAAACTAGTACAGTCACTATGGAGAACAGAGTGGAGATTCCTTAAAAAACTGGAAACAGAACTGCCTTATGACCCAGGAATCCCACTGCTGAGCATACACACCGAAGAAACCAGAACTGAAAGAGAGATGTGTACCCCAGTGTTCATCACAGCACTGTTTATAATAGCCAGGACATGGAAGCAACCTAGATGTCCATCAGCAGATGAATGGATAAGAAAGCTGTGGTACATATACACAATGGAATATTACTCAGTGATTAAAAAGAATGCATTTGAATCAGTTCTAATGAGGTGGATGAAACTGGAGCCTATTATACAGAGTGAAGTAAGTCAGAAGGAAAAACACCAATACAGTATATTAACGCATATATATGGAATTTAGAAGGATGGTAACAATAACCCTGTATGCAAGAGAGCAAAAGAGACACAGATGTATAGAACAGTCTTTTGGACTCTGTGGGAGAGGGCGAGGGTGGGATGATTTGAGAGAATAGCACTAAAACATGTATATTACATATATGAAATAGATCGCCAGTCCAAACTTGATGCATGAATTCGATGCAAACAGGGCAGTCAGAGCTGGTGAACTGGGACAACCCTGAGGGATGGGATCGGGAGGGAGTTGGGAGGGGGCTCAAGATGAGGGACACATGTACACCCATGGTTGCTTCACACCAACGTATGGCAAAAAACTATTACAATACTGTAAAGTAATTAGCCTCCAGTTAAAATAAATAAATTTTTAAAACCTGTAATCGTAAATATAGTGCCTTCCTGAGTTCTGTTAGTCACTCTAGAGAATTATCCAACCTGAGGGGATAGTGAGAATCTGTAGCTCACTGGCCAGAAGTGCAGGTGGCCTGGGAGCCCCAGAGACTGCAGCTGTGGCTGTGGTGAAGGGGCTGGCAAGCAGGCCTGTCCTCCTAACCTTTGAAGCTCAGCACGACTCCAGGTATCGCCAGAGCTGCACCACATGTGGGGCAGTCGACTAAACACCAAAGACATAAGGACAGCAGAGAAGACAAGGTAAAGGATATCAGCGATGATACGGAGAACTGGAAATAATCACGGTAGCAGTCACCCACTGAGTTCAAAATGGATGAAAATATTAAAGGTGGTATCAAAGACAAAAGAGAAAATTAAGAGGTGATAGTGGAGGAGTTGACAGAGACGAGAGAAGTGGGGTTAGGGATTCAGGATGGCATGCAACATGTACACTTACTAGTTGAGGGAGTCATTCATTCATTTAACAATTATTAGTTACCTGCTACATGTAAGGCACCATGCCAGGTACTAAAGATACTGTGGAGAATAAGAAAAAAAAAAATGTCCCTCACTCTCATCTAGAGAGAAAGATAAATATTATACAGTTACACAATTACTTGTGTAATCGTTATTTGTGATAGAGGCTACAAAGGATAAGCATACAGTTGAACAGAGGCTTAATAAAACAGATCTACAGATCAATAACAAGCTAAATCTACAGTCCTAACACCTATACACCTTCTCTATTTGCAAATATAACACAACATTATACGTGTTAGCAAGGAAGTACAGAATAAGGTACATTTTCCCATGCACCTGATCAATTAATCTATGACAAAGGATACAAGACTACACAATGTTGGAAAGAGAGTCTCTTCAACAAACGGTGCTGGGGAAACTGGACAGCCACATGTAAAAGAACGAAATTAGATCATTTCTTGACTCCACACACAAAAACAAGCACAAAATGGATTAAAGACCTAAATGTAAGATCGGACATTATAAAACTCTTAGAGGAAAACATAGGTAGAACACTCTCTGACATAAATCACAGCAAAATCATTTCTAACCCATCTCTCAGAATAATGGAAATAAAAGCAAAAATAAACTAATGGGACCTACTTACACTCAAAAGCTTGTTCACAGCAATGAAACAATAAACAAAGCAAAACAAAACCCCACAGACTGAGAGAGAATATTTGCAAATGATGAGACTGATAAGGGATTGGTCTCCAAAGTTCATAAACAGCTTATGACACTTAACAGCGTCAAAACAAACAACCCACACAAAGACTGGGCAGAAGACCTGAACAGACATTTCTCTATAGAGGACAAACAGATGGCCCTGAGGCACGTGAAAAGATGTTCAAAACTGCTAGTTATTAGAGGAATGCAGATCAAAACTACAGTGAGATATCCCCTCACACCTGGTCAGACTGGCCATCATCAAAAACCTACAAACAACAAATGCCGGAAGGGAAGTGGAGAGAAGGGAACCCTCCTGCGATATTGGTGGGAATGTAAATTGGTACAGGCCATTATGGAGAACAGTATGGAGGTTCCTTACAAAATTAAAAATGGAGCTACCAAATGACCCTACACCCCACTCCTGGGGATATACCCAGAGAAAAACATGGCCTGAAAAGATACACGCACCCCAGTGTTCACTGCAGCACTGTTTACAATGGCCAAGACACGGAAGCAACAGAAATGTCCACTGACGGAGGAATGGATAAAGAAATAAATATATATGTGTGCGTATATACATATATATATATATAGAGAGAGAGAGAGAGAGAGAGAAGTGGGGGAATATTACTCAGCCATTACAAAGGATGGAGGAAGGCCCTATGCAGCAACATGGATGGGCCTAGAGAGCGTCATACTGAGTGAAGCAGAGGAGATCTATCACATGACATCCCTTACATGTGCAATCCAAAAAGAAACGACCCAAATAAACTTATAAAACAGAAAGACCCACAGACTTAGAAAATGAACTCACAGTTGCTGGGGGGAAGGGATAGTTAAGGACTTTGGGAAGGTCATGTACACACTGCCATATTTAAAATGGATAACAACAAAAACCAACTGAATAGCACATGGAACTCTGCTCAACGTTATGTGCCAGCCAGGATGGAAGGGGGTGTGGGGGAGAGTGGATACATGGATATGTATGGATATGTATGGCTGAGTCCCTTCACTGTTCACCTGAAACGGTCACAGCATTGCTAACTAGCTATAACCCAATAAAAAATGTTTTTGGTGTTAAAAAATAAAAAAACATTTTGAATAACAAAAAATTCAGATTAAATACTTTCCTAATCTTCTACTGAAAATAGTACCTTCCTGGGAGGTACCTGATATTTAAACATTTTGTGTGTATGTGGGGTGTGTGTGTGTATGTGCGCATGTGTGCACGCGTTCACTCATGTCTGACTCTGCGACCCCCTGGACTGTAGCCCGCCAGGCTCCTCTGTCCACGGAATTTTCCAGGCAAAAATACTGGAGTGGGGTGCCATCTCCTTCTCCAGGGGATCTCCCGACCCAGGGGTCAAACCCGCATCTCTTGCGTCTCCTGCAGTGGTGGGCGGACTGTTTCCCACTGTGCCACCTGGGTTGGTTCTTTAGATTCACCTTAACATACAGTTAAAACTCCCACCAACATTTTAAAGTCACACATCTCCTTTAAACTAACAAGAGTATTTGTTGAGTACTCAAAAACAATAACAAAAAAGAAACCCAAAACTTTGAATAAGCAAAAATAACCATCAAATCACCAGAAATGATACCCTAACTTCTGAGCAAAAAGACTTCAGACACATATTTCATCAAGCCACTGGGGTCAATTTCTACTAAATGCTATTACTGATCAGTTCCAAAATTTTTAGAAAAGCTGGATTAATTCTGAAGTTGTTTTTAATATAAAATTTCAAAAAAACAAACTCTTTCCAAACAGTAGTCAATTGGGTAACTAGAGCTGCTTACCTGGAGTCATCTAACCGTACCAGATACCGTACAATGTCATGATGAGCTTTCAGTACAAGCAGTTCAGTGTAGGGGTTCTGGGTTTGTTCTTCACCTATTGTCTGTAACGGAGATTTCTTGTAATGGGGTAACAGAAAAAAACATAAAATGATTTATGATAAAAGATGATATTGGAATAAAACTATATGATATACATTTAAGAACACAAGATTTTAGAAACTGTAATATATGGTATCCTAATACTATATATTATTTCCCCTAATATTAAGTAACTGCCAATTTAACATAAAACATTTCTCTTAGCACAAATCCACATCATAAATTTAAATATTTTCAGGTCAAAATAAATTTTAAAGGATGCATTTTGTTTTATGGAAATTATACCTCAATAAACCTGATCTAAAAAACTAATGGGCCAAACCAACACAATATTTTTAAATGGGTGTTTCTCAAAATTTGGCAGAAATACAACTTTAAGTCAAAGGGGTAAAATATAACATAGGCTAAAACAGTGCCTACCCCATTACAGGCACTAGGCACGTGTACTGAATGAACAAAGGAAAAATGAAATAATTCATAGTCAATGAATTCAATAAATTCAACTTTGGACAATATCAACAAAGATAATTGGTAAATTTACACAGTATGATGCTTAGTCCTAAGACCTACACACCTTCATTTCTATTTGAAAGTATATGAGTGGCAGTCCATATGTCAGACACTGAATAAAGGACATATGGCTTATAACTCACTGAATAATTCTGTAAGGTCGATCTTACCAATTCCATTCCTATAGTCAAATCCAGTACTATTTCATGATAAAACTTGTTTCCTTAACCTCTAAATTGTAGCTTCTCAAACATGACAATACTGACATTTTGGACCAGGTAAGTCTTTTGTTGAGGACTTTCCTGCACATTTCAGAATGCTGAACATCATTCCTGGCTTGTACACACTACATGTCAAGAGAAATCAAACTTCTCCCTGAACCTCTCAACAGTGACAATGAAAAATGTCTCCGGACATTGCCAAATGTCCTCTAAGGGGCAAAACCATGCCAGTAGGCAAACACTGCTTTAAACTAGAAGCCTAGATACAAAGTTCCTGCATAATGAACAAAAAATCACTGGTTCAGAATTCACAGCAGTTACAAAACACAAGTACTTTTACATGAAGAAATGTACAATTTAACACTCATTAATGTTAAAAAAATTAACTCAAAGCAGTAATTTTTTCATTTATCCCATCACCCTTCTAGCAGTGGTTCTGATGAGAAAAATGCAAGCAGTTTGAAAACTGTACACTACTTCCTCCAAATGAAAGGTTGCTAAACAGGGCAGAATTAGTTAATAAAATTCTATGATTAAAAAAAGAATTGGGTTAATAAGGAATTGTCATATATATCACACACAAACTAGTCAATTTTCCACAATTCTTCCACAATCTTTAGAATTTAAGCCTATCTGTAATAAACCTAATTTTAAATAAGAAATACTTTTTAAGACAACGATAATAAGCCTGAATTGCAAAGATATGAGGAAGTTAAAATGGAGAAGACTGCTTACAACACAAGTTTTTTTTAACAATCAAAAATATTCCCTATAAAAAATAGAGAGAATTCAACATGAATCCTATTCTTGAATAGCATTTGAAATAAATTCCAGATCTCAATACTTGCCAGGTTCCAAAATTACTTTATTCTCAACATTTAAGTCTATTCAGCTATTCAGGCCCATGAAGAAAGTGTGACTATGGAACTCAAAATAATTTTAACTTTTAAGCAAATTATTGATTTTAAAAATAATCACATCTTTTTTGGTTTTATAGAATTAATGAAATTAATTTCATATTCCCTGAGCATGCATCAGTTGATGTTGGGAAGTGAAAAAAATATCAAACAAAAGTGTCAATCTGCAGTCACACCGTCTTACTCTCTACTAAATCGGATGCTTTTAAAATTAGAACGAGACTGCTTTAAGTAGGCAGAAGACTGGTTGGGCGTCCTTGATTCTGTCGTTGGACTCCCATCAGTTTCCGTCTCCACACCTCCTGGAAGTGGGGTCTGCCTCGCAGGGAAAGGGCCCCCCACCCCCGCCGACCTCGCCCTCGGAACCCGCAGGCCCCGCCTCCGCCGGGTCTCCCACGTCCGGATGCGAGCCGGGCTCAGACAGCAGCCACAGTTCGGGCAGGCTAGGCCACTGCAGCGGCAGGCAGGGTCCACCCAGGGATTTACCTCGGCCAGTCCCTGTGGTTCTCGGCCTCCCCCGATCAGCCATCGCAACATCCGGGCAGCGACGGCGTCCCGCGGGCCCCGGCCCAGGTCAACCCCAACTCCGCGCAAGCCCGGAGCGCAGCACAGCGCACCCTCTGATACCTGCCGGCTCAGGTCTGCCCCAAAGACCCGTGAGCGCGAAGCGGAGCCCACCCCAGAGGGAAGACTTTTGTCCCCAAAGAGCTGCCGTACCCAGCTGCTAGAGGTTTGCTTTAGCGTAGCCACCAGGGGAGCAGCAGCCTAAAGCTAGGGTGTCCGCAGAGGTTCAGAGGCGTACGCTACACCCAGTGAGCATGCGCGGGGCGTTGCCCGGTTTGCGCGCCCAGATTGGGTCGTTGGAGCGGCCCCTAGTGGACGTGCGTGACGCTGCAGCTGGAGCCGGCAGAGCAAGTTCATGCTGAGAATACTACCCTCCTTTTTCAGATGGCTTGTGCATCTTTTATTTGGCTTGGGGATCAGGAAATCTTTCCCTCTCCCCGCGGTTTCCTAAAGAGCTGCCTGGAGAAGGTGCACTTCCCTAAACCCCTTCATCTGGACTAATCCAGTGGCAGATGCATACACCAGAACTTAAGGACTAATCTTCTGGTCTAGATTCCTCCTTTGCTTTCTTTTAGGGCAGCTGAGAAAGAAGCTCATAAAAGTATACTAGAGAGACCTCAGGAAAGCAGAAAGAGTAGGAAGTACTAAGCCTTCCTCTCTCCACCTAGACAACAAATGTACTTGACAGAAACTGTTTGAACTATTCAATAGACTCTTAAGAGTCTTCTCCAACACCACAGTTCAAAAGCATCAATTCCTTGCCTCTCAACTTTCTTTATGGTCCAACTCTCACATGCATATATGACTGCTAGAAAAACCATAGCTTTGACTAGATGAACCTTTGTTGGCAAAGTAATGTCTCTGCTTTTTACTATGCTGTCTAGGTTGGTCATAACTCCTCTTCCAAAGAGCAAGCGTCTTTTAATTTCATGGCTGCAGTAACCATTTGCAGTGATTCTGGAGCCCAAGAAAATAAAGTCACTGTTTCCATTGTTTCCCCATCTATTTGCCCTGAAGTGATGGGACCAGATGCCATGATCTTAGTTTTTTGAATGCTGAGTTTCAAGCCAGCTTTTTCACACTCCTCTTTCACTTTCACTGAAATAGTAACTATTCACTAGTGAAACAGTAACTATTCACATGAGTTATTTTAGGACAAGAAGTCCTGGTAAGGAACATGGAACTAACAAGCCACCACCAACTAGAAGCATTTGAGAAAGGTCAAAAGGAGACATGTCCTACTGACCTCCCAGAATCCTCTTCACTGGCGTTCATCTTGGTTGAGCAATGAGTGTGCCACCAGGAAGGACCCTAGGTCAGAATGATGGGCCAGAGATAGCCCAGAAACTAATCCCATCACCAGAAAACCAGGGACCCCAAGCCACATGGCAGAGCAGGCATCCTGGGTTCCTTTACCCTCCTGCTCCCCACAAGGCTGCTGCTGCTTGCTGCTAAGTCACTTCAGTCATGTCCGACTCTGTGTGACCCCATAGACGGGGGCCCACTGTCTCTGGGATTCTCCAGGTAAGAACACTGGAGTGGGTTGCCATTTCCTTCTCCAATGCATGAAAGTGAAAAGCGAAAGTGAAGTCACTCAGTCGTGCCCGACTCTTAGCGACCCCATGGACTGCAGCCTACCAGGCTCCTCCGTCCATGGGATTTTCCAGGCAAGAGTACTGGAGTGGGGTGCCACTGCCTTCTCCATAAGGCACCCCTTCCCAATAAAGTCTCTTGCTTTGTCAGCACATATGTCTCTTCAGACAATTCATTTCTGAGTGTCAGACAAGAGTCCACTCTTGGGCCCTAGAAGCGGTCCCCCTTCCAGCAATAATTATCTGATAAAGAGTGTAAATTCAGAATATAAACTTTCAAAACATAACAGAGGTTCAATTTGGGGTAAGACAGATTAAATACACAACTCCTTCTCTTTCCAAGTAAACACTACAAAACCTGGATAGTGCAGCTGTATGAGAATCAAAAAAGAATGGTGGAAAAAAGAATTCAAAACAACACCAACTCAGCATTTCTTTTTCCTCTAGTAACCCATGGACAGAGGAGCCTGGCAGGCTACAGTCCCTGGGGTTGCAAACAGTCAGGCACAACTGAGTGATTAAACAACAACTGCTCTCCCAGCCTATACCCAGTGCAGCCTCAAATCTAGAAGTAAGCACAGTCATATAGACAGAGGAAAATGTAGGAAAAGCCCTCTATTTATGGCTAGAACAGTCAGAATAGGAATCTTTAAAGTTCAGGGAAAATTGGAGCATCTGATTTCTAATCAGAGATCCAAAAGAGAAATCCCCAAAGAACCAGAAGACGCTAAAACCACAGTGGGAAGAGGAAACGCCACAGGGCATTCTATATTAATTCCGGAGGCCACTCCTCTCACCTGAATACGCATGGCTCTAGTGAGCATACCAGAGACACTGAGACTTAGCTAGCATAAAAGTTCACTCAGACCCAAGGCTAATGACTGCGTGGTACAAAGAGGACAAATTCAAAGACCACTGCTAACACTTTAAAATTGAACAAAGATTGGAACCACAGTCACATAAGGCTGGAACTAGCCAGGTTAATCACTTACTAAAATAAAAATACCAATGTTCTCAAGAGGACTTAAAACAGGTTCTTCGTATAATACATACAAAGGTGTGAAATTCAATCTGAAATTACTTGGCATATGAAGAAATACAAAAAGCTCACATGGGAAAATACAATTAAAGACGCCAATGACAAGATGATACAAATGTTGGAATTGTCTGACATGACTTCAAACAGCTGTTATAGAACTGCTAAAATGGCAACGGTGACACTCTCGAAACAAATGTTAAAATGGAAAGTAGTGGCCCAGTGTAGAGACTCCGCCTGCCAACAATGCAGGAGAGGATCCATGAGTTGCGAAGATCCCCTGAAGAATGAAATGGCAACCCACTCCAGTATTCTTGCCTGGAAAATCTCATGGACAAAGCCTGACAGGGTACACCCCATGGGGTCACAAAACAGTCAAACACTACTTAGCAACTAAACAACAACAAAAGTATCAATATATAAAATGGAAGAACCAAATGAAAATAGCAAAATTAAAAAAACAGTAATCAAAATTTAAAAATCACTGGATGAACTGAAAAGCAGAAGAGAGAAAAAAGTCAGTGAACTTGAATGCATAAAATCAAGAAACCAAAATTTGGAGGTTTTAAAAGATCATTAAAATATCAATCCCAAAGAAGGGCAATGCCAAAGAATGTTCAAACTACCCACAGTTGGATTCATTTCACATGCTAGCAAGGTAATGCTCAAAATCCCTCAAGCTAGGCTTCAACTGTACATGAACCGAGAAATTCTGGATGTACAAGCTGAATTTAGAAAAGGCAGAGGAATCAGAGATCAAATTGTCAACATTTCTTTCATCATAGAAAAAGCAAAGGAATTCCAGAAAAACATCTACTTCTGTTTCATTGACTATGCTAAAGCCTTTGGCTGTGTGGATCATAACAAAATGTGGAAAACAAAGATACAGGAATAGCAGACTATCCTACCCATCTCCTGAGAAACTAGTATGTAGATCAAGAAGCAACAGTTAAAACCTTACATGGAACAACTGACTGCTTCAAAATTGAGAAGGGAGTACAAGGCTGTTCAGTTCCATCCAGTTCAGTCACTCGGTCTTGTCCGACTTTTTGTGACCCCATGAATCGCAGCACGCCAGGCCTCCCTGTCCATCACCAACTCCTGGAGATCACTCAAACTCATGTCCATCGAGTCAGTGATGCCATCCAGCCATCTCATCCTCTGTCGTCCCCTTCTCCTTCTGCCCTCAATCCCTCCCAGCATCAAAGTCTTTTCCAGTGAGTCAACTCTTCGCATGAGGTGGCCAAAGTTCTGGAGTTTCAGCTTTAGCATCATTCCTTCCAGGACTGATATCCTTCAGAATGGACTGGTTGGATCTCCTTGCAGTCCAAGGGACTCTCAAGAGTCTTCTCCAACACCACAGTTCAAAAGCATCAATTCTTTGGCGCTCAGCTTTCTTCACAGTCCAACTCTCACATCCATACATGACCACAGGAAAAACCATAGCCTTGACTAGATGGACCTTTGTTTGCAAAGTAATGTCTCTGCTTTTAAATATGCTATCTAGGTTGGTCATAACTTTCCTTCCAAGGAGTAAGCGTCTTTTAATTTCATGGCTGCAGTCACCACCTGCAGTGATTTTGGAGCCCCCCAAAAATAAAGTCTGACACTGTTTCCACTGTTTCCCCATCTATTTCCCATGAAATGATGGGACCAGATGCCATGATCTTCGTTTTCTGAATGTGGAACTTTAAGCCAACTTTTTCACTCTCCTCTTTCACTTTCATCAGGAGGCTTTTTAGTTCCTCTTCACTTTCTGCCATAAGGGTGGTGTCATCTGCATATCTGAGGTTATTGATATTTCTCCCGGCAATCTTGATTCCAGCTTGTGCTTCCTCCAGTGCAGCGTTTCTCATGATGTACTCTGCATAGAAGTTAAATAAGCAGGGTGACAATATACAGCCTTGACGTACTCCTTTTTCTATTTGGAACCAGTCTGTTGTTCCATGTCCAGTTCTAACTGTTGCTTCCTGACCTGCGTATAGGTTTCTCAAGAGGCAGGTTAGGTGGTCTGGTATTCCCATCTCTTTCAGAATTTTCCACAGTTTATTGTGATCCACACAGTCAAAGGCTTTGTCATAGTCAATAAAGCAGAAATAGATGTTTTTCTGGAACTCTCTTGCTTTCTCCATGATCCAGCGGATGTTAGCAATTTGATCTCTGGTTCCTCTGCCTTTTCGAAAACCAGCTTGAACATCAGGGAGTTCACGGTTCACGTATTGCTGAAGCCTGGCTTGGAGAATTTTGAGCATTACTTTACTAGCATGGGAGATGAGTGCAATTGTGCGGTAGTTTGAGCTTTCTTTGGGATTGGAATGAAAACTGACCTTTTCCAGTCCTGTGGCCACTGCTGAGTTTTCCAAATTTGCTGGCATATTGAGTGCAGCCCTTTGACAGCATCATCTTTCAGGATTTGAAATAGCTCCACTGGAATTCCATCACCTCCACTAACCTTGGGAGAAGGCAATGGCACCCCCCTCCAGTGCTCTTGCCTGGAAAATCCCATGGACAGAGGAGCCTGGTAGGCTGCGGTCCATGGGGTCATACAGAGTCGGACATGACTGAAGTGACTTAGCAGCAGCAGCCACTAACCTTGTTTGTAGCGATGCTTTCTAAGGCCCACTTGACTTCACATTCCAGGATGTCTGGCTGTAGGTGAGTGATCACACCATGGTGATTATCTTGGTCATGAAGATCTTTTTTGTACAGTTCTTCTGTGTATTCTTACCAACTCTTCTTAATATCTTCTGCTTCTGTTAGGTCCATACCATTTCTGTCCTTTATCAAGCCCATCTTTGCATGAAATGTTCCCTTGGTATCTCTAATTTTCTTGAAGAGATCTCTAGTCTTTCCCATTCTGTTGTTTTCCTCGATTTCTTTGCACTGATCACTGAGGAAGGCTTTCTTATCTCTTCTTGCTATTCTTTGGAACTCTGCATTCAGATGCTTTTATCTTTCCATTTCTCCTTTGCTTTTCACTTCTCTTCTTTTCACAGCTGTTTGTAAGTCCTCCCCAGACAGCCATTTTGGTTTTTTGCATTTCTTTTCCATAGGGATGGTCTTGATCCCTGTCTCCTGTACAATGTCACGAACCTCTGTCCATAGTTCATCAGGCACTCTACCAGATCTAGTCCCTTAAATCTATTTCTCACTTCCACTGTATAATCATAAGGGATTTGATTGAGGTCATACCTGAATGGTATAGTGGTTTTCCCTACTTTCTTCAATTTAAGTTTGAATTTGGCAACGAGTTCATGATCTGAGCCACAGTCAGCTCCCGGTCTTCTTTTTGCTGACTGTATAGGGCTTCTCCATCTTTGGCTGCAAAGAATATAATCAGTCTGATTTCGGTGTTGACCATCTGGTGATGTCCATGTGTAGAGTCTTCTCTTGTGTTATTGGAAGAGGGTGTTTGCCATGACCAGTGCGTTCTCTTGGCAAAGCTCTATTAGCCTTTGCCCTGCTTTATTCTGTATTCCAAGGCCAAATTTGCCTGTTACTCCAGGTGTTTCTTGACTTCCTACTTTTACATTCCAGTCCCCTATAATGAAAAGGACATCTTTTGTGGGTGTTAGTTCTAAAAGGTCTTGTAGGTCTTCACAGAACCATTCAACTTCAGCTTCTTCAGCGTTACTAGTTGGGGCACAGACTTGATTTCTGTGATATTGAATGGTTTGCCTTGGAAACGAACAGAGATCATTCTGTCATTTTTGAGACTGCATCCAAGTACTGCATTTCAGACTCTTTTGTTGACCATGATGGCTATTCCATTTCTTCTGAGGGATTCCTGCCCACAGTAGTAGATATAATGGTCATCTGAGTTAAATTCACCCATTCCAGTCCATTTTAGTTCGCTGTTTCCTAGAATGTCAATGTTCACTCTTGCCATCTCCTGTTTGACCACTTCCAATTTGCCTTGATTCATGGACCTAACTTTCCAGGTTCCTATACAATATTGTTCTTTATAGCATCGGACCTTGCTTCTATCACCAGTCACATCCACAACTGGGTATTGTTTTTGCTTTGGCTCCATCCCTTCATTCTTTTTGGAGTTATTTCTCCACTGAAGTAGCCAATATTGCTACAGTATATTACCTAAAAAGCTCAGTGTTCAAGAAAAAAGTTGTGGCACATGCAAAGAAATAGGAAAGTGTGACCTATACATGGGGAAATAAAGCAAGTAAAAGAAACTATATGTGAAGGAGTCCAGCTATAGGATCTAACAAAGAGTTCAGAGCAGCCTTTAAAAGTACACTGAAAGAAATAAAGATATAATTCTTAAAGAAGTAAAAGATACTGTGATGACACTGTCTCATTAGAGAATACCAATGAAGAGATATAATTTCTAAAAAAGAATCAAAAGTGTACAAAGGTTCCCTTTTCTCTACACTATCCAGCATTTATTATTTGCAGACTTTTTGAGGACAACCATTCAGACTGGTGTGCACCTTATTGTAGTTTTAATTTGCATTGGTCAAATTATTTAACTTATATGCAGAGTACATCATGAGAAACGCTGGACTGGAGGAAGCACAAGCTGGAAACAAGATTGCCGGGAGAAATATCAATAACCTCAGATATGCAGATGACACCACCCTTATGGCAGAAAGTGAAGAGGAACTAAAAAGCCTCTTGATGAAAGTGAAAGAGGAGGGTGAAAAAGTTGGCATAAAGCTCCACATTCAGAAAACTAAGATCATGGCATCTGGCATCCCACGTCACTTCATGGGAAACAGATGGGGAAACAGTGTCAGACTTTATTTTGGGGGGGCTCCAAAATCACTGCAGGTGGTGACTGCAGCCATGAAATTAAAAGACGCTTACTCCTTGGAAGGAAAGTTATGACCAACCTAGATAGCATATTGAAAAGCATAGATATTACTTTGCCAATAAAGGTCCATCTAGTCAAGGCTATGGTTTTTCCAGTAGTCATGTATGGATGTGAGAGTTGGACTGTGAAGAAAGCTGAGCGCCGAAGAATTGATGCTTTTGAACTGTGGTGTTGGAGAAGACTCTTGAGAGTCCCTTGGACTGCAAGGAGATCCAACCAGTCCATTCTGAAGGAGATCACTCCTTGGTGTTCTTTGGAAGGAATGATGGTAAAGCTGAAACTCCAGAACTTTGGCCACCTCATGTGAAGAGTTGACTCATTGGAAAAGATCCTGATGATGGGAGGGATTGGGGGCAAGTGAAGGGGATGACAGTGGATGAGATGGCTGGATAGCATCACCAACTTGATGAGTTTGAGTGAACTCCAGGAGTCGGTTATGGACAGGGAGGCCCGGCATGCTGCAATTCATGGGGTCGCAAAGAGTCGGACACGACTGAGCGACTGAACTAAGCTGAATCATTAGTGATGTTGAGCATCTAGAAGGGTAAGTACCAAGGAACTGATGCTTTTGAATTGTGTTGAAGAAGACCCTTGAGAGTCCCTTGGACTGCATGGATATCAAACCAATCAATCCTAAAGGAAATCAACCCTGAATATTCACTGGAAGGAGTGATGTGGAAGCTGAAGCTCCAATACTTTGGCCATCTGATATGAAGAGCCAACTCATTGGAAAAGACTCTGATGCTGGGAAAGATTGAGGGCAAAAGGAGACGGGAGTGGCAGAGGATGAGATGGTTAGGTAGCATCACTGATTCAATGAACACGAGTTTGAGCAAACTCTGGGAGATTGATTGGGACAGGGAAGCCTGGTGTGCTACAGTCCATGGGGTTGCAGTCAGACTGGACTTCACGACTGAAAAACAACAATAATGCCTTCTTTGGAGAAATGTCTACTTGGGTCTTCTGCATATGTTTTGATTGGACTATATATTTATTTCTGATATTGAGTTGTAAGAGCTATTTTTTATTTTGGATATTTATACCTTGTCAGTTGCATCATTTGCAAATATTTTCTCCCATAGGTTGTCCTTTCAGTTTTGTTCATGTTTCCTTTGCTGTGAAAAAGCTTATACCTTTGATTAGACCCCATTTGCTTATTTTTACTTTTAAAAATATTAACTTATTTATTTGGCTGCACCAGGTCTTAGTTGCGGCATCTGGGATCTAGTTCCCTGACCAGGAATCAAATGCTGGCCTGCTGGATTAGGAGCACGGAGACTTAGCCACTGGACCACCAGGGAAGGAATTTAAATGCAAATCAAGGCATGTGATACCTCAGCTTTGCTCTTTGTTTCAGGGTTACTTTGGCTATTCAGAGTCTTTTGTGGTTCCATATACATTTTATAATTTTTTATTCTATTTCCGTGAAAAAGGTCTTTAGGATTTTATAGGAATTGCATTGAATCTATACATTGCTTTAGGTAATGTGGACACTTTTTAGCAATGTTAATTCTTCCAAACCATGAGCACAGAATGCCATTCCATTTATTTTTGTCTTCCGCTTCTTTTAATGGTGTCTTATAGTTTTCAGTATATTGGTCTTTCACCTCTTTGGGTAAATTTTATCACTAGGTATTTTATTCTTTTTGTTATGATTGTAAATAGGATTGTTTCTTAATTTCTCTTTCTACTAACTCATTGTTAAGTATAGAGAAACAACAGATTTTTGTGTATTGATTTTGTTTCCTACAGCTTGACTGTATTCATTTATCATTTCTAATAATTTTTGGTGGCGTTTTTAGGGTTTTCATGTTGTCTGTGAGTATTGACGGTTTTATTTTTCTTTCCAATTTGGATGTCTTTTATTTTTTCCTTACCTAGTTGCTCTGGCTAGGACTTTGTAATACTGTTGAGAGTTTTTATCATGAAAGAATGTTGAATTATGTCAAGTGCTTTTCTGCAATATTGAGATGATTGTATGATTTTTATTATTTATTCTATTAATGTGGCATATCACATTTATTGATTTATGAATGTTGAACCATTCTTAGAAAAATTCCCACTTGGTCATGGTGTGTGTTTCTTTTATTGTGCTGTTGAATTTGGTCTGTTAATCCTTTGATGAGAACTTTTACATCTGTGGTGCTCAGGGATGCAGGACTGTAGTTTTCCTGCAATGACTGTATCTGGCTTTGGTGTCAGGGTAATTCTGACCTCATCAAGTGAGTTAGGCATTTTTCTCTTTAGTTTTTTGGAAGAGTTTGAAAAGGGTGGTTATCAATTCTTTCCTTTTTTCTTTCTTTCTTTTGACTGTGTTGGATTTGAGTTGTAGCACACAGGATCTTCGTCGTGGTGCTTAACGCTTCTCTCTGGTTCTGTCAGACGGACTGAAGAGTGCATGGGCACTCTAGTTGAGGTGCACGGGCTCAGTAGTAACCAGCAGCATGGGGGACCTTAGTGCCCTGACCAGCGTCAAAGCTGGATCTCCTGCATTGGAAGACGGATTCTTAACCACCAGACCACCAGGGAAGTTCCACTTTCAATTCTTCTTTGACCCTGGTAGGATTTGGTTCTGGGCTTTTCTTTGTTGGGAAGTTTTTGATGACTAATTCTCTTTACTCACTGGACTGTTCATATTTTCTGTTTCTTCATGATTCAGTCTTGGTAGGTTGTATATTTCTAGGACATTTCCTTTTTATTCCAGATTATCCAATTTGTTGTTGTTGTTCAGTCACCAAGTTGTGTTTGACTCTTTGCGACCCCACGGACTGCAGCACGCCAGGCCTCTCTGTCCCTCACCATCTCCCAGAGTTTGCCCAAGTTTATGTTCATTGTGTCGGTGATGCCTTCTAGCCATCTCATCCTTCCTCTGCCGCCCTCTTCTCCTTCTGCCTTCAGTCTTTCCCAACATCAGAGTCTTTTCCAATGAGTCAGCTGTTCGCATCAGATGGCCAAAGTATTGGAGCTTCAGCATCAGTCCTTCCAGTGAGTATTCAGGGTTGATTTCCTTTAGGATGGACTGGTTTGATTTCCTTGCTGTCCAGGGTACTCTCAAGAATCTTCTCCAGAACCACAGTTCAAAGGTGTCAATTCTTTAGTATTCTGCCTCCTTTATGGTCCAACTCTCACATCCGTATATGACTGCTGGAAAGATTATAGCTTTGACTCTACAGACCTTTTGTCAGCAAAGTGATGTCTTTGCTTTTTAATACGTGTCTAGGTTTGTCATAGCTTTCCTTCCAAGAAGCAACCATCTTTTAATTTCATGACTGTAGTCACCATCCACAGTGATTTTGGAGCCCAAGAAGAGGAATTCTGTTACTGCTTCCACTTTTTCCCCCTCTATTTGCAATGAAGTGATGGGACTGGATGCCATGATCTTAAGTTTTTAAGCAGGCTTTTTCACTCTCCTCTTTCACCCTCATAAACAGGCTCTTTAGTTTCTCTTTGTTTTCTACCATTAGAGTGGTAGCATCTGCATATCTGAGGTTGTTGATATTTCTCCTGGCAGTCTTGATTCCAGCTTGTAACTCATCCAGCTCGGCATTTTGCATGATGTACTCTGCATAAGTTAAATAATGGGAAAACAGTGGAAACAGTGTCAGACTTTATTTTTGGGGGGCTCCAAAATCACTGCAGATGGTGATTGCAGCCATGAAATTAAAAGACGCTTACTCCTTGGAAGGAAAGTTATGCCCAATCTAGATAGCATATTAAAAAGCAGAGATATTACTTTGCCAACAAAGGTCCATCTAGTCAAGGCTATGGTTTTTCCAGTAGTCATGTATGGATGTGAGAGTTGGACTGTGAAGAAAGCTGAGCACCTAAGAATTGAGGCTTTTGAACTGTGGTGTTGGAGAGGACTCTTGAGAGTCCCTTAGACTACAAGGAGATCCAACCAGTCCATTCTGAAGGAGATCAGTCCTGGGTGTTCTTTGGAAGGAATGATACTAAAGCTGAAACTCCAGTACTTTGGCCACCTCATGCGAAGAGTTGACTCATTGGAAAAGACTGATGCTGGGAGGGATTTGGGGCAGGAGGAGAAGGGGATGACAGAGGATGAGATGGCTGGATGGCATCACTGACTCGATGGAAGTGAGTTTGAGTGAACTCTAGGAGTTGGTGATGGACAGGGAGGCCTGGCGTGCTGCAATTCATGGGGTCACAAAGAGACACGACCGAGCGACTGAACTGAACTGATATCCCTTCCTCTCTAAAGGTTTGTTTTTGTTGTTTGGTTGTGTATTGATTTGGCTAAACTAAATGGGTTTAGTGGCTTGGCTAAACTAAATTACTAAACTGAGAGAATAGTGTCTAAATTGACAAACCAGTGATTATACCCTTGTTCCACATACACACACACACAACCAGTATAAACACTCTTCTCTTGCTCATCAGAGGGTACAGCCTTCCGGATGGGATAGTCACCATGGAACGACTGGTTTTCAGAATGACTCTCTCTGCCTAATTCCCTAATCTTTAATCTTTCTTCCCCATTTTTGCTACATACCCAGCTATCAGTCTTCACTAATTATTGGCTAATTGTTGCTGACAATGCTCTGGGGTAGAAATTGCTCCAAAATCTGATCCAATAAAATTCAGGAATGGATACTTTTTGAGCCCAGTGTTCACAGTTTATTTTGTTCTTTTCCCAGAAGGGCTCCTCTTTTTTGGAGAGGCCACATCTTGTGGCATACAGGATCTTTGTTCCCCAACCAGGGATCAAACTTGCATCCCCTGCAGTGGAAGCACAGAGTCTTAACCACTGGACCACCAAGGAAGTCCCAGAAGGGCTCTTCTTAACTGACCCTTCCCTTGGTTCTTTCTCCTGAACTAACTGGCCTATGATTTACTTTGCTGCTCTCAATATAATTTTCTAATTGAACAAACCTATAAGATAGCGATTCCGTTTTATTCCTGGAGACCTCCCTCCTCAAGACTTCTGACTTCCTACTCCAATCTGAACTAATTGCTAAGGCCTGATGCATAGCTGTACAGCACACGACAGCTGGGGTGTCCTGTGCCATCTACCTGGGAATTCCCTTTGTTTCAGAGATGCCCAAAATTCTACTCCCAAATATATACCAAGAGAAATGAGAACATGTCCACACAGAAACTTGTAACATGCACGTTTATAGCAGCCTTATTCCTAACAGCCCAAAGGAGGAAACAACTTAAATATCCATCAATGGACAAATGGATAAACAAAATGTGATATATACATGAAAATAAAATATTCAGCCATAAAAGGAAATTAAGTATGGATACATGCTGCAACATGGGTGATCCTTGAAAACAGTATGCTAAGTGAAAGAAGCTAGTCACAGAAAACTACATACCATATGATTTCATTCATATGAAAGTCCAGAATAGGGAAATTTATAGACACAGAAATTGGGTAGTGATTGCTTAGGGCTGGGGGAAAGGGGTCAGAGCAATGGTAACTAAAGGATACAAGGTTTATTCTTGAAATGATAAAAACGTTGTACAACTAACTGTGGTAACAGTTGCACGTATCTGTAAAGATATTAAAAACATCGAATTGTATACTTTAAATGGGTTAACTGTATGTGATTTATAAAATACAACTATTTTAAAATTCAAGTCATTAAGCCATTTATTGGCAACCTGAAGCTGTCACTGAATTTTGCTCCTCTGCCAACATATGAAAGTGAGTCTTTACTAGAACCTCTTGAGAAACTTCCTCTTCATGTCTTGTTGCCCGAGACTGGGTCTCCTCTCTCTTTCTAACCCAGACACTAGTATGGAACTGGCATCCCCAGACTGGATCACGATTTACCCCAAGGGAAGCGGGTTAATTCCTAAATTAAGGTTCTGCCAACAACAGTGAAGAAGAGAACGGCTGTAGCATAGGACATCAATAATGTTTGCCACACACTTAATTTTAGCATTTTCAGGTTTGAATCCCTTTCCACTACCCTAATTGTTCCTCATAACCACTTACAAAGTTGGTAGGAGAAATAGCTTCATTTTACAGATAATAAACCTGAGTCTCAAAAATGTTAATCATGGTTATTTACACTGTCTGTTAAATGATGGAGCCAAGATTCAAAGCCAGGTTTTGTGACTCAAGACTTTAAATTAGAATTTTAAAAACCACACCCCTACTAATTAGAATAAAGTATTACTTATAACTTTTAGACCTTCCCATTGAAAGATCCTTTAAATCACAATTCCTATTTAAAGCTCTCTCCTACTTTCCCCTCCAACAAACACAACCAGTTCATTTTCTCCAGCTGACCTCTTTTCAACACATGCAATTGCACCAATATATCCTGTGCTCCCATTTGAACAAGGAATCGTCCAGCTAAAGATTTTGCATTTCCACTAAAGAGTCTGTTGTATACTTCAAGGAATTCAGTAGAATGCAGCAGAATTTTAAATTGAGTTCTCAGTCTCTAACGGCTTTTCATTCATAATTATAGTATTTGTAATGAGTGCATTGATGATGACAGAAATCCACTGTAACATATTCCATTGTCTGCATTAGCTTCAGACTCTTATTTAATGCCTTATTAATCAACCACAGTCATTCAGTAGTGTATCATATTAAATCCCTGAACAACACAAGCAAAGAATTTTTATCTTCTCTCCATGTAAACCAATGAGCAATCTTTTAACAATATGAATCTGTTCAAATATCCATCCACAGTTCGATTACATCTGCAGTTCTATTAGCAAACGTCAGCTTAGGTTAGTTCACTGTAAGTAGCTAGAAAGTTGCAAGAATAGATGAGCTTAATTGCTTTATTGTTACTATTACTGTAACTGTTTGGAATTCTAGTACATAACACTCTGAGATACTAAATCTCCATTTAGGTCACCAAGAAGCATTACTTAAGTTTGACTTCTTACCCAGAGTGAGTGAGTGAAGTCGTTCAGTCATGTCTGACTCTTTGCGACCACATGGACTGTAGCCTACCAGGCTTCTCCATCCATGGGATTCTCCAGGCAAGAATACTGGAGTGGGTTACCATTTCCTTCTCCAGGGGATCTTCCCGACCCAGGGATCGAACCCAGGTCTCCTGCATTGGAGGCAGACGCTTTAACCTCTGAGCCACCAGGAAAGCCCTCTTACCCAGAAGTCACCTTAATTATTAATACTGCAGATGAGCACATTCAAGACACTTCATAAATCAGTAATAAATAATATGTATTATATTTATTTTACCACCTATTCCATTTTCACCATCCTTAGGGGTTTAAGCAGTTAGTCAATAAACGAATACAATATTCCATTGTGCACACACACCCAGTAATTATTGGTAAAGAACAACAGTATTATGCCTTTGGGGGGGAAACTAAAATGAATTTATAATTTTGCTAGCTTACTTGTTTGTCTAGAACAGTGATTCCCAACTTTGCTGCACATCAAAATTACCTGAAGAGTTTTTCAAATATGTTGATGATGGTATTCCACCCAGAATCTGAGGTAACTGGCCTAGGGAGCAAATTGGGTATCAGATTTCCCAGCTGACTGTAACACAAACCCAAAGTTAAGAAAAGCCAGGGTTTGTAACTGTATTTCTGCTTGGCTGTGTGAGTATGCATGTTAGAAGCTGTTATGATAAGAAGGGTAACAAGTAGGAATCCATGGGACATAAAATTAGGGTGAAGATCTCAACATTCCTAGTAGCATAATATTTTTTTTAACTCTGAAAATAGAAATCAGTAATCAATATAGAAATGCATTATTATATTGAACACTCACATATATAATATATTCCTACTAGATGCCAACCCATTTCTAACCCTCAGGGAATCTCAAGTAGCAATGGAAATTTTCTGATTCAGACCAAATAAAAAAGCCTGTAATTTTTTCCTATTTTATTTTTTCCTGCAGCCTAAAGGCCTAATTCAAATAATTATTTTATTCCATAGATGCTGGCTAAAACACTTAGGTCTTTGGAGTACTCTGAGTATACATGGAATTGTTCCACATCTATATTCTTGGAGTGAGTAACTACATGTGAACTACATGGCATACGTACTTTTCTACATTTTTTTCTGTTAACCCCTGTTTAGGGAATTCTTGTGAAGATTCCTAAGTCTCATTGACAGAATTCCCTGTTTCATTCCTGCTTGGCACTCTACAGATCTGTGCATCTGCCAGTGACCACCTGAATTCTTCAGTGGCACTGCCTTTCTTATCTGGCTAATGGTCAGCATTCACCATATAACTGAATTAGCTCTTAAAATCTGTAATGCAACTTCCTCCTTCTTTCAAGGTTAGAAAATAACAGCAGAAAAATTCATAGCTGTCTGGATACACTGCCATAGCCACAGATCCTGATCCTGCCCTTTTTTCCAACTAGCAAAATGTTTCCTTGGGAACTAAATTACTATTCCCCATTCATCCATCTGCCTCCTTCCTCCTTGGATGCAGGGAAGGTATAAAACATATTTGGCAAACAATTTAGAGATATCATAAAGAAGTTGCCCAGTTTTTCCAAACCAGGCATTTAAAAGGGCTACTGATTTTCTTTCCTTTGTAAAAACTTAAACATACCTTAACAGAACAACTTCCAAAAACTGTTCATCATTTCCACATACTATTTGAACAGATTTTACATATGGCTTTTAAATGTTCATGAGCCCAGTGAATTTGTCTAGCTCCCTTGATTATGAAAGACCCTCAGAATGATAGAAAACCTTCCTCTTCCTGTTAAACTGAGAGCAGTCAAATTTTTACACCCTCTGCACATGCCCACAGAAGTATTTTTTCATCAAGGATTGCTTCATCAAACATTTGTTTTCTTTATTTTGTTCTACAAAAACTTTCACTTTTGTCTTCCTTGTACCGCAAGAGTCAAAAGTTCCTAGTTTTACATGTTAACATAATGGGGAAATAGAATCTCTTTCTTAAAAATTTCATAGAAGCATAGCACAATGTAGAAAATTGAGAAAATTTATGAGGGGAAAAAAATCACTTATAACCCTACCACTATTTAAATCGTTCTTAGCATTTTCATGTATCCTTTCCAGTATTTTTTCTGTACATTACTGCAAATAACCACATTGTGGATTCATTTCTGCGTCCTGAGTTTTCCAGTTACTACAATCTACGCATTTTCTGTGGTATTACTACATAATGTTTCTATCCATTCTCCTGATTAACTTCCTCCCATTCTGCAGATCTCAACTCAAGGTTTACATCTTTAATGATACCTATCTTGACACCTCAGTCTATGTAAAAGGTTGCTTTGTTATTTGCTTTCATAGAACCATGTTCCTTTCCTACATAGCACTAACTATAGTGTAATTCTTTCTTTCTTTTTTTAATTTTTTGGCTGTGCCACACCCAGCATACAGAATGTGGGACCTTAACTGCCAATCAGGGCTCGAACATATGTCCCCTGCAGTGGAAACACAGTTTTAACCACTCCGTAGTATAATTATGTCATCTGTTTCCCATGAGACTATAAGCTCCAAGAGAACCAAAACCATGTCTGTCTATTTTTGTCCATGAGTAGGTATAAAACCTACAAAAATTCCTGAAATGTAGCAGACACCCATATCCAACAAATATTTATTGACATGCCACTGTGTGCCAACAAATATGTTGAATAAGTAATCCTCATTTTCAATGGTCACCTGACAATTGTCTGATATATACTATCACACATTATCTAACCAATCTCTATTGATGGACATTTAGATTTTTCCAAAGTGTCACCATTATTAATAATGCCTCACTGAGTATCTTTGTCTGCATAACACTTTCAATATCTACAATTATTCCCCTAGAACTGTTTCCCAGGGTCAGCTGAATCAAAAGGCAAATATACTCTTGTGGCACTTAACACACATTTCCAAAATGTTTTCCAATTTATGTTGCCACAAGCAATAAATCAGTGTAGCAGTACCCTTTTTTAATGTTTTTGTTAAGTTATTAATAGATACAAGATACTTTATTGTTTTAATTTACACTTGTAGTTTTAGGTTGAATGTTTTTCTTATGTTTATTATTTGCATTTCTTTACTCAATTGTAACAGTCCCTTTTCTAATAATATTATGATGGTATCACAAGGATGCGCAACACTAGTACAATAAACATACAGATGTTATTTAAAAATTCATTTGAAAATATGAATACACCTTTAGTTACTTGAATCAATAAATGAATCTGCATTTTCCATGACAATTTTATTTTTTCTTGTTTGTTCAGTCACTAAGTCATATCTGACTCTTTGTGATCCCAAGGACAGGCTTCCCTGTCCTTCACTATTTCCCAGAGTTTGCTCAAATTCATGTCCATTGAGTCAGTGATTAGCTGCAAGGTATAGAAAACCCAAAATAACTGCATCACAGTAGAAGCTGACTTCTCTCCCAGGTAAGTGGCCTAGAGCTGTACGGCACTCCACAGACCCTGGCTTGTTCCATACAGACCTACTCTGTGTGTCCTCTACCTGACAGCCCAAGAGAGCAGCATCTTTGTTCCAGGCGGCAGACAGACGAAGAGATGAAGAAGAGGCAAATGGCTTATGCCACTTAACGTCTCCTCAGAATGTTTTCCAGAAGTTGCCACGAGGTATTTCTATTTACAACCCATAGGCTAGAGCTTAAGTCACAGAAATACAGACTCTATTTGGGATAGCCAAATGCTCAATTAAAATTCTATTTCTACTAGTGGTTGCCAATGGCGGGGAGGAGGCGGGGAGCGGGTTGAATTGAGAGTTTGGGATTAGCAAATGCAAACTGGTATATATAGAATAGATAAACAACAAAGTCCTACTGTACAGCACAGAGAACTATATTCAATATCCTTGATAAACCATATGGAAAATAATATGAAAAAATTATAAAATTATATATGTGTAAAACTGAGTCATTTTGTTGTACAGCAATAACTAATATTGTAATTCAGCTATATTTCAATACAAATAATTTTGTAAATTCCATCTCTGTTGAAAAAGATAAAACACTGAAGAACTACAACTAGCTTCTGCCACAGTAATGTAATACAGTTCAAATAACAGATAATTTACAGATGTTCATTTTTATATATTACAAATCTCATCAACTCTAACTAGAGCTTCTGGCAGATGCAATCATGACCAGTTGACCAAAAAATGGATCAGATCTCATCACAAGTTTATTCTCCTTGTTTTAAAGGGCCCTGCAGCAGCTAGACTTCTTTGAGTCCTCTTAACATGTGCATAAAATAGTCACAGAATCAGGCTGCAAACAATGGACCAAATATGTCATATCACAAATCCAGCCACTGTCTATTTCAACTTTTTTCTTTTCCCTTATGATATATTAATATATTCTCTGTTGAGACAATTAGAAAACTCAAAAATTGACTTATTCTCATTTATTGAACATCTACTATATATCAAGCTAATAGGTAATTAGCAAAAAGAAAAAAAGATGTGAAAAAAAACTATAAATAGAATAATAAGATTTAAATTAAATTGCTTACAGCAACATGGATTTGAAAATCATACAAATGGGAAAGATATAGTTAAAGCATCAGATAGCAAAAGTCATTCTTGAAATGGTAAAAAAAAAAAAAATTAATAAACAAAAATACTATAAATAAAACACTAGCAGCTCTTACATGTTTTTATCTCATGTGTATTGTATATACTACCTCCTGATAGCACAGAGGGTCTTTCTTTTTCTTAATAATATTCAGCAAACTAGCATTCAGTTAGGACTGCTAACGGACCAATGCAAATGACCTCTCTCAAAAATGGGTGTTGCACGACAACCACTTCTCAAACGCTACCCTTATGCTAAGGTGGCTCTGTTGGTGTGACTAAGCAAAAAAAGCAACATGTTTTCACTGTCATAGACGCATATTAGTATATGCCTTTTGGTTAAGCTTGTTCTTATTTGGTTTCACCTTGCAATCCTATTGCAAATTATAATGTAAAATTTTAGACATTTGATGTTGTACATATCCTACCTCTTGAGAGGAAAAAAAACATTGCCTGGCTACAGGAAAGAAACATCTTGATAAGGTAAGATATTTGAGCCAGTATTCTTCCTGTATAATTACTGTAAATCAGTGAAAGGGGGGAAATGAATGGTAACTATAGTTCTGAAGAACAAATGGGGGTAACTGTACATTACCCTATAGGATTCTCAGTTCTAGTGAACTGTGATGTCCTGAAAAGCCCCCAGATGGCATTATAGCCTTGTTTTTCCTAAGTCATTTGTTTTCATACGGCACAGATCAGAAACAAATAAATTCCCTTTACTCCTATGAGAAACGTGGATATGAAAAATACAATTTTCTTAATCTGTGCACTTCTTCACCTTGAGGAGGTTCTCTTAATTCTGAAATAGTTATGAATTTGATTTTTGTTTTGATTAAGAGAAAGCATTTTTCAAATAAAATAGTTCATAAACCAAAACTTCCAGAAAGAACAAAATGTAAATTTTTCAGAGATACTATTTTATCTCTAAAATCCAATAATGTTTAAATAAATATATATGCACAGAATAAATTCAATCTTAAATGAATAATCTCAGTGAGAAAAGAGAACTTTATCAGCACTGTCACTAATTCTATGTGATTGCTGAAAAATTGTTAATTTTCTTAGACTCAGTTTCTCTTCAAAGCAAGACCACTCATTTTTCTTAAACTGGAAACACCTTTGAGATCTCTAGTAAAATGCTAGGAGTAGTGTGAATAGCATGTTTCCAGCTAATACTAAATAATGGAATTTGTGTATTCAATAAATGTAATGTCGGGCATGTGACCAATGTGATTCAAGAGTAAATTACTGCATGAATACTAAACTGAAAATAATTTTTATTAAAATGTGCTGCCCAGTTATTTACACTGAGAAAGATAAACTTGTTTAAGTTGCATTTCTATGTGCTTGAATACATAAGCTTTTAACACTACACCTTCTGGAAGTTATTCTGAAAGGAGGTAACACAAAATTTATCAAACTATATTTGACAACAAACATCATCATCAATTCTACAGTATCACTTTCTCAGGACATTAATTTTTATATATATTTATTTACTAAATAATCAATATAATAATTAAGTTGAAGGTTTAGGTTGCAATTTAATTTCAATGTTCTTTCCAAATTTAATCTACCCACTGCTATATCAAACTATCTCTAATTTCAAATATCACGTCACTTATCTGTGGAATCTAAAAAAATAAATGCAAATGAATTTACTTACAAAACAGAAACAGTCTCACAGACATAAAAAACAAACTTATGGTTACCAAAGGAGAAAGGAATGGGAGGGATAAATTAGAAACTGGGGATTATCAGGTACACTTTCTTATATATAAAATAAGCAACAAAGACCTGCTAGGAGCACCAGGAACTATATCCAATACCTTGGAATAACCTATACCAGAAAAAATGTGGAAAAGGATATTTATTTATACATACATACATACATATATATGTATGACTTCCTCTGGTGGCTCAGACAGTAAAGAATCTGCCTGCAATGCAGAAGACTCAAGTTCAATCCCCTGGAGAAAGGAATGGCTACTTACTCCAGTATTCTTGCCTGGGAGAATTCCACAGACAGAGGAGCCTGGCAAGCTAAAGTCCATGGTGTTGCAAAGAGTTGGACATGACTGAGCAAATAACACACACATACATATTTATATATATAAAAGTCACTTTGTTGTACACCTAAAACACTGTAAATGAACTATATTTCAATAAAAAAGAAAAAATTACCTCTAACTTAATGTATTATGAAATTCAAACAAAATTTTATTTATTGAGAATTATTTAAGATTCAACTTGAAAATAGATTCCTGTGAAAATATAACAGATTTTAAAATTTTTTCTAAAGCAATATTGATAGAAACAGTCTAGTCTCCATCTAGATTAGGTAATTTAAAAGACTTTTTAATCTTTAATTTTCATCTTTATGTGAATTTGCATTTTTATGTTAAATGTAAAGCCCATGTCAAAGTTTTTCCAATTCTAGGCATGCACTTAAATTTTTTTCACAACTATACTTAAAAATTTCATGGTAACAAAAAGCATGAAATCTTTTCTGCCATCTAACACACACCGATACACAGAAGAAAGCTATTATATTAAAAATTCCAGAAGTTTAATTAAGAGGCTGATTATTCACAGCCAATAGTAAAGAACATCATTCTTTCAGTGTAATATACTTCAATATGCATTCAATTCATTTCAGTCGCTCAGTCGTGTCCGACTCTTTGCGACCCCATGAATCGCAGCACGCCAGGCCTCCCTGTCCATCACCAACTCCCAGAGTTCACTCAAACTCACGTCCATCGAGTCGGTGATGCCATCCAGCCATCTCATCCTCTGTCGTCCCCTTCTCCTCCTGCCCCCAATCCCTCCCAGCATCAGAGTCTTTTCCAATGAGTCAACTCTTCGCATGAGGTGGCCAAAGTACTGGAGTTTCAGCTTTACCATCATTCCTTCCAAAGAAATCCCAGGGCTGATCTGCTTTAGAATGGACTGGTTGGATCTCCTTGCAGTCCAAGGGACTCTCAAGAGTCTTCTCCAACACCACAGTTCAAAAGCATCAATTCTTTGGCGCTCAGCTTTCTTCACAGTCCAACTTTCACATCCATACATGACCACTGGAAAAACCATAGCCTTGACTAGACGGACCTTTGTTGGCAAAGTAATATCTCTGCTTTTGAATATGCTATCTAAGTTGGTCATAATTTTCCTTCCAAGGAGTAAGCATCTCTTAATTTCATGGCTGCAATCACCATCTGCAGTGATTTTGGAGCCCCCCAAAAATAAAGTCTGACACTATTTCCACTGTTTCCCCATCTATTTGCCATGAAGTGATGGGAACAGATGACATGATCTTCGTTTTCTGAATGCTGAGCTTTAAGCCAACTTTTTCACTCTCCTCTTTCACTTTCATCAAGAGGCTTTTTAGTTCCTCTTTACTTTCTGCCATAAGGGTGGTGTCATCTGCATGTCATCTGCATATCATCAATATGCATTACCAGTACATTAAAATTTTGGTTTTTTTGTAAGCTAAAGAAAAACGACTTTAAAAATTTAGGTCTCTAAATTGCTTTCCTTTAAATCAAGTACAGTGTTGCTTTCAGAGGCCCTATGCATAGCCTCACTGGAAAAAACTGCATAATTAGAAAACTAACAGATGAGAAAACAAGGATAATTATCTATCTTTCCCTTTTGGTGTAAGGCCACTCTCTGACTGGGTTCCAGGCCCATTTGATTAAATAAATTTAGATTTGTTAAATTAGAAACCACAGTTATAACTTGAAAAAATATTTATTTTAAGAATAAACGTGCTTAAATACCATCTTTGTGATCTCACTGGATACATTATTCTAGAGTCCAAATGACTCTATGATAGAACTGACAATGGCACTTTTGTCTAAAGGTCTTTAACTGCTCTTCCAGCACTAACCCATTAATTCTCACACTTTCTCTGTGAGACAGTCATATATTTAGCTTAATTTTCCACATGAAAAAGTCAAATCTCCAGAAATGAATTTCCTAAAAAATCATACATGCAATGCAAAAAGATGAAACTGAGCTCAAAACCCAGAAACTCAACTGAATAAGCAGGAAGTGTTTCAAACACTAATACACACAGAATGATTTTACAAGATGGCCGAGTAGAAGGACCTACACACATCTTCTCCTGAAAGAATTCCAAATTGCAACTAGCTGCTGAACAATCATCGGCAGGAGAATGTTCGATCCCACCATTCATACAGATACCTCTGTACAAGGGCAGAGCAGAAGCCCCAACAAGATGGTAGGAGGGGTGAAATCATGTTTAGAATCAAACCCCATACCCACTAGAAACGCTCGGAGGGCTCAGTGCACACCAAGAACCAGGGACCCCACAGGAGACTAAGCCAGACCTGACTCTGAGTGTTCGGGCGTCTTCTGCAGAAGCATGGGCCAGCAGTGGCCTGCTGCGGGGACGGGGCTCTGGGAGCGGCAGACTTGCGAGGCATGGTGTGAGACATAAGTCCTCTTGGAGGAGGTGGCCATTAGCTCCACCGTAGAGCTGCTGAGCAGATGACCCACAAACTGGAGAACAATTATGCCAAACAAGTTTTCGCACTGTAGCAAAAGTTCTAGGGCCCGCAACAGATTTGCCAACCTGGAAATCCAGCAAAGGGGCTGAGAACCCCCCAGGGAACTTGACGTTGAAGGCCAGTGGGATATGATTACAGAATTTCCATAGGACTGGGGAAACAGACACTTGGAGGGCACAAACAAAACCTTGTGCATGCCAGGACCTGGAAGAAAGGAACAGTGACCCCACAAGAGACTGAGCCAGACTTGCCTACGAGTGTCGAGGAGTCTCCAGTGGAGGTGTGGGTCGGCAGTGGCCTGCTGTCGGCTTGGGGCACTGAATAAAACTGTCCTGGGAGCTGCAGCATGCTGGCTTAAGGCCTTTTGAAGGCGGTCCCTATTACAGCCATTATCCCACTATAGTTTGGCCTCAGGATAAAATACAGGGAGGGAACACAGCCCAGCCCATCAGCAGAAAATTCAGCTCAGTTTAGTTGTTCAGTTGTGTCAGACTCTTTACGACTCCATGGGCTGCAGCACTCCAGGCTTCCCTGTCCATCACCAACACCCAAAACTTACTCAAACTCATGTCCATTGAGTTGGTGATATCATCCAACCATCTCAACCTCTCTCGCCCCCTTCTCTTGCCCTCAATCTTTCCCAGCATCAAGTTCTTATCCGATGAGTCAGTTCTTTTCATTAGGTGGCCAAAGTATTGGAGCTTCAGCATCAGTCCTTCCAATAACTATTCTGGACTGATTTCCTTTAGGATAAACTGGTTGGATCTCCTTGCAGTCCAAGGGACTCTCAAGAGTCTTCTCCAACACCATCATTCAAAGCATCAATTCTTTGGCTCTCAGCTTTCTTTATGGTCCATCTCTCACATCCATACCTGACTACTGGAAAAACCATAGATGGACCTTTGTCAGTTAAGTAATGTCTCTACTTTTTGATACGCTGTCTAGGTTTATCATAGTTTTTCTTCCAAGGAGCAAGTGTCTTTTAATTTCATGGTTGCAGTCATGATCTGCATGGAGCCCAAGAAAATAAAGTCTGTCATTGTTTCCCCATCTATTTGCCTGAAGTGATGGGACCAGATGCCATGATCTTAGTTTTTGAATGTTGAGTTTTAAGCCAGCTTTTTCACTCTCCTCTTTCAATTCCATCAAGAGGCTCTTTAGTTCCTCTTCGCTTTCTTCTGTAAGGGTGATGTCATCTGCATATCTGTGGTTATTGATATTTCTCCCAGCAATCTTGATTCCAGCTTGTGCTTCATCCAGTCCAGCATTTCACGTGATGTACTCTGCATATAAGTTAAATAAGCAAGGTGACAATATACAGCCTTGACGTACTCCTTTCCCAATTTAGAACCAGTACGTTGTTCCATGTCTATTTCTAACTGTTGCTTCTTGACCTGCATACAGAGGTCCACAGATCCACTGGAGAAGGGAATGGCACACTACTTCAGTATTCTTGCTTTGAGAACCCTATGAACAACATGAAAAAACAAAAAGATATGACACTGAAAGATCAACTCCCCGGGTCTGTAGGTGCCCAATATGTTCCTGGAGAACAGCAAAGAAACAGCTCCAGAGGAATGAAGAGGCTGAGCCAAAGTGGAAACAACACTCAGGTGTCGACGTGTCTGGCAGTGAAAGTAAAAGTCAGATGCTGTAAAGAGCAATATTACATGGGAACCTGGAATGTTAGTTCCATGACTCAAGGTAAATTGAAAGTGGTCAAACAGGAGATGGCAAGAGTAAACATCAACATTTTAGGAATCGGTGAACTAAAATGGACCGGAATGGACAAATTTAATTCAGATGACCATTAAATCTACTACTGTGGACAAGAATCTCTTAGAAGAAATGGTGTAGCCCTCACAGTCAACAAGAGTCCAAAATCCAGTACTTGGATGCAATCTCAAAAACAACAGAATGATCTCTGTTCACTTCCAAGGCAAACCATTCAATATCACAGTAATCCAAGTTTATGCCCTGAGCACTAAGGCCAAAGAAACTTAAGTTGAACTGTTCTATGAAGACCTAAAAGATCTTCTAAAACCAACACTAAAAAAAAGATGTCCTTTTCATCATAGGGGACTGGAATGCAAAAGTAAGAAGTCAAGAGACACCTGGAGTAAGAGGCAAGTTTAGCTTTGGAGTACAGAATGAAGCAGGGCAAACACTGACAGAGTTTTGCCAAGAGAATGCACTGGTCACAACACCCGCTTCCAACAACATAAGAGATGACTCTACACATGGACATCACCAGATGGACAGTACCGAAATCACACTGATTATATTCTTTGCAGTCAAAGATGGAGAAGCTCTATACAGTCGAAAAAACAAGATGAGGAGCTGCCTGTCGCTCAGATCATGAACTCCTTATTGCCAAATTCAGACTTAAAACAGAAAAAAGTAGGGAAAATCACTGGGTATGACCTAGTATGACCTAGTATGATTCAGGTATGACCTAAATCAAATCCCTTACGATTACACAATGGAAGTGACAAATAGATTCAAGGGATTAGATCTGATAGATAGGGTGCCTGAAGAACTATGGACTAGGGTTTGTAACATTGTACAGGAGGCAGTGATCAAGACCATCCCACAGAAAAAGAAATGCAAAAAGGCAAAATGGTTATTTGAGGAGGCCTTACAAATAGCTGATTAAAAAAGAGAAGCAAAAAGAAAGGGAGAAAAGGAAAGATATACCCATCTGAATGCAGACTTCCAAAGACTAGCAAGGAGAGATAAGAAAGCCTTCCTCAGTGATCAGTGCAAAGAAATTGAGGAAAACAATAGAATGGGAAAGACTAGAGATCTTTTCAAGAAAATCAGTGATACCAAGGGAACACTTCATGCAAAGATGGGCTCAATAAAGGACAGAAATGGTACGGATCTAACAGAAGCAGAAGATATTAAGAAGAGTTGGCAAGAATACACCTTGCCACCTTGCCAATACAAGAATAGAAGAACTATACAAAAAAGACCTTAATGACTCAGATAACCATGATATTGTTATCACTCACCTGGAGCCAGACATTCTGGAGTGCAAAGTCAAGTGGGCCTTACAAAGCACCACTATGAACAAAGCTAGTGAAGGTGATGGAATTCCAGCTACGCTATATCAAGTCCTATAAGATGATGTTGTGAAAGTACTGTACTCAATATGCCAGCAAATTTGGAAAAGTCAGCAGTGGCCACAGGACTGGAAAAGGTCAGTTTTCGTTCCAATCCCAAAGAAAAGCAATGCCAAAGAATACTCAAATTAATGCACAATTGCACTCATTTCACACACTAGCAAAATAATGCTCAAAATTCTCCAAGCTAGGCTTCAACTACATGAACTGAGAACTTCTAGATGTTCAAGCTAGATTTAGAAAAGGCAGAGGGACCAGATATCAAATTGCCAACATCCGCTGGATCATAAAGAGAGCAAGGAATTCCAGAAAAACATCTACTTCTGCTTCACTGACTACACTAAAGCCTTTGACAGTGTGGATCACAACAAACTGTAGAAAATTCTGAAAGACATGGGAATATCAGACCACCTCACCTGCCTCCTGCGAAACCTGTGTGCAGGTTAAGAAGCAACAGTTAGAAATGGACATGGAACAATGGACTGGTTCCAAATTACGAAAGGAGTATGTCAAGGTTGTATATTGTTACCCTACTTATTTAAGTTACATGCAGAGTACATCATGCAAAGTGCTGGACTCGATAAAGCACAAGCTGGAATCAAGATTGCTGGGAGAAATATGAATAACCCCAGATATGTAGATGATACCACCCTTATGGCAGAAAGCAAAGAGGAACTAAAGAGCCTCTTGATGAAGGTGAAAGATGAGAATGAAAAAGCTGGCTTAAAACTCAACATTCAAAAACTAAGATCATGGCATCTGGTCCCATCATTTCAGGCAAACAGATGGGGAAACAATGGAAACAATGACAGACTATTTTCTTGGGCTAAAAAAATCACTGAAGATGGTGACTGCAGCCATGAAATTAAAAGATGCTTCCTCCTTGGAAGAAAAGCTATGACTAACCTAGACAGCATATTAAAAAGCAAAGACATTACTTTGCCAACAAAGGCCCAAATAGTCAAAGGTATGGTTTTTCCAGTAGTCATGTATGGTCCAGAGTTGGACCATAAAGAAGGCTGAGCACTGAAGAACTGATGCTTTGAACTGTGGTGTTGGAGAAGACTCTTCAGAGTCCCTTGGACTGCAGAGAAATCAAGTCAGTCAGTCCTAAAGGAAATCACTCCTGAATATTCACTGGAAGGACTGATGCTGAAGCTGAAGCTTCAATACTTTGGCCACCTGATGTGAAGAGCTGGCTCATTAGAAAAGATCCTGATGCTGGGAAAGACTGAGGGCAGGAGGAGAAGGGGACGACAGAGGATGAGATGGTGGGATGGCATCACCGACTCAATGGACATGAGTCTGAGCAATCTCCGGGAGATGGTGAAGGACAGGGAAGCCTGGTGTGCTGCAGTCTTGGGGTCACAAAGAGTCGGATATGACTGAGTGACTGAACAATAACAACACACAGAGTACCCATCTCTATCACTAAATTTACTAGACATAATTGAGACTTTCATCATGTTCTCCTGCCCCTCTTCTCCTCTGCTGCTGATCCACCCTGGAAATGAACTTCCTTTCATACCTGAAACCCATAAAGCTGAAGGTCAGTTTGCTCTCTCTTTCCAATCATTATGAAGTATGTTATTCTGTTAAATGCTACTGCCTTAGATAAGTGGGTTCAGACTATGTTTGGTACTATTTAACATAGTGACATCCAACCAGTCTTTTATTTTTTAAGGCAGACAACTTTGTTTGCTACTCAATCTGACAAACTTGGATATTAATGCAGTTCTGACACTAATCGTGAATCAGAGTCTTTTCCATTGGGTCAGCTCTTCGCATGAGGTGGCCAAAGTACTGGAGTTTCAGCTTTACCATCATTCTTTCCAAAGAAATCCCAGGGCTGATCTTCAGAATGGACTGGTTGGCTCTCCTTGCAGTCCAAGGGACTCTCAAGAGTCTTCTCCAACACCACAGTTCAAAAGCATCAATTCTTCGGCACTCAGCTTTCTTCACAGTCCAACTCTCACATCCATACATGAACACTGGAAAATCCATAGCCTTGACTAGACGGACCTTTGTTGGCAAAGTAATGTCTCTGCTTTTGAATATACTATCTAGGTTGGTCATAACTTTCCTTCCAAGGAGTAAGCGTCTTTTAATTTCACAGCTGCAATCACCATCTGCAGTAATTTTGGAGCCCAAAAAAATAAAGTCTGACACTGTTTCCATTGTTTCCCCATCTATTTCCCATGAAGTGATGTAGTTCTCAGGAAAATTAAACAGAGAATCATTTTGACTAAAATCCTTTTTTGGGCATATATGCTAGGAACTATAAACATTAACAAAGGAAACTAAAGAGGATTCAAATAAATGGAAAGATTTCCCATGCTTTTGGACTGGAAGAATTAATGTTGTTAAAACATCAATACTACCCAAAATATTCTGCACATTTAATGCGATCCTTATCAAATTACCTATGGCATTCTGCACAGAACTAGAACAAATAATCTAAAAATGTATATGGAACCATAAAATACCCAGAACTGCCAAGGAAATCCTGGGAAAAAAAGAGAAAAAAGCAGAAAGCCTAACTATCCCAGACTTCAGACAATACTACAAAGGTACAGTAATTAAAAGTGTGGTACTGGTGTAAAAACAGACATTCCAGAATCACTGGAACAGAACAGAAAGCCCAGGAATAAACCCACACATCTATGGTCACTTAATTTTCAACAAAGGAGGCAAGAATATAAAATGGGGAAAAGAACTGCCTCTTCATCAAGTGGTGCTGGAAGGTGGACAGCTGCATGTAAATCAATTAAGCTAGAACACACCCGCACACTATAAACACAAAACGGACAAAAATAAACTCAAAATGGCTTAACAACTCAAACATAAGACATGATACCATAAAACTCCCGGAAGAGAACATAGGCAAGACATTCTGATATAAATCATACCAATGTCTTCTTAGGTCAGTCTCCCAAGGCAACAGAAATAAGAATAAGCAAATAGGACCTAATCAAACTCAAAAGCTTTTGCACAGCAAAGAAAACCACAGATAAAACGAAGACAACCTATGGAATGGGAGAAAATTTTTGGAAACAATGCGACTGACAAGGGCTTAATTTTTTAAATATATAAACAGCCCATCTGGCTCAAAATCAAAAGAAACAACCCAACCGAAAAAATGAGTAGAAGACCTAAACAGACATTTCTCCAAAGAAGACATACAGATGGCCAACAGACAGATGAAAAGACACTCAACATCACTCATTACTAGAGAAATGCAAATCAAAACTACAACAAGATGTGGCCTCACACAGTCAGAATGGCCATCATCAAAAAATCTACAACAAATGCTGGAAAGGATGTGAATAAAAGGGAACTCCCTTGCACTGTTGGTGGGAATGTAAATGGATACGATCACTATGAAGAACCAGTATGGAGATTTCTTAAAAAACTAGGAATAAAACTACCATATGACCCAGCAATCCTACTACTGAGCATATACCCTGAGAAAACCGTAACTGAAAAAGTACCCCAATGTTCACTGCAGCACTATTTACAATAGCCAGAACGTGGAAGCAACCTAGATGTCCACTGACAGATGAATGGATAAAGAAGTAGTAGTATGTATTTATAATGGAATATTACTTAGCCATAAAAAGGAACAAATTTGAGTCAGCTGAAGTGAGGTAGAGGAACCTAGAGCCTGTTACACAGAGTGAATTAACTTAGAAAGAAAAAAAAATTGTGTATTAATGCACATACATGAAATCTAGAAAAATGGTACTGATCAACCTATCTGCAGGGCAGGAACAGAGGCAGACGCAGAGAATGGACTTGCACAGCAGGGCAAGGGGAGGGTGGGACCAGTTGAGAGAGAAGCATTGACAGACATACACGACCATGTGTGAAACAGATAGCTAGGGAAGCTGCTGTAGAACAGGGCGCTCAGCCTGGTGCTCTGTGAGGGCCTAGAAGGATGGGAGGAAGGTTCATGAGGGAGGGGATATATGTATACTTAATGACTGATTCATATTGTTGTACAGCAGAAACCAACATAACATTGTAAAGCAATTATCTTCCAATTAAAAATAAATTTTAAACATTTTTATAAGGGCAGAAGACCTAAATAGACATTTCTCCAAAGAAGACATACAGATTGCCAATAGACATATGAAAAGATGCTCAACATAACTAATTATTAGAGAAATGCAAAGCAAAACCAAAATGAAGTACCACCTCATACCAGTCACAATGGCCATCATCAAAGTATACAAATAATAAATGTTGGAGAAGGTATGGGAAAAAAGGGAACCTTCCTACACTGTTTCTGGGAATATAAGTTGGTGCAGCCACTGTGGAAAAAGAGTATGTAGGTTCCTCAGGAAACTAAAAACAGAATTACCACATAATCTAGCAATTCCACTCCTGGGCATATATCCAGACAAAACTATAATTCAAAAAGATACAAGCACCTCTATGTTCACAGAAGTACTATTCACAATTGCCAAGATATGGAAACAGCCTAAATGTCCACTTACAGATGAATGGATAGAGAAGATGTGGCACATGTATGCAATGGGATACTCCTCAGCCATTCAAAGAAAGAGCTCATGCCATTTGCAGCACCATGGATGGAACTAGGGATTATCATACCAAGTGAAGTAAGTCAGAAATAGAAAGGCAAATACCATATATACCACTTTAAGGGTAACCTAAAATATGATACAAATGAACCTATCTACAAACAGAAACAGAGCCACATAGAGGCCAGACTTGTGTTTGCCAAGGGAAAGGGCGTGGGGGGATGGGCTGCAAGTCTGAGGTTAGGAGACGCAACCTATTACATTCAGAATGAATGAACAACAAGGTCCTCTATACAGCACAGGGAACTATATCCAGCCTCCTCCGATAAATTGTAATGGAGAAGAATATTACAAAGAACGTGTGTGTATACATATGTGTGTACATACATACACATACATGTATAACTCAGTTTGCTGTACAGCAGAAATTAATAGAACATTGTGAATCGACTATACTTCACTAAAAAAAAAAGAGAGAGAAATTGTTCTTTCTGTCATGATACTTTACTAACTTGCTGTTGCTTAGTCACTAGTAGTGTCTGATTCTTTTGCGACCCCATGGACTGTAGCCCACCAGTCTCCTCTGTCCATGGGATTTCCCAGGCAAGAATGCTGGAGCAGGAAGCCTTTCCCTTCTCCAGGGGATCTTCCCAACCCAGGGATCGAACCAGGGTCTCCTGCATTGCATTCTTTACCAACTGAGCTAAGAGGGAAGCCCCTTAATTCCCTGACCAGGGAACAAATTCACATCCCCTGCACTGCAAGGTGATTCCTAACCATTGGACCATCAGGGAAGTCCCAACGTGAGGCTTTTGATCATCATGTTTTAGCACTATTCATGTGAACATTCACATATTTCTCTGAAGAAACACTAACCTATTTGTTTATATCTTCTGTGCTGCCCCCAAAGACTATTATCTTATAAATAAATAGCCAATGTACATTACTATTTTATACACTCTAAAAAATTCTAAATTCTGAAATTCATCTGGTACCAAAGATTCCAGATGAGGCACCATGGACCTTATAAGCAATAGGCCTCTAGTCCTTCAGATCTTAAGACTTCAGCTTGATTCCTGGCCTCACCTTCTAGATCAGTCACTTTGGATGACTCAATTGATTCTTACCAAGTATGAGAAACTTAGAAGAGTTATTTTCACAGAAGAATATCAACAGAACTTCATGCCTGTAGGTGAGAAAAACACTAAAGATAGAGTTATTAGTGGGCCTGAGATGTGTTTGGTTTCACATCTGCTAGTATTTGAGGCAATGTGTGAAGATGCCCTCCAGGCAGATGTACACATAGACAAGTTCTACCAGATGGATGTTGCAGCAAGAGCTACAGAGTTGAGGAACACAGAACTGAAAAGGGGACTTTTGAGACAGCAGCTAGTTCCAGAGGAAAAGTCTCAAGAAAGTCCCAAAGAATGCCAGAGGGAAAGGAATCAATCTTTAGAAGAAAGAGAAAGAATCATCCACGAGATAGAAGGCCAAAAAACACAGCACCATAAAAGTCAAGGGAAAACAGAGTATCCCAAAGGACCGACCAGAAAAATTAAATGCTGGAAAAGATCAGGGATTACGAATTGTTTGAGCAAGGGTCAGGAAACATCTGTTAGAACTGGACATGGAACAACACACTGGTTCCAAATAGGGAAAGGAGTACATCAAGGCTGTATGTTGTCACCCTGCTCATTCTGGGCTGCATGAAGCACAAGCTGGCATCAAGATTGCCAGGAGAAATATCAATAACTTCAGATATGCAGATGACACCACCCTTATGGCAGAAAGTGAAGAACTAAAGAGCCTCTTGATGAAAAGTGAAAGAGGAGAGTGAAAAAGTTGGCTTAAAGCTCAACATTCAGAAAACGAAGATCATGGCATCTGGTCCCATCACTTCATGGCAAATAGATGGGGAAACAGTGGAAAAAGTGTCAGACTTTATTTTGGGGGTCTCCAAAATCACTGCAGATGGTGACTGTAGCCATGAAATTAAAAGACACTTGCTCCTTGGAAGAAAAGCTATGACCAACCTAGAGAGCATATTAAAAAGCAGAGACATTGCTTTGCCAACAGAGGTCTGTCTAGTCAAAGCTATGGTTTTTCCAGTAGTCATGTATGGATGTGAGAGTTGGACTACAAAGAAAGCTGAGTGCTGAAGAATTAATGCTTTTGAACTGTGGTGTTGGAGAAAGCTCTTGAGAATCCCTTGGACTGCAAGGAGATCCAACCAGTCGGAGATCAGTCCAGAATATTCATTGGCAGGACTGATGCTAAAGCTGAAACTCTAATACTTTGGTCACCTGATGTGAAGAACTGACTTATTGGAAAAAACCCTGATGCTGGGAAAGATTGAAGGCAGGAGGAGAAGGGGACAACAGAGGATGAGAAGGTTGGATGGCATCACCTACACAATGAACATGAGTGTGAGTAAACTCTAGGCGTTAGCGATGGACAGGGAGGCCTGGTGTGCTGCAGTCCATGGGGTCACAAACAGTTGGACATGACTGAGTGACTGAACTGAGCAAAGGGTAATCATTTTGACTAGAAGGAAGCCACTAGAGATTTTGAAAGTGTCATTTCAGTAAAGACTATAAAGGAAGGTATGATGTGTGGTGAGGAAATGAAGGTAACAGTTCAGAGTCCTCATGTGAGAAAGAATATAAACAACTGCAGTAGTCAGTTAAGAAAAGGAAAATTAGAAATGTAAATAACAGTAAATAACTCATGCATTTGAAAAATAAAATGGAATAACATTTTCTATTTTTTAGAATCATCTAAATAACATTTCTCTTTAAACACACATTTTACGTTTATCAAGTACTTGAAAAGCATACTTCTGCTTTATAACTTTTATGAGGAGAAACAACTAATTTCACAGATGTAGTCAAGGCAAAGGTTTAAATCCTTTCTTCACTACTATACTACTCCGACTTCCGTTCAGTTCAGTCGCTCAGTCGTGTCTGACTCTTTTCGACCCATGAATCGCAGCACGCCAGGCCACCTTGTCCATCATCAACTCCCGGAGTTCACTCAATCTCATGTCCATCGAGTCGGTGATGCCATCCAACCATCTCACATCCTCTGTCGTCCCCTTCTCCTACTGCCCCCAATCCCTCCCAGCATCAGAGTCTTTTTCCAGTGAGTCAACTCTTTGCATGAGGTGGCCAAACTATTGCAGTTTCAGCTTCAACATCAGTCCTTCCAATGAACACCCAGGACTGATCTCCTTTAAGATGGACTGGCTGGATCTCCTTGCAGTCCAAGGGACTCTCAAGAGTCTTCTCCAACACCACAGTTCAAAAGCATCAATTCTTCGGTGCTCAGCTTTCTTCACAGTCCAACTCTCACATCCATATATGACCACAGGAAAAACCATAGCCTTGACTAGAGAGGAGTTCCTCTTTCAGTATCCTATCATTTTGCCTTTTCATACTGTTCATGGGGTTCTCAAGGAAAGAATACTGAAGTGGTTTGCCATTCCCTTCTCCAGTGGACCATATTCTGTCAGACCTGTCCACCATGACCGTCGGTCTTGGGTGGCCCCCACAGCATGGCTTAGTTTCATTGAGTTAGACAAGGCTGTGGTCCGTGTGATCAGATTGGCTAGTTTTTTAGTAAGCCTTTATTGATTACCTACTACATTCAGAAAGTTATGCTAGTGCCATGCTTATTATAGTGCCTAGCATCATTCAGTGCTTAATAACTTTTTTTCAAACTGTGCTAAATTAGGAATATTTAAATTTAGCTTCACTATAAGCTCTTTAGGCTTCCCAGGTGGCTGTGTGGTAAAGAACTTGTCTGCCAATGCAAAAGACACAGGAGACGTGGGTTGGACCCCTGAGTCAGGAAGTTCCCCTAGAGGAGAAAATGGCAAGCCACTCCAGTATTCTTGCCTGCAAAATCCCATGGACAGAGGAGCCTGGCAGGCTACAGTCCATGCGGTCACAAAAGAGTCAGACACAACTTAGCAACTAAACAACATAAGCCCTCGGGCGTACCAGGCTCTTTCTTGGTTCAACAGTCTTCTAAATGGTAAAAAAAAAAAAAAAAGATTTAAATATACCTGCATATATACCAAAAAAGAGAAAACAACTGATTATAAAGAATAAAGATCAAATTACAGTTCAAAAAGAATTATGAACATTAAACATTGACTCCACTGGCTCAGTAAGTGTCCAATCATTTGAAACCTAAGAAAATAAAGAGGAAAAAAAGACCTGAATGAACGAAGAATTTGATTTATGCAGTCCTTTTGTTAAAGAGTAACAAGGCACCTAATTATCTGAGGAACTGACAACTTTTTCAAATTATTTGCTATTTCAAAATGTATATATGCTATGATTTTCATAAATGTGTTTCCTTACACCAGCAGGGTGCCTGTACTGATACACAAGGGCAAAACCGGTTACTTCTAAAGAGAATATGAACATTTTAAAATAAATAATTTATTTTTCCATATTACTACTCTAGGGTTTTCATATAAGGTTTTCAAGGTTAGTGCAATTGAGGCATTTTCTACCAAAGTACCACAAAAAGAATAAAACGTTTATCCAGGAAGTGGGGTAGGAAGGGCATTAATAGCCCAAAAGGCTCTGCACAGTCTCATGATGTATCTTAGAATTGTGTTAGTTGAACATTCTACCTCACAATACATTCATGATTTTTAATGTAAAACAGTGCTCTAAATTATTTACGAATTACACTGTTGTTGTTCATTCGCTAAGTTAAGTCTGACTCTGCAACCCCATGGACCTCTGTCCTCCACTATCTCCTGGAGTTTGCTCAAGTTGAAATCCGCTGAGTCAGTGACACTATCTAACCATCTCATCCTTTGCTGCCCCCTTTTCCTTTGGACTTTAATCTTTCCCATAATCAGGGTCTTTTCCAATAAGTCAGCTTTTCATATCAGGTGGCCAAAGTATTGGAGCTTCAGCTTTAGCAACAGTCCTTTCAGTGAATATTCAGGATTGATTTCCTTTAGGATTGACTGGTTTGCTCTTCTTGTAGTTCAAGGGACATTACATTTAAGGACATTACAATTCTTTAAATATTCAAATAAAATCAACCCCGCAGGAAGATATACCACAAATCCAATGGCTTTCCAACTTACTGGCCTCTAAGCCTGTTTTATAACTATAGCTATAGGAGTTTAGAAGGGGACAAGATGGTTGGATAGTATCACTGACTCAATGGACGTGAATTTTGAGCAAACTCAGGACATGGTGGACAGGGAAGCCGCGCATGCTGCAGTCCATGTGGTCACAGAGAGTCAAACAAGACTTAGCAACTGAAAAATAATAGTTTAGGTAATGAGGGGAGAACACAATGTTTTCTGATCAAATGAATTTTCCAAGAGACAACACGCTGCTGTGGATTACTGGTGAGGATGGGATAAGGAGGTAACACAGAGATGAGTGGAACAATGGAAATGCACTCCACTGGGAAGAGCCAAAACTTTCAAAATTAATAGTAAAGAAGGATTTATATTCTTTCCATTATGTCCCATGAAGTTAAATTAAATGCCACTGAAGTATTTTAGTTCGCTTCCATTCATCCATCTATTCCTTCATTCAACAAATATGTATTATCGCCCTTTACATGCCACACTGTGTCCCAGATACTCAAGATACAAAAACGAAATAGAAAATCCCTACCTTGAGAATCTCAGTCTTGGGGAAAGTAAACAGAGTAAGAGGTATAAAAATAATCTATACATAGTGAGCACAGAAAGACCAACTCTTCCTGGGGGAGTTGCACAAAAAAGGAAGCATCAAATTTTTAACAACAGAAGCTGAGGTGTTCTACTGACTTGGGGTTTAGGGAAGATCCAGATCTCTGGTCACTTAGCATTCCTCCTTCACCTTGAAGAAATTCCTTAAAACCACCAGAATTCTAAGGGCTCAATCTGAAACCTAGTATCTTGTATATATTCCCAATTCTAGTAAATAAAAAGTTCTTCCAACAAGCCCAGTAGAAATATAGCACACTGAAAACCACAGATGAACTGAAAAGGATTTTTGGCCAATGTCTCATCTTAGAAACAAAAACACCCTGAGGCCCAGACTGGTAAAGTACCCGGCCAAATAGGGTGGGACTCACTAGTAGTAGTTTGAAGCCAGTGCTCATCCCACTACAGAAACTGCCAGCTCTATTTTTAGTACCCTCTGCTTCGTTCTCTAGCCACTAGTCATTTTTAACCCAGGTTCGATCTGTGGGTTGCCAAGATCCCCTGGGGAAGGGAATGGCAACACTCTCCAGTATTCTTGCCTGGAGAATTCCAGAGACAGAGGAGCCTTGTGGGCTACAGTTCACGGGGTCACAAAAAGTCAGACACGACTGAGCGACTAACACAGAGACAGAGAGAGCCATTTTTAAAATCTTATATATAAAAATTTTATCCATCATGAAAACATTTAAACTTTTTTTGAAAATATTTGTATTTTTAATATTAAGATGATACAGTGCTTTTTCAGGAATGTATTTTTTCTTTAAAAAATTTATTATAATTTTCAAACATACATTAGAAAAAATAGTACAATTACTCTCATAAAACCTACTGATCAAATACAATATCTTTTAACATTTCGGGACATGGGCTTTACCTCTCCTTTTTTTCTTTTTATTTGTTACCACCAAATTCTAAAGTAAACTCCTGACATTATGTCTAAGTCATTTGAACCCCAAATACTTCTATGTTTATATCAGAAAAATAAGGATAATTTCTCACAGAACTGTAATATGCTCATACCTACAGAATTAACAATGATTCCTTAATAACATCTAATAGCCAATCAATATTTAAATTTCCTTAATTATCTCAAAAAATGTCTTTTTACAGTTATTCTGCTTAAAATATTTATTTCTACTTTACTACAAAACGGTATTCTACATTTGTGACCCAATCAAAAAATGGGCCAAAGAGCTAAATAGACATTTCTCCAAAGAAGACATACGGATGGCTAACAAACA